>NC_070608.1:68817500-69128333 GCF_027172205.1 Podarcis raffonei
AAGCGCCCCCTTTCCCCCACTTCTTTAAAAGTTCTAGTCCTGGACCAGTGATAATCTTCTTCAGCCCACCAAACTGCATTTCCTTGTGTGCAGCCTTCCAGTGAGGTCTTGGTGGCTGCTGCTGTTGCAGGAGAGAGGTGGACGTGGTCCCATGTGGGTGGATTTATTAAGGGCAGAGCAATGGATGCAAATCTTCCCCTGTGCACATTAAGCCGTGCAGCCCTGAGAAAGGCAGAGGTATCCCCTCCTCCCCGTTTCTCCGTGAAAAGCAAGTAAGAAGCAGGATCACAGTTCAAAATATATGTTTCACTCGACGGAGGGGGGGGGGGAGTTGAGCGCAGGATAGGCCCCAGTGACAGATGTGGCCCTGAGAAGAGGTCAATGCTTGGGGTGGAAGATACAGAGGCCTTAACGGTTCCATTACACCCCCCCCCCAAACTCCAGCCTGAGGTATTCCACCCTGTCCTGTGTTGTATCTTTCCACATCTCACTGGAGTATTATTTTATTTTCTGAAGCCCAAAGGAACTTAGAATTGATGTGGAACATTGATAAGTTATCCTTTTCATTTTTTAAAATAATAATAGTTTTTATTACATTTTCAGTTTTATCATAATCACAGTTTCAACACATAATTCAATAAATCTAAGCATTGCTCTGACAGAGCATCGACCTCCCCCCGCCCCTCTTTCTGACTTCCATACATAATTACATTTTTCTTAGCATTTCTATCACCACTTTTTACTTTCTCTCTTATTTTTATATTTCCCCTCATTAAATGTAAGTCAGTTCCTTATATTCTCATTAAGAAACATTTCAACTCAAACCTACAAACGTTTTCAGATGTTTACAGTGTTCTTTCATATATAATATAAATTTGCTCCAGTCCTTTTGAAACAGTTTGTCGCGCTGATTCTGGATCTTCCCCGTCAGCTTTGCTAACTCTACATATTCCACCATCTTACTCCTCCGTTCTTCCAATGTTGGAAGTTCCTGCAGTTTCCATTTCTGAGCCAGGATTTTCCCCGGGCACTCTGGGCGGCTCCCAATCAAGGGTTAAAAACAATACAGCATTAAATATTAAAAACTTCCCTAAACAGGGCTGCTTTCAGATGTCTTTTAAAAATAGGATAGTTGCTTATTTCCTTGACATCTGATGGGAGCGCGTTCCACAGGGCGGGCACCACTACCGAGAAGGCCCTCTGCCTGGTTCCCTGTAACTTCTCTTCTCGCAATGAGGGAACCGCCAGAAGGCCCTCGGCGCTGGATCTCAGTGTCCGGGCTGAAGGATGGGGGTGGAGACGCTCCTTCAGGTATACAGGACCGAGGCCGTTTAGGGCTTTAAAGGTCAGCACCAAAATATTTTAAGACACAGCACCCATCCTTGTTTTGCCAATCTTTGTTCTAACATGCATAGAATCATAGAGTTGGAAGAGACCACAAGGGCCATCGAGTCCAACCCCCTGCCAAGCAGGAAACACCATCAGAGCACTCCTGACATATGGTTGTCAAGCCTCTGCTTAAAGACCTCCAAAGAAGGAGACTCCACCACACTCCTTGGCAGCAAATTCCACTGTCGAACAGCTCTTACTGTCAGGAAGTTCTTCCTAATGTTTAGGTGGAATCTTCTTTCTTGTAGTTTGGATCCATTGCTCCGTGTCCGCTTCTCTGGAGCAGCAGAAAACAACCTTTCTCCCTCCTCTATGTGACATCCTTTTATATATTTGAACATGGCTATCATATCACCCCTTAACCTCCTCTTCTCCAGGCTTCTCCATGCAAATTCTTCCTATTTCTTCTTTTTTTGCCACGGGAGTATTTTCTCTCTGCCCCCTACCCCTCCAAAAGAAAATGAAGTAAGGAATTGCTCCAGAAGCTTTTCTTCCAACACCCTTGCTTCAGAGGAACCCCATTGCTTCTTCATGCTACTCTCTGACCCACCCCATCTCCTTCCTACTGGAGTATCACATTTTCAAGACTTCATATTGGTTTGTGTTCCTTTTTGTCCCATAACGCAGGAGCACAGTGCCCTTTCACGGGTGAGGTGGAGCCACTGAACTTTGGGGGAAGAACTGAAGAATAGAGGAGGATTCCAGGCTCTCCCTCCAGCCTTTGTGGCCGATGGTGTGCTCAGCTCGGATCAATGGTGTGTTCAGCTCGGATCCCTGCGGATAGGCAAGTAGAGCTGCTTGCTTAGCAGCCAGCTGAGGCAAAAGCTACCCTGCCATCTTGGGACGGTGTACAGAAACAAAACGATGCAGGGCAGAAGAAGCACGTTGCCAAATTAACAACTGAGGGCCACAGGGGGAGCACCTTCCACTGGCGTTCGCTGCGACAAAAGCAGCAATCATTTTCCAAGAGACGATGCTCTTTCGGAAGGCTTGTTGCATCTCTGCCGTTCTTTCCCTGAGCGGCTTGGCAGTTCTGCTTGTTCTGGATCGCCAGCGTCCCCTTCTCTCTAAACAACAACGGCGGCAGACGCAGAAATCTCGGGAAGGTGATTTCCTCCGGGATCATTGCAGGTCTCTGGCAGAGCAGGACAGAGCGTTTATCTGGGGGAAACACTTCCACACCTCTTTCAGGAAGTCGTTTTCCTGCAAAGATTACGTGGCCAGCAGTCACTACCTCACGAAAACCCTGTCTGCGGAGGAAGCCGGCTTCCCCATAGCGTACGCCATCACCATCCACAAAGAATTTGGTACCTTTGAACGGGTCTTCCGAGCCATTTACGTGCCCCACAACGTTTACTGCATCCACGTGGATAAGAAGGCACCTGACAGATACCAGCAAGATGTGAAGAAGCTAGTCGATTGCTTTCCCAACGCCTTCCTCGTGTCCAAAGCGGAGGTGGTCATTTACACGGGGATAACCAGGCTCCAGGCTGACCTGAACTGCATGAAGGACCTCCTGAGGTCCACGGTTCAGTGGAAGTATCTCCTCAACCTCTGTGGCCAAGACTTCCCCTTGAAAACCAACAAGGAAATTGTCCGGAAGCTGAAAAAGTTTAACGGGAAAAACATCACACCTGGCGTTCCCCTTGTAGATCCTTATACCGTGAGGACCAAATATTCTTTCAAACCATGTCTTGGAGATCACGACGGAGAATATCCAATTCAAATGCTAAGCACCATGTATTTGAAATCAGAAGTGCCCCACAATCTGACTCTTTACCGTGGCTCTTCATACGTTGCCCTAACAAGGCCCTTTGTGGAGTTTATTTTCTCCGATGAACGGGCCCTCAATTTGCTAGAATGGTCCCAGGACACCTTTAGTCCAGACGAACAATACTGGACGACACTCAATAGGATACCAGGTACGTAGCAACATCCAGCCGGTTCTGATTTTGTTGGCTGGGGTTTGTTGTCGGATCTAAAATTGCACAGGTTCTCAAGGAGCTGAATTAGTTAGAGTGTGGTACTGGTCATGCCAAGGTTGCAGGTTTGATCCCCGTATGGGACAGCTGCATATTCCTGCATCCTTTCAAGTGATGCTGTGCTGGTCCCGTGGGTTAACCGTGAGGCGGGGTCCAAGTCCAGTCCGAGGTCGAGGGTGCAGTATGGAGGCAGTCCGTCAAAGCTGAAGCTGGATCCAAGGCAGGGAGTTGGGTGAGGTCAGGCGCTCCGGCAGGACAGGGAGCAGGCAGGAACTGGATACCAACAATGTTGCTCCCGCAACTTGGGACTGGGGCTGGCTGGCTTTTATCTGCCCCGAGGCATAGGGCAGCCCCAGTCCACAGGTGACTCGCCTCTCCTGGCCTGGAGGCGAGCACTCCTCCTGCGGGAACTTAGTTCTCTCCGTCTCTCTGCCTTGAGCCTCTACAGCTCAGGAGAGGCTGGAGGATTACTAGACCCAGAGGCAACCTCAGCTTCCTCTGACGGGGCTGAGAGTGGAGCACCTGCAGGCAATGGGTCCTCCATCACCTCAGGAGCCAGAGCAGACTCAGCTGGTGCCTGCACCTCAGGATCCAGCACAGGTGAGGACCCTTCAGGCTCAAGCCCCAGCCCTGGCTCAGCTGGTTCTGGAGGCGGGGAATCCTGTGCACGCTGGGATTCCTCAGGTTCAGCCTCCGAGTCCGAGTCCCAGGCCATCACAGATGCCTTCACCACATCCTGGCTCCAGTTGGTCAACGCTCCATGGCTGCCACAAACAACCTTGTGCCTCCTGCTTTTCAGCCTGTTTTGACCAGAGCTTGCATGCTACACACTCCTGTTGTTCTGTCTTCTGGACAGCTAAGGGAGTGGGAGCCAAGGCCCATCCACTTGCTCAGGGGACACCCTTGCTTATTTCTCATTCTGGCAACCTGGCTCACTCCTTGGGGATGTTGATGAGGACACTTAAGTGCCAGCTAAGGCCACTATCTTACAAAGAGCCTGGTCTGACTAGTTCAGTAAACTCCTCTTATATAACAGAAAAGGGGGCCAAGAATTGGAAGGGACTTGGGGCATCATCCCTCAAACATACATGCACGATGGCCAGAGATGGTATTTCTTTCCGGGTCATTCTCTTACAGGGATGTTTCTGTTTGTTTAACAGCTGGATTCACAAGTCATTAGGACAAAACAGAAACTGCTTGTACATACCCTCCAACATTTCTCCGATGCAAATGGGGACATCCTAACCCATAATAATAATTTTACTAATAATAACCCATAATAATAATTTAATTTTAATAATTAGACACTACCCAGTATTTTCTCTACCTACCATATCCACCAACATTTCTTTGATGAAAATAGGAACTTCCTAAGGAAAAGCGGGACATTCTGGGATCAAATCGTAAATCAGGACAGCTTCTGTAAATCCAGGACCATCCCTGGAAAATAGGGGCACTTAGAGGGTTTGCTTGTACACTGGGAATTTAGGAAAATAATTTTTATAATATTTATTAAACAGGTTTGTTTCTCTCCCCCCCCTCAAGATGATGCAGACAAAACGGAAGGATTTCAAATGAAATCCCAATTACCTTGGGAGAAACTGAGATAAATAAGAACTCCCAAAGCATGACGAAATGTCCATGTTTTCAAGAGACCATCTGGCACTTTTAAGATTAACTGCTGTGCCCTCACAAGGCTCATCTTTTGGTTTTGCACTCTCTCCAAATAACAGACGTCCCTGGCTCCATGCCAAATGCTACACGAGAGGGCGGCTTGAGAGCTATCAAATGGATCAACGGAACTGTTGGGAAATGTTACGGTAAATGCACAGTTTTGGCATTCTGCTGTCTAGCACTGAGAGCGGACCCTTCTTGTATTCCAGGACCTCTGTCTATGCTGGGCTGTTACACCCTTCAGTTTAATGAAGGCTTCAAAGAGGTTCGGAAACAAACTTGTGGCATTTTAGAACTTGCAGTGCCTAGGCTCAGAAACACTAGCACTGACACCCTCCTGTTTCTTTCCTGGGCAATGCGCAGTTCCAAAAATGATCAGCTGGGTATTATTAATATCTATCTGGAGAATGACCACGCTTCCAGCCGAGGGCCTTCTGGCGGTTCCCTCATTGCAAGAAGCGAAAATTACAGGGAACCAGGCAGAGGGCCTTCTCGGTAGTGGCACCCGTCCTGTGGAACGCCCTCCCATCAGATGTCAAGGAAATAAACAAGTATCTGACATTTAGAAGACAGCTGAAGGCAGCCCTCTTTAGGGAAGGTTTTAATAACTGATGTTTTAATGTATTTTTAACCTTCTGTTGGAATCTGCCCAGAGTAGCTAGGGAGACCCAGTCGGATGGGCGCGGTAGAAATTATTGTTATTATTAAATGCAGAGAGAAAGCTGAATGGGGCTCCTTTTGCATGATTGTTCAAGGTTATGAACTTGCAGATTACACCAAATTTGCACCCAAATTTGTGCACTAAAGTGCATACAAACAATTCCTGCATGAAAGGGGGAATATATGTACAGTGTTACTCTGCATTCACTTTTTGGCTGCCATACTTTTTTCATTGACTTTCATGGAATAATGTTTCACAGTCGGGGTCTTGAGAATTACAACCTTAGTGGCTTGGAGAACTCACAAGTCAATGTAAGTAAAGAAGGTAGTGAGCTGCATCTTATATTATAAAGATAGTAATTAGCCAAGCCTTGTGGTAGAAGTGATCTGATGACGTATTTTCATGAAGAAAAATGCTGCTTCTGAAAGGAGTGGTCAAACCCATATTTCAAAAAGTAAAAACCAGGACACCACGAAAGCTGTTGAGATGTTTTTAGGAAGACGCCAACATTTTTAGGAAACCCCTTAAATCACCCCTAATTCACCTACCTGCATCATATATTTAGTCTGCAACTGCAAGTCCGCTGAGTAAAAGTTATTCGTTTTTTAAAACTTTAGCAGGCAGTTAATTTGTGCAGTCAATTCAGGTCGTCTGCAAAACTCTGCTTGAGTTTAATTCCCACATAATAAGGGTTGCCATATTGTAGTGTTATAGGTTTGCCACAACCAAGACTCCCAAAAAGGTTTTTTTAGGAAGACCCCAAAATTGTTGAGCTTCTTTTAGCCACCAGACATCAATTCCACCTTTAAAAACCCAATGGTATACAAATAATGTGTGCCAAATCATTTTTATTAGTTTTACAAATTTTTTAATCAATACCAATTTACATCACATTTAATACGATTTCCCCATTAAGTTGACTTTGCACTCTTCATTCTTTTCTCTAATTACTTCTTTATATGACCTTCTTTATTTCCGATGAAAGTACTTTTATCTCTTGACAGGTCACTATAAAAGAGACATTTGTGTCTATGGAACTGGAGACCTTGAGTGGCTGCTATCCGGTACACAACTGTTTGCTAACAAAGTTGAACTTGAAACATATCCACCTACTGTGGAATGCCTGGAACTGGCCGTTCGGGAGAGGGCACTGAAAGAGAGTGAAATACCTGTGGAACCAAGTTGGTACCTCTAGGGGAATGGATATGGTTTACTTTAAGACGATGAACAGAGCCAGCATCCTGGAAGAGCCAGTTTAGCTTGAAGCCATGCATGTTCCAATCTTGAACATCATCTCACTATGTCAAAATTCGGGGCAATCGATATATTGCTTGATATTTTTTGCTATTTGATATACTTGATTATTTTTAGGATTTTGCATCCTGTTTTGGAACAGAGTTACTATCCATTTCTCCCACCCACCAAAGAACTCGGGTATCATTTGTTAATACTTTGGGAAGTCGTTTTGACCAACAGGAAGAAAGACGGTGAATTCATATTTCAAGCTGGTTGAATTAGACTTTGATCATTGTTGCAAGTCAGGTTTCACTAAGTGGTAGTCTAGACGACTGGATTAAAACTGACTACATATCGATACAAGATTTACTAAGGGGCCTTGTTATTTGCTGGAGGACTTGTGTCTGCGCACAAATATTGTACCTGTTTCTGAAGTGAGATCAAGGCCCGATATTCAGATATACGGGCTACCAGGATTCCTCTGTTATCTCCCACGGAAAGAAAAAACTCCATGAGTATCCTCCCCCCTTTTTTTATAATGTACATGAGTATCCATTTCCCTTTTTTATAATGGGAGCCTCACGTGCGCCCCACAGGTAATGTGGGAGCTCAAAATCAGCGCAAAAGAGCAAAACGTAAACTGCAAAAAAACCAAATTTCTCTTGAAAACAAAGAGAAGATCTTCGCACATAAGGTTGTTTTTTTTAAAAAAAGAGATAGTTTTTCAGGTGCAACTGAACCAGTTTCTTTAGAGGAACTGCTTATGCTGATTAACGGCAAATCATTTCCATATTTCTGTGCACCATAATAATAATAATTATTATTATTATTATTTCTGTGCACCATCTAAATCTTCATTCACCTCAGATGGTTTGAAAAGGTGATGGCCGTATGTCAGGGGTAGCCAACAAGGTGCAATTCAGATGTTGTTGCCCTAAAATTTCCATCATCGCTGAACGTTGGACATGCTAGCTAGGGCTGATAGGAGCTGCACTGCAGAATAGCTAGTGGGCACCATGTTGACTATCCCTGTAATATTTGCTAACAGTCCAGAGGAGAAAAATTAAAAAGTGGCATTTTCTTCTTTCCCTGTTTTACCATTTTTTTTTTTTTAAAATGGAGACTGAAATTTTATACAGAAAGGTTTCATCCGTGCAGAAATGTCAGCCAGTTCTTTCTTGGCATCTACCATAAGCATGAAAATGGGTCTGCTAAATAGGAGCTTGAACTGGTATGTCAATGAATTATGGACATTTAACGCAGCCCTCCGTTTCGTGACTCATTTCCATGTGTAGGCCCTTGCTGTTAAACATGTTGCCTGTGTTTCAGTTTTGGTCTGTTAAGTGTTGTACTTTAAAGTGGAAGAGTATTTTTTCTTACAAAAACAAACAGATTTGCAGATATTCATTGTAATTTTTTTGTAACAATTCAATAGTAAATAAATAATTTGTTTTCTTAAAATAAAACTAAAAGAAACTGAATCGTTTCCCTTTACTTTAGAACTGTATTGAGGGTATCAGAATTTGTACTAAGGGTACCAGCTTTTCAACCAGATCTGCAGCTGTGCCCTTAACAGCAATCAAGTTTGTATTGGTCTGCCGGAGAAAGACAACTGCAAAGTTAGGTGTAATGCTGAGCTCCTATAAAGGAATAAAACACCGGATGAGTTAGTATCCTAGGTGATAAAAACAATATGTCTATGCCAAAAATTTAAAAGGTTTGTATTATTTTTCTGATTTTGTAATAGGTCATCTTTGTTCGTAGGTTGTGCAAGCTTTCTGTACTACGAAATCTACCAATGTTGAGACGCCTGTTTTTCCTTTAAAGAGAAAACAACAACACAGAATACAAACATCTACTGAACACAAAGCCCAAATTTTATTACTCTTGTGCTTGTTGTTTCATAATCCATCACTGAATAAGCAACAAAACAACCACTACAAACCTAACCATGAACTCAACAGAAGGTGGAAAAGTTGACTGAATTAAATGAGGCATGTTCCCACTAATGTTGACATGTGGTTTATTTTCAGCAAAGATATATGGTACTTATCTTTCATTCTTTGGAATAAGTGGGTGCAAATCTCACACGTAAAACCTGAGCGAGCTGGTTTAATGTTACGTTTACCGACTTGTCAATCAGCCCATCACTTATCACCAGTATGGCCAATGATGATGGGAGTTGTAGCCGAACAACATCTGTAATGTCAGAGGTTTCCCACCCTTACTTTAACCACAGCTTGGCGTGATGAATAAAAAGGTGGTTGTGCTTCTCTCCGGGCTGTAAATATGCTGATTTATGCACATCATGCTACGGTGCAACTCTAGGTGCCTTCCGCTCCAACAGCCCAAACAACAAAAGGTTTGCACAACAGAATCCTCTTAGCAGAAATTGGCAACTGAACAGGGGATGTGTAGGGAGAAGGGATGAATATATTTAGAAATGATGGTTGGAAAAGCTATTCTAGTGAGAGCTGGACCATAACGAAGGCTGATCGCCGAAGAATTGATGCTTTTGAATTATGGTGCTGGAGGAGACTCTTGAGAGTCCCATGGACTGCAAGAAGATCAAACCTATCCATTCTGAAGGAAATCAGCCCTGAGTGCTCACTGGAAGGACAGATCCTGAAGCTGAGGCTCCAATACTTTGGCCGCCTCATGAGAAGAGAAGACTCCCTGGAAAAGACCCTGATGTTGGGTAAGATGGAGGGGACAAGGAGAAGGGGACAACAGAGGACGAGATGGTTGGACAGTGTTCTCGAAGCTACCAGTCTGACCAAACTGCGGGAGGCAGTGGAAGACAGGAGTGCCTGGCGTGCTCTGGTCCATGGGGTCACGAGGAGTCGGACATGACTAAACAACAACAACAAAAGGAGGAAAATAGAGGGGGCATCTGGGGGTGGGTGGGAAGTCAGCTTTTCCATTTGTATTAATTTCATGACCATTTGTTAGAAATCATGGGAAATCAAAAATAATTGGCAACAAAGAAACCTCATGCAGGTAAAATTTGTTTCCTGCAAATGGGACCTGCAAGTTTTGTCAGCTACACAGGGTTTTCCCACAAGGGAATCCTTTACGGTTTGGGGGTTGTTTGGCCTGGAGCAAAGCAAACGACAAGCCTAGGTTTAGATGACTAGTAAGCCATGAGCTCCTCCCCATTGCTTGGCTTAATCTTAAGTGTAAACCGGGCCATTGTCTTAGTTCTGTGGTTGGAACAATTTCCCCTTTTCCAATTCTGGAACCCCCCAAATTCTACACATCCATCCAAAGGCGAGAAAATAGCTTTTCCGTTTGTATGTATGGCAGGGTGCCAGCAGCCTGCATCTTCTTCAACCAATTTTTGTTTTTTGTTTCATTATTTGTGCATACTGAATGCCTGACAAGGGCTATAGCGAATCGCTGGGCTTAACAGCCTAGCTATTTTAAAAATCACAAAATCACCGTCACTGACAATCTGAGAGGCCCTTTATATGGGGCTGAAAGGTAGTCTATTAAGGTTTTAATCAATGCATATGGGAAATGCTGCAGGTAAAGTCCATCTCTTCTTTACTTTTGATATACATTGCAAACTGTGGCTGCAAAAATAAAACGTTAAGCAATCACTCCCAGAGATTCTGCAAGAAATATGGACTCCTCGGGTTGCCATATTTCAAAAAACCACCAAAAAACCCACAATTTTCCGATTGATTTGCCTGAGATCCAGGACAAAAAAGCGCCACCTTTTGGAGATTCCCCCCGGATGTCAATTCCACCTTTGAAATCCCGGTAAATGGATGTCAAATAATTTTTATTTGTTTCCCAAGTTTTTAACCAACAAATAGCTTCAAGGCAAAAGTGAACATGTCATTTGCCAGCCTCCTAACTTGCCAAAACTTGGATTTCCAAGTAAAACAGATGCACACTCTCACCCAAGTGTCTGCCAACACAACCTGTTTTTCCCCCAGTTCCCCAGAAGAAAAGAAGGCAAGTATATTTAGCAAGCAATCAACAGTCTGCAATGTACATGTGCGGTGGGCCATGTTCTTGCGCAGCTTGTGTGTTCTAAATGGAGGGAGACGATTGTTCCTTTCTTTTGCAGCGTAGTTCTTACAAATCTCTTTTAAATCAGAACATAAGGCAATTATAAAGGTGCTTTCTCAAAGCACCTCATCGCTCCCCAAGAGATGGTGCAAATCGATAACCTGTGTAAAGCACCCCACCTGCTGAACCGATAAAGAATTGCAATTCCATCATTCTGAAATTATAATGCTCCAGGACCATCACTGTTTGTTTGTTTTTTAAAAGAAGAATTTTCCCTCCTATTTCCAACTAAGCAGGGATAGGGAGTAGCCTCAGCGCCGTACGCGAATAATACTTGTGCCTGATTTTCTTTTTAACATAGGGGGAAAGTGACCTCAAGACAGACTGATCTCCTGAAACAGGTATTGCCACAACTAGTATTTTGTGGGCAAGTCCCTGATGTCTGCCTCCAGACTTGCATGCAAAGGAAGGGTTCAGAGGTACAGTACGTGATTTCCAAGAGAAATCGTCAAATTCAGCCTCCAGCCAAGGCTGGGAAAGATTCTCATTTGAAACCACGGAGAACCAGAGCCAATCTGGCTTAGGACTGCAAAACCTCAAGGATCACCTCTCCCCTTATGAACCAACCCAAACACTGCAACCATCATTGGAGGTCCTTCTTTATGAGAAGACTACATATCCATAACCACACCTTGATTACAGAGATGACAAAGTGCTTTTGAGTTCTTCCAAGCTTCATGATAAACACTGAACACCCATCTTAATGCACCTGCTCAATCTCTCTGTCTCTGACAATTGGAGAATCTTTGGACCCAAAGATGATGGATTTTGTATTTTTCATGTATTTTTAAAATTTTCATGTATTTTTAATCTTTTGCTGGAAGCCACCCAGAGTGGCTGGGGAAACCCAGCCAGATGGGTGGGCTTTAAATAATAAATTATTATTATTATTGAATGCTCGGGAAAGAATCACTCTCTCCAAGAAATATAATCTAGCAGTTGCAGAAGCGGGACAAAAGCAGCAGCAACAACTGGCGCTTAATCTGGAGTCATTTTGACATCAAAAAAAGATGCCAATGCGCCTTATCTGCCTGTTAGACTGAGAGAGCAGCAGCTTGGCTTTTTATTTACCTGTTTTTAAAAAATTAAAACTTCAGTGTTATTATTGGGTTCTTTTTTTGTAGTTCTAACTTTTTGTTGATACTGTAAGCCATCCTGAGAATATTACTGGGCAGCCTATAAAATGCGGTAAACAAATAAATTAAAGACACAGGAGTAGCAACTTCTTTTTAAAAAATATTCTATAATGTAAGTAAGAGGCACTTACCCGTTGGCATCTTTTACACTTCTAAAATAAAACCACACATTTTTGCCACAAATAGCAGTTTACTGCCACACTTTGCAACCTGCCCTCAAAATATTTAGGTATAAAGCCTTGCCTCCTAGCATGAATGCTTAGGGTTCCAGAAAATATAGATGCTAAAAAACTTGAATGTGTCAGTGTGGCAAAGAGGATGGGATGTTACTCTTAAGACATTGGGTGACATTTGGATTTAATTCCTGTTCCACTGGGTGTCCTCTGACAATATATTATTTCAGCCTAACCTACACCACAGGGCTGTTGTGCGCAGAGTAAAACAGGACCTCCTCTTGAAGGCCACGTCAAGATCCTTTGAAAAAGCGTGGGACAGAAATATGAAACTATGTTAAGTTATTCTAATGGGAACAAAAGCACACAGCCAGGATGGTCACCGCTTCCAAGCAAACGGCAATTTATCTTGAAGCAGTATTTTCCGTTACAACTGACTGGAGAAATGAATTCAACTATGTTAAAGCAAAATCTCTTCTTCAAACGCTAGGCTGGCTCAGTCCAGAGAGACTCCTACAGGAATATAGGAAGAGCCATTTCCCAGTCATTTTTCTTCTAGGCAAACCCAAAAGGCGTCAACGCGAGAATCGATAGCAGCAGAAAATTGCGTTGAGGAAAAAAAACAAAACGATCTGCGTGGAGATTATCACAAGCGCAACCCAACCTCACAAGAAATCCTTTGTCTCCTTCCAAACGGATCCCATGGCGCAGAGAGAGAAACTATTTCGGTTGTTTTTGCCTCAAACGATCATGCTGTTCCAGCGGGACAGGGATTTTCCAAGTACTCTAAATGAACTTCCAGGTTGCCGTACGCCAGGTGCAGAACATTCAAGACCTTTTCTTGGATGAGCTGAACTTGTTCTGCGGGGCAGTAGTCATCCAAACTAGATCTGTAAAAAAAAGAAGAAGGAGGGATTGCATGGCACAATTTTGTCGTTTAATCATCCCATTCTCATCAGTCTCTTTTCCAAGTCAGAATTTCAACGCTCGCACGAACGCTCCTTGCTCCCCAAGGTGACTTGGACCATAACCTCAACACATGCTTTTCTAGGCATGCACCCCAGTGAACTCTGTGGCCCATACTTCTGGGCAGAAATGCAGTAGGATTGCACTTTTGGGAACCAACAACCATTGCAAGAGACTAGGGCCCTGCGGGACTTGACATCTTTCCGCAGGGCCTGCAAGACAGAGCTGTTCCACCAGGCCTTTGGACAAGGCACAGTCTGACCCCCTCCTTCTGTAATCCTCATAGAACTCTAGCCCAATGGTTGCCATTAATTTGATTCTGAATTGGTTTTAGAATGAATTGATTTGAGAATGTATTTCAATTAATTGATTGTGATTTTATGTAAACTGTGCTATTTTTACTGCTGTTAGCTGCTCTGAGCCCGGCTTCTGCTGGGGAAGGCGGGCTATAAATAAATTATTATTGTTGTTATTATTATTATTATTATTATTATTATTATTATTATTATTAGGGGCTGGACTGAGGAGGAATGGTGGGGACTGCCCCCCTACTCCTGAACCCTCCTGAGGAGGACAGTACAGTGGTACCTCGGGTTACGTACTTAATTCTTTCCGGAGGTCCGTTCTTAACCTGAAACTGTTCTTAACCTGAAGCACCACTTTAGCTAATGGGGCCTCCTGCTGCTGCCGCGCCGCCGGAGCACAATTTCTGTTCTCATCCTGAAGCAAAGTTCTTAATCCGAGGTACTATTTCTGGGTTAGCGGAATCTGTAACCTGAAGTGTCTGTAACCTGAAGCATATGTAACCCGAAGTACCACTGTATAGATTTAGAAGAGTGGTTTGCAGAAGGACATAGGTCAGAGGCGGCAGAGGGGAGAAGCTGGGAAATATTGGGAGAGAAGCATCAAGCAGCAGCAGGGGAGACAGTTGAAAAGACTCAGTGTCTTTGGAAAGCATTCCTGACCCCCTCTCTCCCAGAAACAGGCGGGCGTTGAAGGAGATAGAGCAGAAAGCTCAGAGGAAGAAAGCTCAGCTTAGCCGATGCAGGGATGACACAGAATAGAAGAGATGGAGGGGCTTTACTCAGAGCAACCACCATTATTTAGGGAAGTCGAACTTCCTTCGTCCCTCTCTGTGAATGCTAACAAATTTACCGTATCTTTTGCTCTATAAGACTCACTTTTTCCCTCCCAAAAAAGTAAGGGGAAATGTGTGTGCGTCTTATGGAGCGAATGCAGGCTGTGCAGCTATCCCAGAAGCCAGAACAGCAAGAGGGATTGCTGCTTTCACTGCGCAGCGATCCCTCTTGCTGTTCTGGCTTCTGAGATTCAGATTTATTTTTTTCTTGTTTTCCTCCTCCAAAAACTAGGTGCGTCTTGTGGTCTGGTGCGTCTTATAGAGCAAAAAATACGGTATGTGGTAAGGACTTTTATTGTTTCTCCGCTTCTTGGGTGCTACTGTGGGAGGGATCAGATTCCCCGAAGCTTGACAATTATGGGACCTGACATTCTTTGAAATTGAATTGAAATACTTTATTGTCCCTTGTACAACTTGTGTATAGTGAGATTACATGAGCACCCCCCACTCAGCTCTCTTAGTCTTAATTCCCCTCATTTACTGACGTACACCCACCAAACCTGAAAGTCAGTTGCCCTGTTGTTATCTTTTCATTCAGCAGCCTAACAGCCCACGGATAGAAGCTGTTCTTTACCCTGTTGGTGCGACTAATCATGCTTCTATATCTTCTGCCTGAGGGCAGGAGATCAAGAAAGTGCTGGCCAGGGTGTGAATCATCCCTGAGAATTTTCCTCACTCTCCTGAGGCAACGTTCTTCCGCTATTACATTCAGCGGATTCACGGGACAGCCCATAATATCTTGTGCTGTATTCACCACCCTCTGTAGGCATTTCCTATCAGATGATGTCAAACCTGCATACCACACCGTGATGCAGTATGAAAGGACTAATAGCAAACTAATATTCTAAGAGCAAACTACTCTGGTGGGCGAGAGTTAACAGGATCTGGGCCAAACAGCACCCCCACCGTATCTTACCGGGCTATTGTCACAAGTGTGGGCTTCGGCAAGTTCCTCAAGAGACGTTCGACGGCCTGCACCAGACTCTCAATTTCTTGCTCCGTGCTGACGTGGTGAGGAAGTTCGGAGTAATCGCACGTGAGCCCAGCCTGGTGGACCTGAAAGGTGGATTGCACAAAGTGGCTCGGCGCAGTTCTCTGAGCTGGCCTGTGGCACTAGTTCTGATACCAACGCAAACGGAAGACTTGGTTTGCTAATTCGGGCAAAGGGGCCGCATGCCCAGCCAGTGTGGTACAGTGGTTAGCGTGTCGGACTAGGATCTGGGAGACTAGGGTTCAAATCCCAACTTGGCCACAAAGCTCACTGGGCCAGTCGCTGCCTTTTAGTTTAACCTACCTCGAAGGGTTGGTGTGTGAGGTAAAATAAGGAGAAGAACTGTATATGCCACCTTGAGCACATTGCGGAGAAAAGGGTGGGGTAAAAATGCAATAAATGAATGAATGAAACACAATTCAAAGTGTTGGTGCTGACCTTTAAAGCTCGAAATGGCCTCGGTCCAGTATATCTGATGGAGTGTCTCTACTCTCATCGTTCTACCCAGACACTGAGGTCCAGCGCCAAGGGCCTTCTGGCAGTTCCTTCACTGCGAGAAGCCAAAGTTACAGGGAACCAGGCAGAGGGCCTTCTCGGTAGTGGTGCCCTCCCTGTGGAACGCCCTCCCACCAGATGTCAAAGAGAACAACTACTACCAGACTTTTAGAAGACATCTGAAGGCAGCCCTGTTTAGGGAAGCTTTTAATGTTTGATGCATTACTGTATTTTAATATTTTGTTGGAAGCTGCCCAGAGTGTCTGGGGAAGCCCAGCCAGATGGGAGGGATATTAACAACAACAACAACAACAATAATAAAAACAAAAAAGCTGAGATAAGATTTTCAGGTTGTGGCCCCTATCTGGTTCCATGGGCCCAAAGTACAGCCCTGAAATTTGATAAAACAGACTTACCATTTCATAATCAGGAGTTTCCATTCGATTTTTCAAACTATGCACAAGCTGGACTAGAAGTTTCATCCTGTGATAACAAAACACACATGCATCATATTCTGCAAATGTTATGAACGAGACTAAGAATGAGCCATTATGCAAATGAGGGTTGTTAGATTTGAGGGGTATTTCCACCCCCAGAATCTGGGATAACTATTGCTGAATTCACCCATATATCTGTGTCAAGAACCAGGCAACAGCACACACACAAAAATCACTCAAGCACAATAATGTAATTTAAGTGGGTGCAAAATTGTTGTTTAGAATTGCACATATTGTATGCTGCGCCCACTGACGTCTTGCAGCTGAATATGTGAACTACTTCCACCGAAAAAGCACTGCATTCTCCAAGAATGTCAAGTCCAGGTTCAACCCCCTGCAATGCAGGAATCTTTTGCCCAATGTGGGACTCAAACTCACGACTCCAAGATTAAGTTTCCTGCTCTCCCGCCTTCTTTGCGTGCAATGAAACTTCCTCTTCCTCTCTAGCCCAACCTCCCGAGGTGCACCTGAAAGATCAGCTCTGGAGGTTTGGGGTTCCCTCTGGAGCAGATTTTGTGGGGTGCGCCATGCTGAAGGCTTTATGATCTCCGTATCATAAATCACTGGGTCCAGCAACATGTTTGCTTGCAGTTGCTTTAAAACAGCCCAGAACCAGCAGAGTAACACAGCTCCCTATCTTGGAAGCGAATTAGGGATCGGTGGCACACAAGAGGCAATAAGAACACTCCTGGAAGAGATAAATCTCAGCCAAGTAGTTGTATAAGCTGGTCATAAAATGCATAAGTTATAATATATAACAGGGATGTCCAACTAACAAGAGACTGCAATCGACTCCCACTACAAAATGATCTACCCATTGGATTGACAAGAGTTGTTGAGGTTGTTGAGCTTTTTTTTTTAGGGGGAGAGAACAGAGTTGTTGAGCTTCCTCCCCCCCTTTGGGGGTGGTCAATCGCTCAAGATCACCAGGACCAACCATGGACAGCCTGCGATTGACTGGTAGAACGAGATTAACCAGTTGGACAGGCCTGATATATATTTACTCCATTCCAAAAGAGTAAAAGGGAGCTTAAAGCCCATGTAAGAGTCTCTGTGCCCTACATGTTGCCAGTAAGAACAGAAAAGCAAAACTGGTTCAAACCACCTCTATGTGTTTCTTGTAGGAACTGTGCACGTCCAAAGATAAGTTCCCCCAGCTAGTGCCCACTATAATAGACTCAACGACCAGACAAAACTCTTGACTTTTCTTTCCGTTCGTGTTGATTCTGGAAATGAATGCCTCTCAGTCATTCTCCCCCAACCTGCCAGCAGAACACCAACCCTGTGCCTACTCAGAAGTAAGCCCCATTACTTGTCGGGCCTTGCTCACTGTGTGAGCCGACTTGCGGGACTGGCTGAAAAGATGGGGTAGAAATGGAATGGCTATTCAAGTTGTGTCCTAGCAACTTATCCCACTAGGCAGCTATCATGTTTTGTGGACAGACTGCCCTTTGAGCCTCTTTCAGACTGGCAACTCATCTTTTAACTCTGATCTGCGACTGGGGGAGCCCTGGCGGCTTTAAAAAGTTCTTATTTAACCCTCTCCATTCATCTGCCAACCCAAAAGGAAGCGACTCTCTTAGCTGCGGCTCAAGATCCCTTACCCAGGACTTGAAGCCCATCTCTGCAGGTTCTCCTCCGTGTCATCGTCGCACAGGTCAGCAAAAGCTGCTTCGAGGTCTTCCAGCTGGTGGACGCGATTCTCGACACAGTCTAGCAAGTCCTCCTTTAAAGCAAAGTGTAACCTTGTTTGGATCTGGTGTAAATTTATGCTGGCTTGCTTTCTGCCACCTTCTTATGTGTAGGATTACTCCCCTAGTTACCAACCACCTGCCAGGGGTGATAACTGGCTTCCCTGGTGCGGAGATTGAAAATTAAATAAAAAATTACCGTATTTTTTGCTCTATAAGACTCACTTTTTCCCTCCTAAAAAGGAAGGGGAAATGTGTGTGCGTCTTATGGAGCGAATGCAGTCTGTGCAGCTATCCCAGAAGCCAGAACAGCAAGAGGGATTGCTGCTTTCACTGCGCAGCAATCCCTCTTGCTGTTCTGGCTTCTGGGATTCAGAATTTTTTTTTTCTTGTTTCCCTCCTCCAAAAACTAAGTGCGTCTTGTGGTCTGGTGTGTCTTATAGAGCGAAAAATACGGAAAATTATCGAGGGGCGAGGCCGCGAGTGGCCTATAAATGCTCCTGAAACGGGAATGCCCTCAAACAAACGACTACCCGATTGAACATAAACCTTACACAAATAAATAAAAATGCCTCAAAATCCAAAGCATTTCGGGAGAGAAATTGCCTTGCGCATGTGGGAATTAAAATGGCGCCTCTTTATCTGTTTCCCCTTGGCAAACGGACTTTGGCAGATTAAACTCACGACCGCGGCAAAACTGTGTGAAAACTGAATAAACATTTTGCGAGGAAAACGTTTCACAGCCGTCAGCTTGGCATAATCGCAGTCCGAGTTTGCCAAGTAATTTCCCCTCCTGTCTCTCTCCCTTCCCAAACACGTAGCTTATAAACTGAGGTAAAACGATACAAACGGCCTTTCACCCCTCCTCCTCCTTGAATGCATTGGATGGAACCATACATAGAATCACAGAATGATAGAACTGGAAGGGAACATGAGATTCATTTAGTCCAGTGGTTCTCAACCTGTGGGTCCCCAGACGTTGTTGGACTACAACTCCCATCATCCCTGAGCTCTGGCCTTGCTAGCTGGGGTGATGGGAGTTGTAGTTCAACCCACAGGTTGAGAAAGGCTGATTTAGTCCAACCAACTGCAATGTAGGAATCTTGCTCAAACCCACGACCCTGGGATTCAAAGTCTGTACCCACTGAGCTATCGCTGGCCCATACCTCTGACAAGTTGCTGTTAGGCTTCTTAAAACTGTACAATTCTTGTAAGATCTTGTACTCCTCCTATTTAAAAAAGGAAAGGAAAAAGGTGGGGAAACAAGAGCGGGGAGGTTATTCATAGCACCATTCTGCTGTTATTGCTGTAATGTGAAGAGCGGTTTTGCCTTTAGCACCTTCCTTTCACCCCTTAAACATTTCTACGTCCCGAAGAAAAAGCACAACAATCAAGCAAGTGAAATTCTTTTGGCTAACGTCTGCTTCCCAGATATGAAGCGAATATTAAGACAGCGTGCCACTAATGATTTCTTTAAGCGGCTGCTGCTACAAATCTCTACATATGGTACAAATGAGATGAGATCTAGCCTTTCAAACAACATTATCTCTTTTCTGCTTGTTTTTCTTTCTGGCTGTATTTCGCCTGCCAGTTCACCCATGCTTTTCCAGGAGCTGTGGCTTAAACCACCGAGCCTCTCGGGCTTGCCAATCAGAAGGTCGGCGGTTCGAATCCCCGCGACAGAGTAAGCTCTCGTTGCTCTGTCCCAGCTCCTGCCAACCTAGCAGTTCAAAAGCATGCTGGTGCAAGTAGATAAGTAGGTATGGTTGTGGTGGGAAGGTAAACGGCATTTCCGTGCACTCTGGTTTCCGTCACGGTGTCCCATTGTACCAAAAGTGGTTTAGTCATGCTAGTCACATAACCCGGAAAGCTGTCCGCGGACAAACGCTGGCTCACTCAGCCTGAAAAGCGAGATGAGTGCTGCACCCCATAGTCAAATTTGACTGGACTTAACCGTCCAGGGGTCCTTTACCTTTTCCCAGGAGTCCTATCTAAGCATTCATTGAATCATGAGTTGGAAGCGAGCCTGAGGAGGATCTCGTCCAACTCCCTGCAGTGCAGAAATTGTTACAAGACTGTAAACTGTGAGGGAGGGAAGCATCTTTTGGTCTCATCCAGACCATCCCACTGTCCTTAGCTTTAACCCCACCCACTCTAGGTTCTAAATTACCGCATTTTTCGCTCTATAAGACGCACCAGACCATAAGACGCACCTAGTTTTTGGAGGAGGAAAACAAGAAAAAAAAAATTCTGAATCTCAGAAGCCAGAACAGCAAGAGGGATCGCTGTGCAGTGAAAGCCGCGATCCCTCTTGCTGTTCTGGCTTCTGGGATAGCTACACAGCCTGCACTCGCTCCATAAGACGCACACACATTTCCCCTTACTTTTTAGGAGGGAAAAAGTGAGTCTTATAGAGCAAAAAAATGTGGTATATATAGTCGTACTTTGATTCTCGAACGCCTTGCGACTCGAACATTTTGGCTCCCAAACGCCGCAAACCTGGAAGCAAGTGCTCTGGTTTGTGAACGTTTTTCGGAAGCCAAACGTCCGACGCAGCTTCCGCTTGAGTGCAGGAAGCTCCTGCAGCCAATCGGAAGCTGCGCCTTGGTTTTTGAACAGTATCAGGAGTCAAACGGACTCCCGGAAAGGATTAAGTTCGAGAACCAAGGCACCATGATGGCTGAGGAGAGGAGCCGAGAAGCAAGAGACAAGGGTTGGGTGACTTTCGGCTTTTGAAGTCGCAATGCATCACCAGCTGAACCTCGCAATCTGGCGATACAGCACAATGTTGAAGTAAGCTGCCTTGGCCCAACCCCTGGGGCGTGGGGAGAAACTGTTGCAGCTCTCTCTCCTGACCGCCCCCATCAGAGCAAGCCCTATGTATCTGTTGAGGGGCAGGCATCTGCGGACCCCTGAACAGATAAGTTTAAAGGAGCCCCCATCCCGCAAGCCAGAAGCGATTGGGGGACTCCATTTCACTAGAGGAAGCCCTGCGAATGGAACCTGTCAGGCTCCATCTGCAAGGACCCCTCCATCTTTTTTGGGGGGGGGGCGGAGCGGGTGAGTGGGATGTCTCTTTCTCCTGGAAGAAAGAGGTAACTTGCCCGCCCCCTGTACTGGCGAAGGCGGAGGAAGACCTGCAAACAAAGCCCATCCAAAATACTCTACTGTTGCCCCCTCGGCGGTCAGGTCCGCCTTGACCCCCGAACACACTCCAGGAGGGTGTTTTGGGGGTTACCTTTCCCCTCCCCCTTCTGCTGATGTTCAGGACTTTCCCAGAGTTTGCCAACCTGCCCCTCTTGCGTACTGCTTTGCCCCCACAATTAGTGGCACCTGAGCAGCAAAAATAAGGTAAAGGTAAAGGGGCCCCTGACCATTAGGTCCAGTCGTGGCCGACTCTGGGGCTGCGGCGCTCATCTCGCTTCATTGGCTGAGGGAGCCAGCGTACAGCTTCCGTGTCATGTGGCCAGCATGACTAAGCTGCTTCTGGTAAACCAGAGAAATGCCTTTTACCTTCCCACCAGAGTGGTACCTATTTATCTACTTGCACTCTGACGTGCTTTTAAACTGCTAGGTTGGCAGGAGCAGGGACCGAACAACGGGAGCTCACCCCGTCGCAGGGATTCGAACCGCCGACCTTCTGATCTGATTGGCAAGTCCTAGGCTCTGTGGTTTAACCCACAGCGCCACCTGCGTCCCAGCAAAAATAAGAGGGAACCATAATTGAACACCGGGTGCTTTTAAAGGTATTTCCTCCATCGTTTTAACAAGGTTAACTGACCACAGGCTGCAGTCTGGTAGTTTTACCTGCGTGTACATTTCTTTGAAAGGGTTCTTGACGGAAAAGAAATCCAAGTCAATATCGAGAACATAAGCAGAGCCCTTCTGTATCGCTTGGAGGATGTGTTCAAGGAGCTCTGGCACTGGGTGGCCATCCTTTCGACCCCAGAGGCTGTCTGTTGTCTCCCGCACAGGGGTTCTGTTTTCGAATCCCCCAGCCTCTTTGCCTGCGCAGCTGTGGGCGAGGGGAGGAACGTCCTTTGACGAAGAGGCTGCTGAGGTGTTTGCTGCATTGCCCCCACTCAACTTGAGCTTCTTAGCAGAAGGCACAGCTCGGCTTTCCTCCCGGGTGCCGGCGGCTTCCGACGGATCCACAAGGCAGACACTGAGCTGCAAAGACTTCTCGCCTTCTAGCTGGCCGGCAGGGACGTACAGACCGTCGGAAAGGAAGTAATCGTCTGGGCAAGTAACCCTGGAATAGCGACGACAGTGATTCTTAGCAAGGATGAGGATGCAAGAATGCAAAAAATACTTTGCTGGAACAGACTGAGGGGGCCTCACGTACGCTAGCGTTCCCTCTCCCAAAGTAGCCAAAATACAGTGGTACCTCGGGTTAAGTACTTAACTCGTTCCGGAGGTCCGTACTTAACCTGAAACTGTTCTTAACCTGAAGCACCACTTTAGCTAATGGGGCCTCCTGCTGCCGCCACGCCGCAGGAGCACGATTTCTGTTCTCATCCTGAAGCAAAGTTCTTAACCTGAAGCACTATTTCTGGGTTAGCGGAGTCTGTAACCTGAAGCGTATGTAACCTGAAGCGTATGTAACCTGAAGCGTACGTAACCCGAGGTACCACTGTACTGTGAAATTGCTTCAAGATGTTTCATAGGAAGCAATTCATAAATGGAATTCAATAAACAAGTGAAACAATAATAATAAAAAGTAGCCAAACGGGTCTGGAATGTGCCCAAGAGAATGAAATTATTTCCATGCATAACCCTCCCAATGGCACAGCAATAAACTGCTGGCACATTTGCAAAGCTAAGCAGGGTCCGGTATGCTTTCAAATTGGATGGGAGACCGCATGCAGAGATTCCCGCATCCCTGCCAATTCTATAATAATTCTATAATTCCATACCAGCAGTGGAGGCTGATCTGGTGGGGCAAATGGGGCACTGCCCCATGAAACTCAGTCAGCCCCCAGCCAGCTCCCAACTCCCTGACTTCCAAACTTCTTGCAACCAAATCAGAGTGCGGATCTGCCTGTCACTGGCTCTAACGCGAGACCGTTAAGATGGAACCACATAACAGCAGCCTCTGTATCTAACACAGCTTTAGAGAGGCACCGGCAATAGTTACCTTATGGTCGTTGTGGAGGTGTCTTTACCTACTAAGAAACGATGGGTGCCTTCTTCAATTTGCTGAGCCCAAGGCGGGTGCAGCCACAGGACGTGTGAAAAGTGCCCAGCATAGACGGCAGGCATAATCCAGTTTTCAATGCTTAGCTCACTGTAAGAGGGGGAGAAAGATGGATTGAGAAAGCTGCTGCTCTTTGAAAAGGTTGAGTACAAATGCCGTTGTAATAAAGGTGAGACACAGCCTGTGTTAAGAAGTGAACATTACTTAGAATGCTTCCTTTTTATATAATTTTTATTAAGCTTTCAATTTTGTATTTCAAAATAAACATTTTCCAAACTTTAAAATATCCAATGACTTCCCTTCTCCTCCTCTCTCAGCCGCCATGCTCACTGGGTGAGCTTGTTCTCATGTTCTATTTCCTGCCCCACCAAGACGAAGCACCCCAAAGTTCAGAAAGAAGCTCAACAACACCCCAGCTCCCATGCAAAATGAAAACCGCATCTCCTCAAGGAGATGGATTGTGCGATCCTACCTGAACAGAGATTCTTTATTGAACACTGTATCCGCAGGCATGTTCACCGGTATAAGGAGGTCTGGATGAGAATCCAAATGGACAAAGCAGATGTCACTGGCAGGAAGATGCTTCGAACCGATGGCTCGGTAGATGAAAGGAAGAACCTGGAACAACAGGAAGAGAAGCGTCTGCAGGAAAACAAGACTGGGGTACAGAGTTTTGCAAGACACCCAGACGTTGTAGATCAGCAAGCATGCAGAAAATTCTATTTGGCTTTCTTTTTTAAAAAAAGGATAGCTGGAACTTGTGGCTAACTCATTTGCCTTTATCGCAACCACAAGGTTACTCAAATGGCATTTTCCACAAGTTTAACAGCTCTTATTTCTAGGTAAGGCTGGCATTGCAGTAATAACCACCACAATAATTTTATTATTTACATGCCACCCATCTGACTGGGTTGCCCCAGCACCAGACCTGTCGACGAGTACCAATGGACCTAATGCTTAGGATTGCCACAGGGGCAGAAAGGGCCCTATGGGGATAGTCTCTGCAATAGAACCGCTAACACATTTACAAAGCTAAGCAGGGTCAGATATGGTTTCATACTGGATGGGGGCCCGTGTGTTGAGATTTTCTGCACTGCAGCGAGCTGGACTCCATGACCCTCGTGGTCCCTTCCAACTCTACCATCCTGTGATTCTATGGACTCCATAGTGAAGCATGTGCACTGCATGAAGCATTGTTCAACCCCAGGCACGCAGGATTGTCTCCACGTAGAGCTTGCCTGTCAGTACAGATAGCGGATGGACCAAAAACTTATACGCGGGACGCGTAAAGGTAAAGGGACCCCTGACTGTTAGGTCCAGTCATGATTGACTCTGGGGTTGCGGCGCTCATCTCGCTTTATTGGCCAAGGGAGCCGGTGTACAGCTTCCGGGTCATGTGGCCAGCATAACTAAGCCGCTTCTGGCGAACCAGAGCAGCGCACGGAAACACCGTTTACCTTCCCACCGGAGCAGTACCTATTTATCTACTTGCACTTTGACGTGCTTTCAAACTGCTAGGTTGGCAGGAGCTGGGTCCGAGCAACGGGAGCCCACTCCGTTGTGGGGATTCGAACCGCCGACCTTCTGATCGGCAAGTCCTAGACTCTGTGGTTTAACCCACAGCGCCACCCGCAGGACGCATAGGTGTAGCCAATGTTTTTGTTGGGGGGATCAGAACCTGTTTGCTATGTATTTTGTTACTGATTTTTCGGAGGCGCGGCTGGGAGGGGGGAGCTCCCTTGACTCTCCTCGATCAAGCGCGCCTCTTCAGATCGCACCATCAGCAGTGAAAGCTACGCATCGGATTTCCCCTTTCGCCCGCTGACCGTTTACCTCGTGATGATCCTCCACCACCCAGACAGGCAGCGCCGCGTACGCACGGAGGAGTCCGGCGGTCCCGCAGCCGCCGCCGCGCTCCGCAGCCCCGCCGTCGCTGCTCATTGCTTGAGCGGCACCGAACGTTCAGGCGCGCAGGATTCCGAAAGCGAACGCGGAGACTTTCGCAACGTTCGGGCCTCCGAACTCCGGCAGGCGCGACGTTCCAAAGGCCGAACTCCGGCGACCGCGGCGTTCCAAAGCGAGAGGGAGAACGCGCGCGCGGGGCGGGGGGGACACATCTCGACGTGACACGCGCGAGCATGGCGGGAAAGGGAGGAGGAGCAGAGTCCACCGGCGTCGCAAGCAACCCCGATAGCGAGAACATTGGCCGGCCGGGAAAAATCTCCGGGATGCTCTCGCCAGCCCGTGCACAGGACCACCCACCGCGTCCCCAACCAGCCGAGTTTCCCCCCCTAGTCGCCAGCAGGCATCTCTGCGAAACTGCCTTTCCGGCTTTGCTTTTGCTCCTCCTCTTAACTTTTCTCTTCCGGTGCGCGTGGTTTCCCACAATTTCCCCCACCCGTCTAGATCTGGGCTGCTCAGCCGGTGCCTGAAGTCTTGGAGCGAGGAAGCGACTATTGCCAGGTAAGTCTCAGGCTTTTGTTTGCAAAGAAGACACATGCATATCAGGGGCGGAGTCAAATGGGGGGCGGTGGCAGGGCGAGGCAGCTCCCCTAAATCAACAAAAGTCAATAAAAATACATAGCTAACGGAGGTTCTACCTTCCCCGCGCAACAAAAGGCCAGCACCTTCCCCCACCCCCAACAAAAACCCTGGCTGCGCCCCTGATGGATATGCGGTGCTCTCGGATCTCGGCTGCGGTCTACCTGCTTTCTGCTCGGAAAGAAGCGACCCATGCATTTCATAGGAGGGTTTCTTTTCTTGCTCCCTGGAATGCTTTAGGGATAGAGCCGCTCAGCTCATGGTTAAGGATTTTGGTCCTGCTCATCCTCTCCCCTGCTGCGGCTTGAGGCCAGAAGCACATTCAGACGTGCATGTGGCTGACCCATAAACTACAACTAATCCAGAATGTGGCAGCTAGACTGGTGACTGGGGGCGGCCACTGAGACCACATCTTGAAAGACCTACATTGGCTCCCAGTACGTTTCCGAGCACAATTCAAAGTGTTGGTGCTGACCTTTAAAGCCCTAAACGGCCTCGGCCCAGTATACCTGAAGGAGCGTCTCCACCCACATCTTTCTGCCCGGATGCTGAGGTCCAGCGCCGAGGGCCTTCTGGCAGTTCCCTCACTGCGAGAAGCAAAGCTACAGGGAACCAGGCAGAGGGCCTTCTCGGTAGTGGCGCCCTCCCTGTGAAACGCCCTCCCACCAGATGTCAAAGAGATAAACACCTACCATACTTTTAGACAACATCTGAAGGTAGCCCTGTTTAGGGAAGTTTTTAATGTGTGACATTTTAATGTATGCTTAATCATGTTGGAAGCCGCCCAGAGTGTCTGGGGAAACCCAGCCAAATGGGCGGGGTAGAAATAATAAATTATTATTATTATAAATTTATCTGAAATAACTGGGAATGAAAAGCCCTTCCCTGGGAAGTTGACGCGGAATGATGGCGCCATGGCGAGAATTCTTTGGGACATCCGTGGTGCACAGTCTTTTAATTTCCCTTTTTGGTTTCTTTTCAGAGATAGACAATGTCCTTCCATTCCGGGCGAGGGGGCTGCCCCCGATCCCGAGGAGGAGCCACGGCGCGAACCTCAACTCCGACTTTCCGCCCCCAGAATTTGAGGCAGCTCCACCCTCAGCAGCCTTCACCTCAGTATCAGTACGACCAGCCGACGGTGACCACCGCGGCTTACGCAAGCCCTCCCACCACCACAAGCTACATGCCTTCCAGGCCTGATTTCGTCCCGTACCCGCCGCCCATGCCCCCATCGCCGCAGAACACCATCTCCCAGTGTCCC
Organism: Podarcis raffonei; assembly: GCF_027172205.1. NCBI lineage: Eukaryota > Metazoa > Chordata > Lepidosauria > Squamata > Lacertidae > Podarcis > Podarcis raffonei. The sequence goes on from NC_070608.1 coordinate 68,844,609, forward strand.
CTGAGGTCGCCTTTCGCGGGCCACCAGGTCAAACAGAGCTTCCCTCTCCCCCCTTGCTTTCCGCCGACTCCGCCCCCCGCCCCCAATACCGGAAACCCTTCCGTTTCGACCGGTGCGGCGGGACAGAACGCGTTTCCTTACATGATGCCTCCTCCGTCGGTTCCACATCCTTTGCCGCCTCCGATCATGCCTCAGCCGATTAATTACCAGCCTATGTACTCCCCTTCCTACTCGCAGCAGTCCTTCCCCCCTCCAAATTTCAACAGCTACCCACACAATGCAAACTCTTACCAGGGTGGCGGCGCCAACAACGTCAGCAGCGGCAGCAGCAACAACAACAGCAGCGGCAATTTCCGGAACCCTGGTCAGTATCCGATCGAGAAGTCCCAGCCTGAACGGAGGTCTCCGGAGCGCAGTAAACACTATGAGGAGCATCGCCACCGGGACCACGGCCACGGGGAGAGGCACCGCTCCACTAATCACGGCGATCGGCGGGATCGAGGGAGGAGCCCTGATCGGCGGCGGCAAGAAAGCAGTCGGCACCGCTCAGATTACGTCAGGGGGCGGACGCCTCCCCGTCACAGAAGTTATGAATGGTACAGGTCAGCCAGTTTGACTCTTGCCAGGAGGCCAGGTTTGGTAGGATGTGTTCGGCCGTGGAGGCAATTATTTCGACGGGAAACGGTTGGCCGACAGTTGCGCGCTGAGCTTTGTTGCTTAGCCAAAATTGCGTCCAAGGCTTCCACGTCAAAGTCCCAACGTTCACTTCCAGCACACCCCTCTCGTGTGCATAAAGAGAAGAGCCCAGAAAATTATTGTTACTAGTAAGAAGAGTTGTCTGTCTATAGCAGGGGTGCCCAAACTTTTTTCAAAGAGGGCCAGATTTTTGTTAGGGTTAGGCTGGGGGACCCAATTAGGCCCCCAAAACAGACTTTGGACATGCCTAGCCTATAGGTTTACTCATGGTTTGTATGTATTATGCAGTCCAGCTGGTGTATTATTCGGTTGGAAATCGGAAGTCAAGAGATTGCCTTCCCTTTAGAAAAATAATAATAGTCATGCTTCCAGCCAGTACTTTTTTCTACAGAAAGAGGTGCGTGAACTACCCCTTTTTTTTGACAGACAACCCTAAGTTGTTGACCTTTTTTATGGGAGAGCCAAAGTTGTTTTAGGGGGGAAACAACACTTTTTTGGGGGGTGGGACAATGCTTCTCCGGCATTGGCTGGTACACTACAAAGAGGTCCCAGAACACACCAAAGAGTTAATGGAACTCAGTTTTGGTGAGTTCTGGCTGAAAAAAAGCCCTGCTTCCAGCCACCATGATTTTGGCTCTTGGATATAAAGTCTTAGCCGGAATTTTGTGCTATATGTAGCATCACTTGACTAGAATTGAGCTACAGCATTCTTTTGGGCTTCATATTTTTATTGAAAAGGTTTCAATTATAAAGAAATAAAGGGATGCAAAGAAAAAGATTTTAAAAATAAAAATAAAAAGGCATAAAAATGTGTAGAAAGAAACAATATACGAGTATAGGCAATAGATGAAAAATACCCTGCCTCAGACATTCTTCGATAAATTCGATTATATTATCATAATACATATGTAAATACGAATAGTCCACTGCATTTTGTATAAACTCATTCCAAATATGGTCATATTTGTCCAAAGAAAGTCTTTGTCTGCAAGCAGTCTGTTCATAAGTTGCAAATGCTATTCTTCCTGTTCATCAATAGAGCACGTAGAATCCCATTTTTGTTGTCCCGTTGTTAACTTCGAATACAATAGGTATATAGTTATATTCTTCGCTGAAAATTTTAGCTTTTTTAGGATGGTCATAATTAAGAATGAATAATTCGTTTCACACGTTTGCCTTAAGTCTCCTGCCGCCTTCTGTGGACTCTTTCAGTTTACCTGTGGGAAATCCTTTGATGATTCCTTGTGACTGGCTTGAGAAATAATACCACTTTTCAGCTTGTTTCATTATAAACATCACTTGTCCAGGGCCAGCCCTACTATTAAACAGACTGAGGAGGCGTCCTCAACTTGCCCTTTGCCTCGGGCAGCAAAATGCCTTGAAGGGGCCTGACCTTGTCTGAGTCAAATGCGTTGATTGTTGCTTCTTGTAAAATTGTTTCATTGATATATTTTTTTTAAAAAATGATGAGTTGAGAGAAATAATTGAGAACGTTGTTTTCTGGAGAAAATGTACCATGAGAGGAAGACAGGTTGCATAACATTTGCTGATGTACTTTCTATCTCCTGGTCTCCCTGTCTCCTAGTATTGCTTGACCCTATTATTATTATTATTATTATTATTATTATTATTATTTTATTTTCATGGAGAAAGTAGCCAGAATAAAGAAAGAAGCCACTATTTGTTATTCAGCTGATCCTTGGAGAACACCACTAACCAGATACGTCCCAGTGGGCAGTCTGGGGGAAAATCTGTGCTCAGAGATAGGCAGAGCAGCTGAGTAGCTAAGCCTATACTTGAGTTACGAATGCTGAGACTGAAAACCTAAGCCAGAGTCAGGTTTATAAGAGCAGATGGAACCCTATTGGCTAGGCAGGTCACCTGGTTCCTCCTGGCCTGGCAGCGGCAATATTGTCCTCTGACCGCAGCCACATGGTAGAGAATATGGCGGCACTTCCTTCCTCTTCCGTAATGACTCTCAGGGCTCTTGGCAGTTTATTCAGCTTTCTGGTTCTCTTGTTTTGGAACTAGAATTTACTCTCGGCCTAAATCTTCTTTAATTTTTTTAAGGGAACGACAACGAGAAAGACACAGGCACCGCGACAGCCGGCGATCACCATCCACTGAGAGATCTTACAGAAAGGATCACAAGAGGACAGGAAGGTAAGATGAGGGAGTTGATTATCACTGGGTAGCTGCTGTTAGGCCTGCGTTTCTCAGACTCTGGTTCCCAGCTGCTGTTGGACTACAACTCCCCTCATCCCTAGCTAGCAGGACCAGTGGTCAACGATGATGGGAGCTGTAGTTCAGTGACAGCTGGAGACCCAAGTTCGTGAAACCCTCTGTTAGACTGTGCCTTCCGACCTGGGGGATGGTATAAAGAGAAGGTAAGACAAGGTTGGGACGCAGGTGGTGGTGTGGGTTAAACCACAGAGCCTAGGACTTGCTGATCAGAAGGTTGGCGGTTCGAATCCCTGCGACAGGGTGAGCTCCTGTTGCTCAGTCCCTGCTCCTGCCCACCTAGCAGTTTGAAAGCACGTTAGAGTGCAAGTAGATAAATAGGTACCGCTCTGGCGAGAAGGTAAACGGTGTTTCCGTGCGCTGCTCTGGTTCACCAGAAGCGGCTTTGTCATGCTGGCCACATGACCTGGAAGCTGTATGCCGGCTCCCTCGGCCAATAAAGCGAGATGAGCACTGCAACCCCAGAGTCGGCCACGACTGGACCTAATGGTCAGGGGTCCCCTTTACCTTTTAGACAAGGTATGGCTGGATACGAAGCCAGTTTTCAGCACGAACTCATGCATGAGCGGCAGCAAACTTTTGATGAGTATCTTTCCTCCTCGTGCACAATTGAGCCCAGCCTCGCTGCCCAAGATGAATTGTTTATTCCCTTGTCTTCTTGTGCAGTCAGTCTCCCGGTCAAGACCGGAAGAGAACTCGCTGGGAAGACGACCGGGATAGGTGGTCAGAAAACACCAGCAGGGAGAAGAACTATACTTCCATCAAAGACAAAGAGCCAGATGAGGCCGTCGTCGAAAAGAATGAGGAAGATGACGAGGACCTGCTGAAGCCTGTGTGGGTCCGCTGTACCCACTCGGAAAGCTACTACTCAAACGACCCCATGGATCAAGTGGTACGTTGAGGAACTGTTTATAGAATTGGAAGGGACCAGAAGGGCCACCTTTTGCCCAAGGTGGGGCTCAAACTCTTGAGATTAAAAGTCTCATGCTCTACTGACTGAGCTATCCCAAGATCACTTAATAAAGTTCTCCTCCCTCCTTTCGCCTTGTAAGACCCTTCTAGGGGGAAGGGGTTGGTTTCCTGCATCATGTAGTGCCTGGGGAGAATTGCCCCAAATTGCGTAGGCTTCCACCCAATTTAAGTTAACTTACCTTGGGACCCAATCTATTCCCCCCCCCCCATCCTGAAACCTCTAGTCAACATTCTGTGGCCAATGTGTATGCTCATTTCTTAGTTAACTGGGTGGGGGTGTTTTTTGGGGGGTGGGGTGGGGCATTATCTATGAATATTTTTGGGTACTTCAAACCTTGTAGTTCCTCTAAACCTGTTGTTGCCTCTGGTATATGGATGATACTGTTTTGGCTACATAAGCACTGACACTTGAAGAATTATGATCACTATGTGATCTAGGTTTGTGTGTATCCCACACTGTCTCATTTTCTGAATGTCCAGAAGAAACTAAAGCTGCTTATATCATTTTTGGTAAATCATCCCATGTGATTGACATGTTGCATTTGTGAGTGTGTGTGTTGCGTTGTGTGTGCAACACACTCCCGAGGCTCAGCATGACTGTAAATTGACATTGCAAAATATTTTCAGTTCAGAATATCCTTTTAACTTTCTTTTTTAAAAAATAACATTATTTATTTGGTTTTTCAACTTAAAAATTTACAGAGATATGACAAACATCGATAATAACAAGAAGATTCCAAGGAATCTCCTGGACTTCCACCCTCCTCTTTGTGGGTCCTATTATTAATCATTTCCTCCCGCATCTTTTATCATAATCCAAATCCTTTACCTCTTCCATTATGTTTGGAATTCAACCTTAAACTACAAGTGATATTCCAATCCTACTAACGATTTTAACTGTTTGCAATGGTCTTTAAGATAAGTTATTAATTTTCCCCCATTCCTTGTTAAAATGTTCATCTTCCTGATTTGGTATCTGAAGAAGTGTGCATGCACACGAAAGCTCATGCCAATAACAAACTTAGTTGGTCTCTAAGGTGCTACTGGAAGGATTTTTAAAATTTTGTTTCGACTATGGCAGACCAACACGGCTACCTACCTGTTCCTGATTTCTGAAATGCTTTTCACTTTTGTTTGGTTGCAATGGCAAGGGCGATTCCACTGTCGTCGGAACGAGCCGGCTCCGAGATTTATATGAGAAGTTTGAGGAAGAGCTGGGCAAGCGGCAAGCCAAAGCCAAAGCGGCCAGGCCCCCCTGGGAGCCCCCCAAGACCAAACTGGATGAGGATGTCGGTAAGGAGTGCTCTGACCCACGCGACACACCCCAGAAATAAATGCTTGCCACTTTCCAGGAGGGATCAGCTACTGGAGGCCCAATGGCTGAATCTGGCCCTCAACTATGACCCGCAGAGGACCTTAAGGTCCATGAATAATCATAGTTTAGAGGTCCCGGGCCCTAAGGAAGTCAGATTATCCTCCACCAGGGCCAGGGCCTTCTCAGTGATGGCTCCGACCTGGTGGAATGCTCTGTCCCATGAGACCAGGGCCCTGCAGGATTTAGCTTCCTTCCACAGGGCCTGTAAGACAGGGCTATTCCGCCTGGCTTTCAATTTGAACTTAGCCTGATCTTTTATTCCCCTTCCTTCCCTCCCTCTCCTCTTTTTATGAAGATTACCCGCTCTGGGATCCCACAGCTAATTCTCCCCTGGTCTCCTCGCTGGCCCAAATAGGACTAATTTAGCCAGCTAGCCCTGGTGATCATCTAATGTTTATTGGATGGATTTCCCCCCTAAATTGATTTTTGAATTCTGAATTTATTGTTATTCACGTTTTATACTGTATCTTATGCGATTTTTTGTTGCCTCAATTAAGTGTTTTAAATTTGTTGTTAGCAGCCCTGAGCCCAGTTTTCTGAACCAGGAAGGGCGGGGTATAAATAAAAAATTAATTATTATATTTATTATAAATGCCATTTGTCCCTTGAAAGATTCCCTGCCACTATCCTGATCCTTTTCATGCACCACTGTCTTCAAAGATGAGGCCCCTGTGGCCTAACCTTCCCTTTTTATGTGCCACCCCTGTTCTCTTTTCTGTGAAAGCCCCCTCTGAGATGGAACTCGTGTGCCTGAAGAAAAAGCTTGATTTTGGGGAAGCAGCGGGGTTAGTTAGAAAATTATATCTTGCATGTCAGTGACCAGCACTCTGTACTCTTGAGGTGTTGCCAGGAATAAATAGAGAAACTTGGCTCTTTGCCATGCCCCTGGGGCATTCGCTGCTCCAGTCTCAGGTCAGAGGTGAATTCACAGTTTTGTGGGAGATAGGGAAAAGGGCAAGTTGGTGTTATGTTTTTTTGGGAACGCAGGGAGTTCCAGCGACTCTGAGTGCGACTCGGATGATGACAGCTGCTCCAGCAGTTCGGATTCGGAGGTGTTTGACGTCATCGCTGAAATTAAGCGGAAGAAGGCTCACCCAGACCGGCTGCACGAGGAGCTGTGGTACAACGACCCCGGACAGGTAGTAAATGCCAAAAAAAGCTCAGTCTTAAACATTTGCGTCGCGGCTATGCAGCTGATGACTTAAAATCAGGACCGCAATACCTCAAGGACCACCTCTTTCCATATGAACCTACCCGGTCCATTAGATCATCTTCTGAGGCCCTTCTTTGTGTGCCTCCTCTTCGAGAGGTCAAGAGGGTGGCAACTCGAGAACGGGGCCTTCTCTGCAGTGGCTCCCATCTGTGGAATTCTCTCCCCAGGGAACTTCGCCTGGCGCCTTCACTATACAGCTTTAGGCGCCAGGCAAAAATCTTTCTTTTTAACCAGGCCTTTGTTTGATTTGATTGACATCCTATGCCCTTTTAAAATGTGGGGGTTTTTGGGGGGGGGGTGTTAATGGGTTGTTGTTTTTATTTTGATTATATATTTTGTGGTTTTATATTTTGATTTTCTTCTGTGAACCGCCCTGAGACCTCTGGTATAGGGCGGTATATAAATTCAATAAATAATAATAATTTGTTATTCTGTACTGAAGATTAAGTCACTTTGCCAAAACCAGTGACCACCAACCCTGTACTTTACACAAACCAATCTTCTCTCAATCCTGTTCTTGTGGCCGTGTACGCGCACACCTGAAATTGCCAAAACACAACCACCTAAATTCAGGAGACGGCTCCAATACTATGCATATGTACTTTTTCACAAGCCCCATTGAATTTGGTGGGGTTTACATATGAGTAGACACATAGATTGCTGCACTGTACATTTGAAAAAGTCTTGGTGTATGGCTGGTGATAGGCTGGTGAAACCTAGACAAAAATTATTTCTCCCGGCACAATACTTTCTATTGGTAAAGAATATTTGACTCAGGCCGCATTCAGAGACACTCTTTTGAAGTACCATGGTATATTAAGGTACTTCAGTCCATGTGCTTTTAAAAAAAAATTAAATTGACTCTTAACTTGTGTATGCTAATTTGCTTTTAAATAACCAAACAAACCCCTGTGTTGCAAAGAGAACGTCAGCAATGTCTAGGCAACACGATGACCATGTACATACACAATAGAGAATCTTTATAGAATTCCTTCAAACCATAACAAGTACAAAATGAAATCTTTAGTCTCCAAGTCTCTGAAAATCTTTAAATAAAGTCTCTGAAAATCTTTAAATGAAGCGAGGTACCAGACTTTGTACGATGAAAGACAAGCTGTGAAGCTTTGTGTATTCAGCAAATATGATGTCCAACACTGAACAGTGATTCCAGATATTGACTACTGTTTCGTAGAATTCTTTGTCAGTGTGGTGGGAGGATATAGAATTGCTTCATAAACTGAAAATAATTTTTTTTTAATAAACTGAAAATATATATTTGGTAAAATTTTGTAAGATTGCCTATTTCGTATGTACATGGTCATCGTGTTGCCTAGAATTTGCTTTTAAAGGCATTACCTTTCAGGCACTGAACCAGACTGCCCCTTCCTGTTTTTAAGCATCTTGACTCAACATTTTTTACTTTAACATTTTTGACAGATGAACGACGGACCTCTGTGCAAATGCAGTGCGAAAGCCAGACGAACGGGAATAAGACATGGAATCTATCCCGGGGAAGAGGTAATATTTCTTTAAAATGTTTTTAGGACGGTTGAAGGGATCTCAAAGCATCATATCAGGTAAAATACAATATGACGGGGTGGGGGGAGGTGGGAAACCCACTTAATAACAAATAAGCATAGAAATAAACTATAAAACAATCTGCCCCAAGATATTAAAATCCAATAACAAGCTATGACTAAAACCAGTGTTCAAAGCTTCCATTGTTCCAGGCGCATTTTGCGACAGTATTTCATTGGTGCGAGTGGTTTCTGAGTTCTGGGTGCAGTACTGTGCCTAAATTTCAGATTAAAACTGAAGGAAAGGAGGGTCTTTTTTCTGCCTCCCCACTTCCAGCTACTTTCCAAAGATGGGAGACGAGACCCTCTTAAGAATATTAGGGGGGGGGTGGTCAGGGGAAGGACTAGACCATGTGAAAAACGAACATAATACTTTAGCTGCAGTTCATTTTCAGCTTTGTATAAAAAAGCGCGCCGAGATATTCCGTTGTTGTGCCCATAACCTCTGTTTAAGATGCCGTTTAGCTCCTAGCTTTCATATCTCGGTTTCTAATGCTGACTAAAACCAGAAGTCCAATAAGCACACTTCAAGGGAACAGCAAGGAAAATAAGAGTTTTCATAAGGCCTTTAATGAGGAGGGACACTGGCCTTCCCTGGCAGGGTTTGGTCCTAAACGTCAGGAAAACATTATGTTGCTGAAGACTGCTTTTTCTCCTTTTATTAGCATTCACCTTTCCTAATCACCTGCCCCTCTGATTTCCTCTCTCGTTTCTTAAAGCCTATTAAGCCCTGCCGACCCATGACCAACAATGCCGGAAAATTATTCCACTACCGCATTACAGTGTCACCACCTACAAACTTTTTAGTAAGTATCATCTGAAGCGGTGGAAGCAGCAGACCTGGCTGTTTTCATTTGAAGCTCTTGTTTTTAAGCCCTTACATAGGTGACAAGGAGCTCCCTGCCGGTGAGCAAGCTGGATATATTTATTTGTGGTTATTATTTATTGATTCAGTTTATATACTGCCCTTTACCCAAAGATCTCAGGGCAGTGTACTACATTAAAAACGTGATTTACGTAGCATCATCATAATAAAAGCAATAAAGTGATCGCAGGAAATATAATAACAGTCCCCACACTTCTAAAAGGCTGTTCAGTAGCCAAAGGCCTGCATAGAGAGGAGTGTTTTTGTTTGGCATGTAATGAACGTGCCCGGCGAGCCTCTCCAGGGAGAGCATTGCACAGATGGGGAGCCACCTCAGACAAGACCAGTTCTCCTGTTGTCATCCTCCAGACCTCTTGTGGAGAAGGAACATGAAGAAGAGTCTCAGATAATGATTGCAGGGTCTGGGTCAGTTCACACAGAGGGAGGTGGTTCTTGAGGTAATAGTTATTATTACAGTGGACGCTCGGTTTGTGAATGTGATCCATGCAGGAGGCACGTTTGTAACCCACAGCGTTTGCAACCGGCAGCGCCGCGTCTGCACATGCGCGGGTTGCAATTCGGTGCTTCTGTGCATGTGCAAAGCGCAATTTAGCACTTCTGCGCCTACACGACCGCTGAAACTTGGAAGTAACCCGAAAAAATGTAACCTGAGGCGTCTGTAACCTGAGGTATGACTGTACAGTGGAACCTTGGTTTTCGAATGTAATCTATTCCGGAGGACTGTTTGATTTCTGAAACGTTTGAAAACCGAGGATCAATGGGCGGTCAGCAAAATCCGTTGAAAAAATGGGAGAAATGTGGCTTGGAAGCCATTCAACGTCCGAGGCACGATCGAAAATGGAAGCAATTACTTCGAGGTTTTTGGCCTTCGGGTTCCAAATCGTTTGGTTTCTGAGATGCTCAAAAACCGAGGTTCCACTGTATTATTATTACCCTGCCCAACTGTTTGGGTTTCCCCAGCCACTCTGGGCAGCTTCCAATAAACAAAAAAATAATAATATTGTGACCCTGGGCCGTTTAAGGCTTTATAGCCAGCTCTTTGAATCGGGCCTGGAAACTTGGAAGCCAGAGCAGTTGAGCCAGGATCTGTGTAATATGCTCCGTGTGTCCTGCCCCAGTGAGCAACCTGGCCGTCCAATTTTGCGACACCGATGAATCCAGCAGCTGTATATTCAGAGAGAGTGTGATGCCATAAACAGGGCCTCAGCCTTATCTGGATTGAGTTTCCATTTAATGGCTTCCAGCCAGTCCATCACCAAGGCCAGACACTGGTCCATCCCTCCTCTGCCCCAAGCATGGAAACTATGGGCTACCAGGGGAGGGAAGCCCAGGAGCAGTCACCAAGGTGCTTACCTGACCTCCCGGCTGCGTTTCACCAGCAGCTCAATGTCTCCTTGCACACCCCACCTCGCAACCTCGCGGTAAACCACGGTGACCACTATGGGGCCAGCCCTGTCGTCCAGCATAGAAATGCAATAAGCTATTGGAGGAGGAACAGAAGTTTGGGTTGCTGCTCTGCTCGTCCCCAGAACACTGGCAAGAATTTCTGCAGGCTACTAACTTCAATAATAATAATAATAATAATAATAATAATAATAATAATAATAATAATTTATTTATACCCCGCCCATGTGGCTGGGTTTTCCCAGCCACTCTGGACGGCTTCCAACAGAATATTAAAATACAATAGTCTATTAAACATTAAAAGCTTCCCTAAACAGGGCTGCCTTCAGATGTCTTCTAAAAGTCTGGTAGGTGTTTTTCTCTTTGACATCTGGTGGGCGGGCGTTCCACAGGGCGGGTGCCACTCTTGAGAAGGCCCTCTGCCTGGTTCCCTGTAACTTGGCTTCTCGCAGTGAGGGAACCGCCAGAAGGCCCTCAGCGCTGGACCTCAGTGTCCGGGCTGAACAATGGGGGTGGAGACGCTCCTTCAGGTATACTGGCCCGAGGCTGTTTAGGGCTTTAAAGGTCAGCACTAACACTTTGAATTGTGCTCGGAAACGTACTGGGAGCCAGTGTAGGTCTTTCAAGAGCTTAGCCTTACTTGCAAGGCTAGTCTGACCTGTGGCTTTTGCCCTTTTCTCTTTAGACAGACAGGCCAACTGTGATCGAGTACGATGACCACGAGTACATCTTCGAAGGCTTTTCCATGTTTGCCCATGCTCCCCTCACCAATGTAAGTTGCCTTTCTTTCGTGGCCCAGCTGGTTTTATGGGTGGCTGCTGGGGCCTTTAAAATTTCTGCGTATGCTAGCTTTCTTCTCCGTAGTAAAAATCAAACCAATAGCAGCCCTACCATGAAATCTTTGTCCCTTTAAACATTTTTTTTTATCTGTTCTTTGGAGGTGAGGTGCCCCTGCCTTTTTAACTTTACTTTAAAAATGTTTCCTAACACAAGGCAAATCCACCAGTGGCATAGCTGATCCCAGCTTGTTCAGTCTCTGCATAGTCTTATCTTGACAATAATTGACCTATTCAGATGGTCTGTCCCAGGGTGGATTTGATTTAAATCAAATCAAATTTAAATCACTAGTCAGTAAGACTTAATTCAAATCATATTTTTTTTACAGAAAGACTCATTCTGGTATAATCTTAGTATTTACAGCCAGATGAAGGTTTCATTTTTGGAATAATAAATTTTCAGAGTAGTTTTTGCAGTTATACCGATTTGGTTTGCAGTTATTACCGATTTGGTTGTGCTATTAGAAATACATAGACTGATAATTATGAAATTATTGTGAGGTTTAATAAGTTAACTGTTTATATTTGGACAACTTTATTGGAAGGAGAAAAATAATAATCATTTCCTTAATAACAATTTAAACAATTTGTATAACTAAAACAATAACATGATAGCATATGTATCCATTGTTTGTTAACTGATGCGGTTAAACAATTTTGTAAAAAACCAACAACCTTAAGATGAGTTTTAGCACACATGAAAAACTTAAAACAAATCCTTATTTCCTGATGGATAGCCTTTAGACCATAATATAAATTAAACAGAAAACTATCTTTAGAAAGATTTTTCCTCCAACAGCATTTTATTTTAAAAATCCAATTTAAATTAAAAAAAATCTGATTTAAATAATTTTTAAAATCTGATTATTATTTTTTAAAAAAAGAAAACCATTGATTTTTATCCACCCTGGTCTGTTCCAAAGAGGTTTAAGCCTTCCCATTGTAGCCATTGAGGCACTACTTTTTGTGAAATCTGTGCTCGGTGCAGTCGGGCCTCCAGCAGATGGCAGTCTCTACCAGCAGATGTCATATGTGCCTTGCTTGTCATGCTGTTTCCCAGCTGGCTGTCTCAAGGTTTATGCATTTCAACCCCCCTTTTAATTTTGGATCAGAAAAAAGCAAGAGAATGCAGCGAGGGTTCTGCCTGCATCACTCTTTGAGACTCAGCCATTCTTGTGCATGTGTTTCTTCTCGTCTCTCCAGATTCCTCTGTGCAAAGTCATCCGATTTAACATCGATTATACAATTCATTTCATTGAGGAGATGATACCCGAAGTAAGTTATGGGAACGATGGTGCATGGCATCTGTTTGCCTTGTGGCGCGTCGAGAAAGTTTAGCTCTTTGGTTCATGCATATTCCGAAGAAGTTTGTACTGTATGGCTGGATGAGCGCTTCTGATTAAAGGTGTACAGTCCTGGAATATCAATATGAAAACATACTAATGAAAGGTGTAAAACAAGTTAAGCAAATGTTTTCGTAAAAGTAAACTCTATTGCCATCTGTCTATTAGTGCCACTAAATGAATATTGCTGTGGGGGAGAGTAGCAGTTTGTTAAAACTGTCCAACAATATTGTTGTTGTCGTTGATTAAATTTATATACAGTGGTACCTCGGTTTACGAACTTAATCCTTTCTGGAAGTCTGTTCTTAAACCAAAACTGTTCTTAAACCAAGGCCCGCTTTCCCTAAGGAGGCCTTCCGCCGCCGGTGCCCTTCCACTGTTCAGATTCTGTTCTTACACAGGGTAAAGTTCTCAAACCAGGACACTATTTCCGGTTTTTTGGAGTTTGTAAACCAAATTGTTCTTAAACCGGACTGTTCTTAAACCGAAGTACCTCTGTACTGCCCTATACCCAGGGGTCTCAGGGTGGTTCACAGAATAAAATCAAGATGTAAAACCACAAAATACATAATAAAAATAAAAACAACAACCCAATAGCCCCCCCACCAAAAAAAAAAAACATTTTAAAAGGGCATAGGATGTCTTCTTCTTCTTAATATTTTTTCTTACCCTCGCTAAAAGGTCTCAGGGAGTGTTACAACAATGTAAAAATACTTAACCCAGGGATATAAGTAGATTTGAATTTTTTCATCTTGATTGTCCCCATGACTTCATTAGCACAGAACCATAATTTATTATTGTTGTAAACCACATTTCCTACTGCTGTAAGTGAAGATGAGAAGAATTTCTAACTTTCCCCGTATAAATAGTTGCCTTCAGCACAGGTAGCATGGGATGAGCTGATGGGGTGAGCTCCGGAAATCTACCTTAACTCGGCAATGGCACTTGCGGAATCTCCGTGTGAGGTTTTCCTTCAGAGCCTTCTGTGACATCACAGCAGCTTACGATCAGGCACATTTCAAGCCATATCCAGCTCGAGGGGATCTCAAGTAATAGAATTGGGTGTGGCCTTTGCTTGAAGGCGAAATTTCACAGTTGCAACTGCGATTGATTGCCACCAGCCTGGCTCCCATGCCATCTGAGGGAGAGGAATTCCCAACTTAATGCAGAGTGTAGCCCTCTGCTGAGCCCACCCTTCCCGCTGAAAGGGGAAGGGGTTAATAATTTCCACAAGGCCAAGGTACCTTTAACAAGCTCCGAAGCCTGTTAAAGGTAGCCGTTTTCCCCATTTGTCTGAGAAACGTGCCTAGGAATCTAGTTAAGTAGAGTGGAAAGAGTGATGGGGAAAATTCAGGAGAGGGGTTGAACCCTCTCCTGCCTGCCATGTTTCCCCGCTGCTGGCTTTTACAAATGGGCAATATCAGAGAGCAGCCATGAAGGATGGAGAGGGGTTCGAGGAATGAGCCTGTAGCCCCAAGTTGAAATTTACATGCATGGCTCCACCCACTTTGGCTTCTGGCTCCGCCCGTCACTGCCATGCGGCCCCTGGCAGGTAGCACAGAAGGAAATGTGGCCTTCGAGCTGAAGAAGAAGGTTCTCGCCCCTGCCTCACATCTTTAAATTATCATCATCATTTTTAATTTGTATACCGTCTTTCTATCTTACAATACTCAAGGCGGTTTACAAGCTGAAGAAACAAAAAATGTACATTTTATAACAATCTAACGCAATACAAAAATGTGATGATAAAACATAACTTTAAAATAGGCAACCTACAGTCAACAATCATTAGAATATTATTAAATAATAATAACATATAAAGGTTAAACAGAAATCCACTCAACAGTTACAATAAATAATTTCTAAACTATAATCAATAAAACAACGGCAAGCCACAGTACATAAAATAATACAATACAAATTGAGAAGCAGAGACTAGAGGGTGGGGCAAGGCGGGTGGAAAGAGGCCTTGCCTGACAAAGTCTCTCCCCTCTGAGGCCACCTCTTCTCCAAACTTTCAGGATGGTGGCCTTTGGATATGTGTGCGTTATCTGTAAACCTCCCTTTGTTTGTATTTTTGCTTTGGAGCATCTAGAGGGGAAAGACACTGTTTTAATGAAGAACACTTTATTTCTAGATCGGCGCATGGGTTTTTGCTTTTATTTATTTCCTTCCCCGGCCCGTTCATAAGGACAATAATCCCCAGTTTGTGAGGTGCTGATTAGTGACTGCGAAAACGCCTTGTTATGATGCCAGCAGTGATTTATCAGCTTTTTAGCTAGAACGTGTCAGCCTCCGAGAATTATGGGAGAGGTCCTCCTTTCCACATATATCATCTCTTCTGCTTATTCAAGTGAAAGGCTGTTGGCAGTCCGTAAGTTATGGCGTAGCCCTGAGCTCGTAATTTTTGTTTCCGGTCTAGATTTAGGCTTTTAATAAGGAACACACACCCTGGATTATTAATAATAATAATAATAATAATAATAATAATAATAATAATAATAATAATAAAAATTTATTATTAACACCCTGCCATGTGGCTGGGTTTCCCCAGCCACTCTGGGTGTCTCCCAATCGAATAATAAAAACACAATACAGCATTAAACATTAAAAACTTCCCTAAACAGGGCTGCCTTCAGATGTCTTTTAAAAGTAGGATAGTTGCTTATTTCCTTGACATCTGAAGGACATCCACAGGGCGCCACTACCGAGAAGGCCCTCTGCCTGGTTCCCTGTATCCTTACTTCTCGCAGCGAGGGAACCGCCAGAAGTAAATCTCTGTTACAGATGCCTGAATCTGTAGTTTGCATAGCGAGGTTTGGGTACTAATTCGTCGCATTTGGATAAATGTGTTTCTGCATAACGAGTGTTCCGAACGCAGGAGCTGCGTGTATTTTATGAACCTGATTGGCATTAACTTGTCAAGTATGCCTACAGCAGCAACCGTAGGAACTATTGCCAAATTATATCCTGTAATCTGGCCAACCACGTTGTTGGGGTTTAGGTATGTTGCTCATACATTGATCATTGACATTAACATTGGCTCCTTTTCCTTTTCCTTTTCCAGAATTTTTGCGTACGAGGGCTGGAGCTGTTCTCTTCCTATTTGTTTAAAGATATCCTGGAACTTTATGACTGGAATCTTACTGGTAACTTTTGAGTTTGAGAATGTGTTTGTGGATGAAAGCAGGGGATAAAATGAAAATCCCAAAGGTACAGTGGTGCCCCGCAAGACGAAATTAATTCGTTCCGCGAGTTTTTTCTTCTTGCGAGTTTTTTGTCTTGCGAAGCACGGTTTCCCATAGGAATGCATTGAAAATCAATTAATGCGTTCCTATGGAGGCCGGGGGAGAACGGCAAGCTCCGGGGACAGAGGTGAAGGGGCAGCGCTCCTTTGCCTCTTTCCTCGAACCTCTTCTGTAGGCAGGCGGGGGGAGAATGGCTTTTCTTCCCACCGCTAGCCTTCAGAAGGCTGTTCTGAAGGCTGGCGGTAGGAAGAAAAGCCCTTCTCCCCCCACCGGACTTCAAAAGAGCTGCGGGAAGTCCGGCGGGGGTCCAAGGGATTCCCTCCCAGCCCGCCCCGCTCCGCTGAAGTTTAGAGGGAGCCTGTGGGGAAAAACTAAAAAAAAAAATCGTTTTGCGAGAAAGGCCCATAGGAAAATTTGTCTTGCGAAGCGGCTAAAAAATCAGAAAACCCTTTCGTCTTGCGCGTTTTTCGTTTAGCGAGGCATTCGTCTTGCGGGGTACCACTGTATTTCAGAGGGTTGTTTCAGTAATTGACCCGGTGGTCAGAATCTCACACACCACTGGGTGTGACTGAGCGACACACAAATCTCATTCCCTGTATTTACCGAAGCATACGCAAAGACATTTCTTTGGTGTACAAGAGAATGCTGTACTTAACAAGCTGGGCTTATGGAGTTAAAAAGCAACAATGGCCGCCTCTCATTTGTAAATCATCGTATGTCCTGATAGTGAACTCAAGCGATGAGTTAGGATGGCTTTGTTGCCAAATTGGAGCTACCAAGAGACTGCATGGAGGTCTGGGCATGTTTGGTAGATTCTCAAAGCTTGCAGAAGCAGGAAAAAAGACAGGTGTCTCTCCAAAGGAAAAGTCAGCTTAATGGAAACTGGGCATGCTTGTTGTTGTTGTTGTTTAGTCGTGTCCGACTCTTCATGACCCCATGGACCAGAGCACGCCAGGCACTTCTGTCTTCCACTGCCTCCCGCAGTTTGGTCAAACTCATGCTGGTAGCTTCAAGAACACTGTCCAACCATCTCGTCCTCTGTCGTCCCCTTTTCCTTGTGCCCTCCATTTTCCCAACATCAGGGTCTTTTCCAGGGAGTCTTCTCTTCTCATGAGGTGGCCAAAGTCTTGGAGCCTCAGCTTCACGATCTGTCCTTCCAGTGAGCACTCAGGGCTGATTTCCTTAAGAATGGATAGGTTTGATCTTCTTGCAGTCCATGGGACTCTCAAGAGTCTCCTCCAGCACCATAATGTTTCTTTGGGGTTGGAATATGAAATGGCATAACCTGAGAGAAGGCACGGGTTGGCTGGAGTACTGAGCACCGCAACAAATTTATTGTAAATCTTGCTTGTTCTCCGTGAATTTGTTTCTTGGGGGATGCGTGCCTCTGAGATTTTAATTACCGTAAGGTGTGCACAATGAGTTGTGATCGTAGCACCAGACAAAAACGTTGGCACCGTGCAGCTTATAGGAGACAGGAGCATGTGGCTGTGGCGCCATGCAATAAAAATTGTAGCAAACGTCGCAGGTGGCAAGCTGTCCTTTTTCGGGGGTTGGAAATCATCCTCGGTTTGTGGTGCGGTCAAAATGAAAGCATCCATGCTCTCTCTCTCCCCCCCCCCCATTGAGCCTTGAGGAAGAATTTATTTTTAAAAGCCAAGGGCTTCTGAGAGGAATCTTGAGCTGAGATGAGATATACAGGCTTCTTGTGGAGTTTGATATGCCTCCGAAGACTTGGTTTAAGGAAATGCAGGCTTTGTAATGTAGAAAGGCTGATGAGTTTGAGGGTTCTGCTTGTGTGCTTACCTTGGTTTTCTAAAATACGTTCCCTAGCTCCGAGTGAGAATGAACGATGATGAGATTTATTTCCTTTCTTCTTCTTTTTTACAAAATCGGAAAAGCACATTCCGACGGTGCTATCTCGTACGCTCATTATAATAGCATAATACAGTGGTACCTCGGGTTACATACGCTTCAGGTTACAGACTCCACTAACCCAGAAATAGTACCTCCGGTTACGAACTTTGCTTCAGGATGAGAACAGAAATCACGCGGCAGCAGTGGGAGGCCCCATTAGCTAAAGTGGTACCTCAGGTTAAGAACCGTTTCAGGTTAAGAATGGACCTCTGGAACAAATTAAGTACGTAACCAGAGGTACCACTGTATCATGAAATGCCACCAGTGGCATCCAATCTGGAGCTGCTGGCGATAATACCTATATGCCACCAAAACATGGAGGAAGTCTGTGAACAAATAATATTCCTGACTCTAGTCGGTTCCAGCCTTCCCACCAGCGCGTCTTCCTTGCCACAAGGCCCCTCTGGTGTATTTCAGGTGTTTGGTTGGTGTATCTGTCATTGTGGATCTGCAGTAGAGGATTGTGCCTTACATATCCTGGGTGGCAGAGGAAGATGGAGATTTTAATGAGAATTATAACATGGGAAGACAGCAGGTATATGCTTTGCGTTGTGTGTACTGCACCAAGCCAGCCAATTGTCCACCGTGAAAAATCCTCCTGACCTGCAGAAATTAAGCAAAGTTGTATGCATAAACTAAATATGGGAAGGTGCCTGCACCACGGCCTCAGAAAATACCGCTGAGCCATGTGCTGAATTTTAAGGCAAACAGGAATCCCACCCACTTTTAATCCTATCTTAACCTATGAGGCCTAGAAGTTTGCTTTGTTTTTAATGAACTATCCACCCTAAATACCAAACCGTTGCATTTGCAGTGCAATCGTGGAATATGCCCAGCTCTGTATAAACTTTTATGTTTTTTTAGAATACCAAAGTCTATAAGGATTGGGGAATCTTTAAAGAATATTTAGAAAACTATGGAATAAAAGGAAACATCTTGGCAGAATTAGACTGATCCCTGTATTGTATAAGTTCGTAGGGAGGTAAAAAGAAATTATATAAGAAATATGTAACTGTGCGGTATAAAGTAATGGATAGATAAAGTACAGTGAGATTAATTGGAAGTCAGTTTTAAATTTCTTCTCTATAAGTGTTATAATTGTGTTCAGTATCAGGAGCATATATGATGATAATTATATTAATCTTCTTGTATCTTATAGTGTGGTGGTTTGTTTGATTTTTCTGTTATTTGTTTGTTTGTTTGTATGTTTATTTACTTGTATGTACGTCTGTTTTTTCATAAATGTATTTATTTTGAATTAATAAAGATATATTTTTTTAAAAAATGGAATACCAAAGATGGAGACTTGTGAAATGTGTTGCTTGTGTTTTGAATTGCTTCTAATTTCTCGTTGAAGGTCCTTCGTTAGAAAACAACGACGCTTCCTGCCCCCGGTTTCATTTCATGCCTCGTTTTGTCAGGTTTCTTCCAGGTAAGTTTTTTGTTGTTACATGTTGCACATTCCCAATACAGTCGTACCTTGGAAGTCGAACGGAATCCATTCCGGAAGTCTGTTCGACTTCCAAAACGTTCGGAAACCAAAGCACAGCTTCTGATTGGCTGCAGGAAGCTCCTGCAGCCAATCGGAAGCAGCGGAACCCCATTGGATGTTCAGGTTCCAAAGAACGTTCACAAACTGGAACACTCACTTCCGGGTTTGTGGCGTTCAGGAGCCAAAACGTCTGAGTACCAAGGCATTCGGGATCCAAGCTATGACTGTAATCAAGTTTTGTTTCCATGCTTAGATGTTGCCTTCAAATATTGGGTAGACTCCTTTTTTCTTTTTAAATAGAGCTGCCTTTAGTTTGCGTTTTTCTCTCAACATGCGCTCATGCCGTAGTTAGAAAGTACTCTTAAAATTGGGCTGATTTAACACACTAACTCCTTGACCCTTGGTTTTATAAACCAGTGTGTCGGTGACCTGTCGCAAAGTGATACCCCCAACCTTGAAAGCAGAATTTCAAGCTGGCAGCCAACACATTTCTCTTTGTACTTCCTGCACATTTTAAATCAAAAATGGCCATCTGCGCCACGGCCAGCTGAGCAGTGTGAAAGAATTCGCACCAAACTTACAATAATGCGTGGTGGTCAGATTGACAGTCTCACCTAAGGTTCAAACTGCTGGTAGCCCCCACAAAATGACATTTGGGAGTGTGCAAGGACTCTGGTAAGTTTGTGAGTCTGCTGAGATCTAGAAAAAATAAGTGTCTGTCAGACCAGAGCCTCCAGTTAATTCCCACCAATTTCTGAACGTGCCGGTGGCCTTGAACCATCTACAGTCTGCAATCCTAACCCCGCCAACCTCGGAATAAATCCCAATGAATAGGACATGTTTGGGATCGCAGCCGTTACCTTTTGTTAGAGTCATTTGCGACCCTGACTGCTGTTGCTTCCTTTTGACGCCTACTTCTGCTTCCTCTAGAAACAGTGTTTGGGATCAGAGCCAGTGTGGTGTAGTGGTTAAGAGCAGTGGATTCGTAATCTGGGGAACTGGGTTTGCGTCTCCGCTCCTCCACATGCAGCTGCTGGGTGACCTTGGGCTAGTCACACTTCTCTGAAGTCTCTCAGCCTCACTCACCTCACAAAGTGTTTGTTGTGGGGGAGGAAGGGAAAGGAGATTGTTAGCCACTTTGAGACTCCTTCGGGTAGTGATAAAGCGGGATATCAAATCCAAACTCCTCTTCTTCTTCTTCTCTTCTTTTTTCTTTGAAGATGGAGGGAAAGAAGTGCTGTCCATGCACCAGATTCTGCTGTATTTGTTACGCTGCAATAAGCCGCTGGTGCCAGAAGAGGAGATTGCCAATATGCTACAATGGGAGGAGCTGGAGTGGCAGAAATATGCCGAGGAATGCAAGGGGATGATCGTCACCAGCCCTGGCATGGTACTGTAAATGTTCTCAGACTGAGTTTTCTTGTTGTGCCCAAACCCCGAACCACAATCAATTCCATCTCTCCCAATCTATTGATTTATTTTGTTTGCGGCCTAGGCCAGCTGCCCAAAAGCAGTGCATTGTTTGGCCATCTTAGGGACAACGAAACATTAAGAAGCAGTCATGCAGGACAATAAAAGGTAGTCATCTAGGGTCGTAAGCCAACACAGCATCCGTGGGTGCAAATGATGATGATGATGATGATGATGATGATGATGATGATGATGATAATAATAATAATAATTAATAATTTATTTATTCCCCCACCCATCTGGCTGGGTTTCCCCAGCCACTCTGTGTGGCTTCCAACAGAATATTAAAAACACGATAAAACATGAAATATTAAAAACTTCCCTAAACAGAGCTGCCTTCAGATATCTTCTAAAAGTCAGATAGTTGTTTATTTCTTTGACATCTGGTGGGAGGGCGTTCCACAGGGCGGGCGCCACTACCGAGAAGGCCCTCTGCCTGATTCCCTGTAACCTCACTTATCACAGTGAGGGAAAACCGGAACACTCGCTTCCAAGTTTCGATTGTTCGGGAGCCAATTTGTTTGGGAGCCAAGGCATTCGGGATCCAAGGTATGACTGTATTATTATTATTATTATTATTATTATTATTATTATTATTATTTATTGGATTTATATACTGCCCTATACCTGGAGGTTTCAGGGCAGTTCACAGAACAAAATCAAAATACAAAACCACAAAATATATAATCTAAATAAAAACAACAACCCAATATCCCCCCCAACCCCCCCCCCACAGTTTAGGCATAGGATGTCAATCAAATCAACCAAAGGCCTGGTTATAAAGGAACGTTTTTGCCTGGCACCTAAGGTTTTAGTGTCTTGGGTGTCACTAAAGTTGTCCACACTGTCGTCCTCCCCATCTCCTTCTCCAACAACACTGCATAGGGATGCCACAAGTCCTCCAGGAAGCAGATGTACACGCAGATGTACACACAATTCTGCTTGCTTTATTCTATAGAGATTGGGCTTGGTGTCCATTGTAATGCTGCACAATAGCCACATATTTTTTCTTTCTTTTTTTTTGGAATGATAGGAATGTCCTGGGTTTTGCCGTTGAAAGTTTCGCCTTGCGATTGTGGAGCTCAGAAATAAAGCTCTCATTCGGCACAATAGGGAAAGATCAGGAGAGGCTTATGAGAGAGCTGTTTTATTGGTGTGTTTTGTAGTTACAGCTTTCTTTGTCAGTAATAAGTCGAGGAGGAAGGAGAAGAATGGCCACAGTTTGCTTGTTTCCGCTCTTTCTCGTTCCTTCCGTGACAAGGGCACATTTTAATTCCTGCCGGTAATAAATAGCAAGAGAGATATTTGGGGGGGGGGAGTTTCTGTTTCTTTATATCTGAGCGAAGGCTAAACAAGCTCAGGAAGGAGAAGGGACGTCTTGCAGTACCTAACCTTTTAAATTTTTTAGAATACCTTTAAATTCTGTGAAGTCCTTCACACACTTCGAACAGTGCTTCTGCGCACACCCCTTTCGTTGGCTACCTTGTCGCTCTAGAGTTTGGGTTGGTGGTGCGAGGAAAAGCTGAACGGAGCGTGGTATTTTTGTGTGACGGATTTATTTCCTCAGTTATATCTCTCCTTTTAGCTGTAACGAACCCTTAGCAATTCACTCTCGCTTTAAACATGTGCAGCGTAAACAGTGAAATCAATCATTGGTAGACAGTTTTCCTGTTGTCTCTTGACTTTGCTTTTAACTCCAGGGAAGTTCTAAGTGGGAAAATCGTCGTCTGTGGTGTGCATCTTATTGTATCCTGTGCAGAGCGAGATAGTCTTTCAACTTGCATACCCATCCTCTTGATTTGGGAAGGATGTAGTACATATGGGGGGGAAGGAGGCAGGGGAAAACATTGGTGTAACGTGGGGAGGGGCAGAGTGGTGGTTGCCTTGGGCGCAAAATTCTTAGGGGGCGCAAAATTCCAACCCCCGGTGCTGCCTCGATAGAGCTGCGCACTTCCGTCACTGGGCTCCCTTGAAAACGACTTCTCCCTGAGAACCAGGGAGTGACCTCTCTAGACAACGGAATGACTCTTCTTATCTCTGTGGCTGTGATCTCCCGGGTGACGCGGTCATCATTAGGCAGTTGAATGTGCATGCGTTCCCCTCCCTCCCACCACCTCGCTCTGTGCAGCCCCGGACTCCAGCAACCCACGCTACGTCACTGGAGGAAAGTCCTGTGGCATGCACAGAAATCCTTCAGCTAGCAAGGGGGCTGCATTTCATACAAGCCTAGGTGTGGTCATTCAACTCTCTTTTCCCCGCTAGTCCATAACAGGTCCGTTCAGTGGTTAACGAATCAGGAGCCAGTCTCCGGAACACATGCTCCCTCCTCCCTTAGCCATAGCTGGCTCGACTTCTCGTTTCACAAGGATTTGAAACCACAGTTGGGTTTCACATTCGTTTGCCGAGTGGAAACGAGACAGTGGAAGCTGGAATGGGCCCTGCTGTCTTTGGGGCCGGCTCTTCCTCTGCGGAGAGGCCGTTTTCGGAAAGTTATATATGCCTGCGATAGAGCCACTGTTACCTAAATTTAATTGTTTGATCTTTTTCCTCCGCTTGCTCCAGAAGCCCAGCTCGGTTCGCATTGATCAATTGGATCGTGAGCAGTTCAACCCTGATGTGATTACTTTCCCAATCATTGTCCACTTTGGAATACGACCTGCTCAACTCAGTTATGCTGGAGACCCACAGTAAGCAATTATTGTCAAGCCTGGGGCTGAATGCAGTCTTAACAGCCTTGCTGTTGATGGGCAGGTGCAAGAAGCAACTGCTTCTGTTAAAGCAGTTACAAACACCCACTGCGATAGTACTCTGGAGAATAGAGGAAAAGGGTGGGGGAGCAAAAATCAGTCATTGTTCTGCGCTGCACAGTAAAATTCTGGACTCTGAAATGCTTTCTTTCCCCCCTTAAGTGAAAAGGTTTTGCTTTCTGCATTCCTTTAATTTTGTTTCAAAAGCATGCATGCCTTTTAAAATGAAATCCTTATATTGTAAACCGTAGACCATTTATTTTGAGCCAGCACCAATTTCCCCTCTCTTAATTTCTGTGGGTTCCCTAAAGACTCAATTCCCTTATGTTTTGTGCATTGCATGATGGATCATTAACATTGTTTGGTTCCCTGGGGAGT
Source organism: Podarcis raffonei (assembly GCF_027172205.1). NCBI lineage: Eukaryota > Metazoa > Chordata > Lepidosauria > Squamata > Lacertidae > Podarcis > Podarcis raffonei. The sequence continues at coordinate 68,868,404 of NC_070608.1, forward strand.
AATCTGCGAAATGTTTGGCTGTCCATTCACTATTATTGTCTTAAGAACCATTTCCTTCTGCTCTCACATGGGCCCAAGCAGTTGCCTTTGGCATGTCCATGACTGGGACATGAGCACTCTCTTTCCATTGCGTTCCCCAGAAACTGGTATACCAAGTAGGGCTGGTCAAGATCTGGTTTTCAACTTTGTGATATATCACCAGCTAAACATCACGATGCACCGATATATCACAATGTCTGAAATAATGATGGAACAAGGCTAGAGGTGAACAGTAGGGCTAGACAATATCTGGTTTTCAACTGTGAGATATCACCAGCTAAACAGTGTGGTATACTGATATATCAAAATGTCTGAAATAAGGATGCAGCTGGTTTTCAGCTTTGTGAGATATCACCAGCCAAACATTGCAATATGCTGATACAGTGGTACCTCGCAAGACGAATGCCTCGGAAGACGAAAAACTCGCAAGACGAAAGAGTTTTTCGTTTTTTGAGTTGCTTCGCAAGACGATTTTCCCTATGGGCTTGCTTCGCAAGACGAAAACGTCTTGCGAGTTTGTTTCCTTTTTTTTAAAAACCGCTTGAAGAGGTGCAGTTGCGACTGACCATGCTCCGCAAGATGAAAAACATCGCAAGACGAAAAGACTCGTGGAACGAATTAATTTCGTCTTGCAAGGCACCACTGTATTGCCAGGTCAAAAACTACGAAACTGATATCACGATAGGGACTTCAACCTGCTTTGAGGTGATATATCGCCCAGTCCTAATACTGAGGCCATCCTGGTAGCCATGGATAGCCTTATCCTCTGTAAAATTTTCTAATGGCTGCCCAAATTTTTACCCATTACCATTCAAGCTTTTACCCATCACTGCTACATTTTGTTATAGCAGATCTCTCACCAGCTTGATTCTTCCTGCAACTCCTCGTAGTTCGCCTCACGTAGACACTGTCTCACGTAAAGGAAAAAAAACCTGGTTTTGGGAGCATTCCAAAGGCCCGAGTCCATAGGCTGTGGTCCAAGCAATGATGCGCTCTTCCAATTGTAAAGAAACAAGGCCCGTCAGCCTTTGCTTAGCTGCGAAATGTTGGCTATGCTCTCTTTTCAAGATAATGCCAGTTTCCATATAAGGATAGGAAAGGATTTCTTTCCAGTATGAACCTGAGAATTACTAGGCAGCCGTCTTAACTAAAAACAAAAAGGAAACGGATCAAGACTGATTTATCTCCCATCCAACTTTCTTTTTATTTTAATTTTAATTTTCAGATACCAAAAACTCTGGAAGAGTTATGTGAAATTGCGCCACCTGCTGGCTAACAGCCCCAAAGTGAAACAAGCGGATAAGCAGAAACTTGTGCAAAGAGAAGTATGCTGCTATTTTATTTTATTTATTTTATTTCATACCCGTCCTAATTTCTCTGTGTGTCTATATACCATGTTTTGTTTCTTTACGTTGCTGTTGCCTTTACTCAGACTTGAACCCTGAAGAGGGTGTTGGAAAATATTGCCATTTGCAAATAGCACAGTTCTTGTTTCCAAAGCAATTTAGACCTTTGGCATTTTAATTTATTCCTTTCCTCTGCCTCATGCTCTCTGCCACAGATTTCCAGATACAGGTTTTCCTTTTTTTCAACAACAACAACAGACTAGGGCTGGGCGATATCTGGTTTTCGACATTGTGATATATCAGCAGCTTAATAGTGCAATATGCCGATATATCACGATGCCTGGAATTTATCCTGGCTGCCTCTTCTTCCCCACTTTAGGGGAGCAAGAAGCAACCGAAATACATTGCCCACCCCTACCAAGGCCCGATATTGCTCTGGCTCATGCAAACTGGAGGGGCACAGGGGCTTCATTAAACTGCTCAGTTGTGGGGGCTGGTGATATATCGCAAAGTTGAAAACCAGATCTTGACCAGCCCTACTTGGTATACCTCTACCAAGGCCGCCCCCACAACTGAGCGAGCCCCATACTGCTCCGTCTCATGCAAGGAGCATATGGGGCTTCCTCAAAGGTGCAGACAGCATTTGCAGGCCAGTCCCTGCTCCTGCCAACCTAGCAGTTCGAAAGCACGTCAAAGTGCAAGTAGATAAATAGGTACCGCTCAGGCAGGAAGGTAAACGGCGTTTCCGTGTGCTGCTCTGGTTCGCCAGAAGCGGTTTTGTCATGCTGGCCACATGACCCGGAAGCTGTACGCTGGCTCCCTCGGCCTTTAGAGCGAGATGAGCGCCGCAACCCCAGAGTCGGCCACGACTGGACCTAATGGTCAGGGGTCCCTTTACCTTTAATGTATTGCCAGCTCAAATGGCCCGAAACGGGTGTCCCAATCTGAATGCCAATTAATCAGTATATCAGCCAGCTCTACAGAAGGCTGAGCTTCTGGACCAATGGTCAATTTCTGGCGGATTGCCCTGGGTCTGACAGAAGCAAAAGAAGAGGCCTGCTGGATCAGGCCAAAGCCCGCCAGAGTCAGCGTCCGGTTATCGCAGTAGCCAAACAGATGCCTCTGAGAGCATCAGATTCTGGAGTTTTTGAAAAGAATGCCGGACTTAGTGAAACTTGATCTGACACACCATGGCGCTTTCTGTGTTGGTATGATCTTAAGCCTTTGAGGAACTGCTCAGGTGCTGCGTGTGGCTCCTGTCCACACCTCCAGAGTGTTATTTGCACAAACCTGGTAGTCATTTTCCCAGAACGTGCCTTATAGCAAGCCGGATCATCAGTCCATCTTAGCACTGTCTACATTGATCTTCAGCAGCTTTCTAGGTTTGATACAAACCCAGGTTGGGAGTGGAAGAGCAGATTGATGTGGTATTATTTAAGTGTGAGAAAGACGTTGGAACTCTAAGGCCAAGCACTAGGGCCCAAAGGCCATTGAACTATCCTAGCGCATAGGGATTGGGTAGGCAAACTAAGGCCCAGGGGCCAGATCCGGCCTAGTTGCCTTCTAAATCCGGCCCGTGGACGGTCTGGGAATCAGCATGTTTTTACATGAGTAGAATGTGTCCTTTTATTTAAAATGCACCTCTGGGTTATTTGTAGAGCCTGCCTGGTGTTTTTACATGAGTAGAATGTGTGCTTTTATTTAGAATGGGTTATTTGTGGGGCATAGGAATTCATTCATTATTATTTTTCAAAATATAGTCCAGCCCCCCACAAGGTCTGAGGAACAGTGGACTGGCCCCCTGCTGAAAATGTTTGCTGACCCTTGGCATAGGGGGTGGGGGGTGGCTATTCTCGTTTTCTTATGGCGTGTTTTGCTCCAATGTCCCAAGCAGCGAGTGAGAGAAGCCCCATTGACTGAAGACTCTCTTTTCTGAATGCACGTAGGGGCAGTTTAAGTTGCTCTGCTGAGCTATCCCAGGTCAGGTCCTACAGAGATAACCACCCCCCCTTTTGTTTTTTTTTTGCTTTAAAGGAAGCACTTCAGAAAATTAGGCAGAAAAACACCATGCGTCGTGAGGTGACCGTCGAGCTGAGCAGCCAAGGCTTCTGGAAAACGGGCATCCGCTCCGATGTCTGTCAGGTGAGTGGATACCCTTCCTTATCCCTAGCGAACGAAGCATATGCATTTTATTTATGTGTGTAAAATCTGAGGCTTGCGGATGAGGCAGCTGGGATAGGGGTGGCGAGGGAGGCCCCTCCCGGCGTTGCTGCCATCTTCCAAGCCAAGGGCCTTCAACTCTCTCTCAAGAACCTCTGTTATATTCTCTGTAGTGGCTCCCCATCTATGGAATGCTCTTCCTAAGGAAGTTCACCTAGCACCTTCGTCATATACCTTTAAGTGCCAGGCAAAAACATTCCTCTTCAACCAGACCTTGGGTTGATTTGACTGACATCCTATGCCCTTTTGAAAATGTAGGGATTTTTTTTTTGGGGGGGGGGGTTATTGGGTTGTTTTTATTTTTATTTTATTTTGATTATGCATTTTGTGGTTTTACATTTTGATTTTATTCTGTGAGACCTCTGGTATAGGGCGGTAAATAAATCATCATCATCATCATCATCATCATCATCATCAGCTGCAGCAGTGTCTCGTACCGAATGTAAGCAAGTTGCCAAAAAAGACTCCATGAATTGAAAGTGGAGACACTGTATGCACTTTTCTTTGCTTGATGATTTAAACAGGCAACAAGCAAGCAAAAAATCATCATCAAAGAATTAGCTGGGCAGATTCAATCTTATTGCATGACCTGCGTAAACCTAAAAATCAACCTACTGTTGACCATTCTTATAGTGGCTCATGTGCAATGTGGGGGATTTGAACCCTGGTCTCCTAGGGCCTAGGCCAGCACTTCAACCACTACTTGAATAATATAATAGAATAATAATAATTTATTATTTATACCCCGCCTATCTGGCTGAGTTTCCCCAGCCACTCTGGGCGGCTCCCAATCAAGTGTTAAAAACAATACTTGAAAAAAACATAGGGCTAAAAGTTCCAGGTAAATAAATAATGACAATTCTTTCTCCTAGCATGCCATGATGCTTCCAGTTCTGACTCATCATATCCGCTACCATCAATGTCTGATGCATCTGGATAAACTGATAGGCTACACTTTTAAAGATCGCTGCTTATTGCAGGTAAGCTGAAGGTTACAGACCGAAATGCACTCCCATGTGTTTGAAGTTGCATTGTGGCGGTGGGGAAAGGAGCAGGGAATAGATGCGCTGGTAAGTTTGCATTAGCTTGTGGGCGGCAGAACCAGAGAACTGACCAGGCCGACCTAGAGATGGTGGCTGATGAAGGCAGCCAATCAGGGAGCCAAAGAATGAGTCGGAAGCACCGGCCATTGGCATCACATGGTGCGCAGAGGGCCTTGTTGCGGTTGGAGCAGAGAGAGGGGCTGGATCTGTACTGATCTGTAAAAACACTTTTTAAAAAGGCAGTATAGCTCTCAGTGCCATTTCCCATTGCTCTACAGCGCCCTCTGGTGTCACATGTTTATAACGTATTTTTAACGTTTTAACTGACCCATGTAGATGCGTCCAGGGAGTTGGTTGGAGGGGGGTCAATGAAAGGATGGAGAGGGGTGGAATATAAGGAGAAGGACGGAGGAGCTGTTTATGTTTATAAGGTGGAGGTAACCCAAGTATTCTAGATCTAGTCTACCTGCATTCCTGTGAATACGAAACAAAGGTGTCAGACAATATGCCATTAAGAGCAAAGATTTTATCATGCCTGATATTTTTACATGGTTATTTGCTTCAGCAATTAGATCCTCATGTGCAGTTTTCTGTTGCTTTTTTAAAGTGAACAAATAGAGTAAAAATGGAAAGCGTTGAAAAGTACATGCCTTTTCCTTTTCCCCACAATATGCAATTTCAGTCTGTAATTTTAGAGCTCAGAAACTGCTTGCGCTCATGAAATTCCCTGTCACAAAACGCGCCCAGAACAATGGGAGTTTTGAACTCTGCCTCTAACCGTGCCGGTTCCACATGTTCCTGGACTATAAGTTGTCTTTGGAACTGAGTTGCAATGTTTAGCTATTGGCACTTACTGACGCTGAGGACTTGAACAACCAAAACTTCTGAAGTTGCTTGATCGGTTGTGAAAACTGGGGGTGGTTCTGCGCTGCTGAAATTTCACGGCAGCCGTCCGTTTTAAAGATTTGCAGCGATTGGAATGAGCAGTTCAGGCTTACAGGGCTGTTTTGTCTTTGCTTTGGGATTCTGCCGCCTTTACAGCTGGCCATGACTCACCCAAGTCATCACCTAAACTTCGGGATGAATCCAGACCATGCCAGAAATTCTTTGTCCAACTGCGGCATCCGGCAGCCCAAATATGGAGATAGGAAAGTCCACCATATGCATATGAGGAAAAAAGGTACGTTTTGCTGGTGTCATGATTTCCCCCTCTGACTTCTTTCTCCTCATCTGTTTTACTTCCTTTCCTCTACTGCATATACCACCTTTCTTCCCTTGGGGAACCCAAGGCAGAATAATAATAATAATAATAATAATAATAATAATAATAATAATAATAATAATAATAATAATTTATTACTTATACCCCACCCATCTGGCCGGGTTTCCCCAGCCACTCTGGGCGGTTCTCAACAGAATATTAAAAACACGATAAAACATCAAACATTAAAAACTTCCCTAAACAGAGCTGCCTTCAGATGTCTTCTAAAAGTCAGATAGTTGTTTATTTCCTTGACATCTGGTGGGAGGGTGTTCCACAGGCGGGCGCCACTACCGAGAAGGCCCTCTGCCTGATTCCCTGTAGCCTCGCTTCTCGCAGGGAGAGAACCGCCAGAAGGCCCTTGGAGCTGGACCTCAGTGTCCAGGCTGAACGATGGGGATAGAGACGCTCCTTCAGGTATACTTATGTGTCCTTGCCAGGTGGTCATGCATCCTGGTGCCGACCAGAACCAGCAAGCCTTCTCATAAGACCGTTTCGCATGTTGCATTCTCTTCGCCCGAATGTCAATTGCTGTTCTGCAACGAGGTGGCAAAAGTAGGCAGAGCTCTTGTGCTGCTTGCATGTAGAAATCTAGGTTTACAAGCCAAACTTTTTTTGCATAGTTCGGTCCCCATTATTTTACTAGCTGCAGGGTGGTTGTGTAAAGTAAATCCAATTGAATTCAATGGGGCATATTCCCAGGTTTGTGGAGTTAAGATGGTCATCTGAGTTGAATGGATAGTTTGCTAAAAAAAAAGGGAGACTTTCCAGACTAAGGTATGGAGAGGATGGGCTTTACACGTGGTGAATGCCCAAAGCCAAAAAGCTTGGGCAGTGGTCAAAAAGGGTTGGGACTGGAGAAATTGCAGGTGGATTTTGATTCTACAGAGGTACTTGGCTATTGTGATACAGAGGTAGCTATTGCTATACAAACCTATGTTATAAGCTTTTTCCCCTTCAAATTTTTTTTCTCAGGTTTATACATTTCACTAATTTCACAATCATTTTAACAATTCAAAACGACTTCCTCCTCTTTCTGTGGTTCTTTAAATTTATTTTTAATATCTTCTGCATATCCTAATTAATTTAATTTACTCATTTATTCATCTACTTTAAATATATACTCTTATGAAACTGCAGGTTATTACAATAATCCTGTCGATGCTCTTATCTCTTTACAATTTATCTGCAAATATTCATTAAACCATTTCCATTCTTTTATTAAAAGTTTGTTATCTTGATTTCTTATTCTTCTGGTAAGTTTCAGCATTTCTGCGTATTCCATAAGTTTTTGTATCCATTCTTCCTTTGCTGGGACTTCTGCTTCTTTCCATTTTGGGGCAAGTAACATTCTTGCCGCTGTGGTCACATAAGTGAATAAGTTTCTATATGGTTTAGGTAGTTCTGTCCCTATCGTTCCCAATAGAAGAGCTGCTGGTTTTTTTTTTAAAACAAACGTTATTTTCAACACCCTTTTCAATTCATTATATATCATATCCCAATAAGCTCTAACCTTTCTACAAACGTATGTCATAAGCTTAATCATTTACTGTTCAGATAGGGTAAAGGTACCCCTGACCATTAGGTCCAGTCGTGAACTACTCCGGGGTTGCGGCACTCATCTCGCTTTACTGGCCGAGGGAGCCGGCGTTTGTCCGCAGACATCTTCCGGGTCATGTGGCCAGCATGACTAAGCCGCTTCTGGCAAACCAGAGCAGCACACGGAAACACCATTTATCTTCCCGCCAGAGCGGTACCTATTTATCTACTTGCACTTTGATGTGCTTTCAAACTGCTAGGTGGGCAGGAGCTGGGACCGAGTAACGGGAGCTCACCCCGTCGCGGGGATTCGAACCGCTGACCTTCTGATCGGCAAGCCCTAGGCCAGGGGTCAGCAAACTTTTTCAGCAGGGGGCCGGTCCACTGTCCCTCAGACCTTGTGGGGGGCCGGACTATATTTTTGGGGGGTGGGGGGAAATGAATGAATTCCTATGCCCAACGAATAACCCAGAGATGCATTTTAAATAAAAGGACACATTCTACTCCTGCAAAAACATGCTGATTCCCAGATCGTCCGCGGGCCGGATATAGAAAGTGATTGGGCGAAATCTGGCCCCCGGGCCTTAGTTTTCCTACCCATGCCCTAGATTCTGTGGTTTAGACCACAGCACCACTCGCGTCCCTTTTACTGTTCAGACGACAATACATAATTCACATTATTGGAAGGGTACTTTTGTGCTGAACCCTTAAAAGAAATTGTGCCTGTTTACATGGAGTTACCTTTTAAATATCACGCGGTTTGTATTTCTTTCCTCCCAGGTATAAACACCTTGATCAATATCATGTCACGTCTTGGGCAAGATGATCCAACCCCTTCCAGGTACGCAAACAACATAATTTCTGGGTGGTAATTGTTGCCATTATGAGCTCGCTGGTCCATTGCAGTAAGTGGGATCAGAACAGAACTGTTAATGACAATAATAATAATAACTTTATTATTTATACTCTGCCCATCTGGCTGGGTTTCCCCAGCCGTTCTGGACAGCTTTCAGTTAGGAGGAACTGTGCATTTCCAGCAACAGGATATTGCAGTGCCGCATGGTCAGAACCGCTACCAGTCAACCTATTTGTGACCTCTGCACCTTTCGCCTCTTTGCAGTAACGCGGCTGGCGCTGTGGTCTAAACCACTGAGCCTCTTGGGCTTGCCAATCAGAAGGCCAGCATTCGAATCCATGCACCGGGGTGAGCTCCTGTTGCTCTGTCCCAGCTCCTGCCAACCTAGCAGTTGGAAAGCACACCAGTGCAAGTAGATAAATAGGCACCGCTGTGGCGGGAAGGTAAACAGTGTTCCCTTGCACCAGAAGTGGTTGAGTGGTTTAGTCATGCTGTGGTTTAGTCATGCTGGCCACATGACCCAGAAAGCTGTCTGTGGACAAACGCTGGCTCCCTCAGCCTGAAAGCGAGATGAGCGCCGCAACCCCAGAGTCGCCTTTGACTGGGCTTAACCATCCAGGCGCAGTAGTTCTCAACATGTGGGTCCCCAGATGTTGGACTACAACTCCCATCATCCCTAGCTAGCAAGGCCAGAGCTCAGGGATGATGGGAGTTGTAGTCCAACAACATCTGGGGACCCACAGGCTGAGAACAGGGGGTCCTTTACGTTTACCTTTACACAAATGACATAGTTTCTGGATGATAGTTGTTGCAATTATGAGCTCGCTGGCCCATTGCAGTAAGTGGGATCAGAACAGAACTGTTAATGATAATGATAATAATAATAATAATAATAATAATAATAATAATAATAATAATAATTGTATTTACACTCCACCCATCTGGCTGGGTTTCCCCAGCTTTCAGTTAGGGGAAACACTGCATTTCCAGCAATAGTTGGAACTGCTCCCGGTAAACGTGTTTGTGGCCTCTGCACCTTTCGCCTCATTGCAGTAACCACCTGGAATTCTGCTGTTTGTTAGTGATTTCTTTCTAGCCTGAAAAACACACTCAGCACACCTGCTTTCCGACAAATGCCCAAGCGCTCCCGCCAAGCCTCTTTCCGTGCCAGTGCCAAAAGAGCGTGCAGGAAAAGAGCAGGAGGGGCCGCGATGCTGTACCAAACAGAGGATTCTGAACTCCCTGCAAGAGGCTTTCTTTTTCTTCTTGCATGGCACCGTGCCAAAATCCTGTAGATGGCCTAGGAGGAGGCTTCTCTTTAAATCACCCAGGGCGATGGCAGGGCACGCGGAAGCTGGTCTCAGCATGCCATTGCACATCATTATCTTTTCCTTTGGTTAATAAGTTGACACAACATTAAGATCAGCCTTATTACCTTTCTGGCTGCCTGTGGTTTTTTTGTGCCACGCAGAAGAAACCCAAATATCCACTGTTGGGCATCAGAGGATGGTGTGTTGAAGACCAAAAGCAGTGGGAGCCTAACTCTTTTTTGCTTTATCGCCCCAAGGAATTGGCCGGCTGTTGTTTATCCATTGCTAATTACTCATACGCGTAGGGGTCACGTGTAACGATCCCTGCATTTGTCTGTTTGCAGGATCAACCACAACGAGCGCTTGGAATTTTTGGGAGATGCCGTGGTTGAATTTTTAACTAGGTGAGTATTGGGTTCACTCCTAACGCACCTTCTGCTATAAAATCATACCTTGCTCATTAAAATAAAACATTTTTAAAAAATCCTGATTTGTTTTGGGCTATCATGCAGTTGAAAGGGTATTCTGCCAATTAAAACTCCGATGTCATTTATTTTTTTTTGTTCTGAAACACCAAAGACCTTTGCTGTAGTTGTTTTTTTAAAAAACCAAAAGTAGACATTTATGTGTCGCTTCCAGTGTGCTAAACATGCCAAAATCTGTATTTTTTCCATCTCCCTCGTATTCTTGCAAGCTAAATTGGCATCATTCCTGCTTTTCAGATGCGGAAGAGAGGCCCTTGGGGAATCAAGTCTCTTTTCATTTCTTTTCTTTTCTTTTCTTTTTTTAAAAAAAATAATTTATTGGCTTTGTTGTTGTTCAAATAGGCCACACAAAAGTCTTTTTTAAAAAAGAAAAAGAAACAAGAAGTAATTTAGATGGCGCTTAAAATGCTTCAAGCACGTTCCTGTCTGTATCTCAGTTTGCTTAGGACTAAGCTCAGAATCGGGACGAGGGTGGCGCTGTGGGTTAAACCACAGAGCCTAGGACTTGCCGATCAGAAGGTCGGCGGTTCGAATCCCCGCGACGGGGTGAGATCCCGTTGCTCGGTCCCTGCTCCTGCCAACCTAGCAGTTCGAAAGCACATCAAAGTGCAAGTAGATAAATAGGTACCGCTCCAGCGGGAAGGTAAACAGCGTTTCCGTGCGCTGCTCTGGTTCGCCAGAAGCGGCTTAGTCATGCTGTCCACATGACCTGGAAGCTGTAAGCCGGCTCCCTTGGCCAATAAAGCGAGATGAGCGCCGCAACCCCAGAGTCGGCCACGACTCGACCTATTGGTCAGGGGTCCCTTTACCTTTCAGCTCAGAATTGAACCCAGATCCAATTCTAGATATTCTGTCATCAACTGGTACCTTTTGCTCTCTAGTTTGTCAGCAGCCCCAAAAGTAGATGCAAAAGGTTTTTGGTCTGCCAAGTCCGTATCCCCTGCCTCGTGTCTTCATTTGAAGTTTCATTCCAAGCCGAGGGCCTAAAGTGTAATACTCTGAGATGAAAAGCTGATGACTGTGTCCTGTCAGATGTAATTGAGAGTTGCTCATAACAGCTCTGGAGAATAGCTAGTCTAGGACCAAACGCTTCAAAGTTTATAGTTGGGAAATAAAAGAAATACATCATTTTGGAACGTGTCATCTTCCTGTCACGGAGCTCCTTGATCTTTCCGGCTATAATCTCAAGCAAAAAGTGTGTTTGCAAATAAACTTTGAATCCCACCCCCCACCCAATTCTCTCTCCCAAGTGTGGGGTTATTACTCATTAATCCCGACTTCATAATGGCGCACTTGGCGTTTTGCCTTCCGGTAGTTTGCAGTTTCGTGCTCCTGTATTTGGAATAAATCACTAACATATTCCCTGTTAATGGAAGGTGGCTTTCATTTTTCCTGCATAGGCTCTTCTCAGAAAGAAACAAAAAAAACCCCGACAAAAATAATGTAAAATTGACATTTTATAGCCTAGTGAAAACAGCAGCCATTTCCTTGGTAAGTGTCATTTGTGACAGCAGGTAGTACCCAAAACTCCAGGGTGGGAGATTTGAAGCTCATTTCCAGATCTCAGATGTGTCCGTTTGTAATGGGAAAAGTGGTCTACTTATGTAGAGAGAGGCTCCCAAAGTGTTAAGATGTTACAGAAGAAGAAAAGGAAAATGCCATCGGTGCCTTCCAACAACTACTTTGAGATGAGCGGCTTTTTGCATTGTTTGGTTTGCATAAAACCGTATGTGGGCTTTTATCTCTGAAAATAGCAGGGGCTGAAGGAGGACAGATTTATTTAATGCTCAAAAACAAGCTCTCTGAGTACTTCTATTTACGTAAACCTCCGCAGTGCATTTTTACACGTAATCTTTCTGAGGCTCGAAAATTGGCACTGTGAGCATAGAACTTTCTTCGTAGGGGCAGTTCTGGCAGCCAAAACGCCTCGGTCTTTGTGCGAGTTTGCACAAAAAAGGGAGTCTGCCTTGTTGAAGTTAGTGGGGCCTGTATAGGATTGCGCCATCCAGCTGCAATCCTTTGCACATTTACCTAGGAGGAAGCCTCGTTGTACTTAGTTGGATTTACTTCTGGGTAAATCTAGGATGAACTCAGTGGAACTTGCTTTCCATGAAACTTGCTGCCTTGTTTCCATGGAAGTGCGGCTAAGATAACCAACTTAAAGGATGAACACAAAAAGGAGGCCGTCGGCCTAGCTTTGTATTCAACTACACCTTACTCAGAGTAGACCTGTTGAAGTTAATGAAGCTAAATGAATCATGTCTCTTAATTTTGCTGAGTCTGCCCTAAACATGACCAATATGACCAATAACTTACCGTACTTTTCCGTGTATAACACGCCCCTGTGTATAAGACGCTGACTATTTTTGGGGACTCCAATTTAAGAAAATGACCCAGAGTTGTGCAGCTTTTTTAGGGATGCAGTAATTCACTAACCCAACAAATCACCCGTCACCCCACCCACTACCCATGTATAAGACACCCCCGGTTTTTAAACCTTATTTTATTGTAAAAAAACCAACCCTCGTCTTATACACGGAAAAGTACGGTAAGTATCCTCTACATCAAATGTGGGGAACCTTTTGCCTTTCAGATGTTCCTGAACTATAAAGCCCACATTCCCTGCCTATCACCCTTGCTTGCGGGAGTTGATGGGAGTTGCAGTTCAGTAACAACTGGAGGACCAAAGCTTCCCCCACTCCTGTGCCATATTAAGGACCAAACGCCTAGGTTCATGAAAACGTTTTTGCCTCGTGCATAAGAGCAGACAATGATGGTTTCTTGCAGGGAGAGGCAGCTGCTAAGTGTCTCTGCCGTTGAGAGATTTACGGCTTTTGATGTGCCTTTTCTCCTTTCTTTCCAGTGTTCATTTATACTACCTGTTTCCAAGTCTAGAGGAAGGGGGCTTAGCCACGTACCGTACTGCCATCGTTCAGAACCAACATCTTGCCATGCTGGCCAAGGTAACTTAGCAAAAAAATTTTCACAGTTTGAATTGGCTTTGAATTGCCAAGATGGATTCATTAAGTGAAGGTGGGTGATCCACACTTGTCTTTTTCTTGGGGCCGCACTGCAACCTCCTTGTAGGCAGAAGAGTTTTATATCTTATTAGAAACAGGACCCAACTGGGCGCGCCTTGGAGTCAAGATATTTTGAGAAGCAGCATCCAAATGAGGGGCCATAATTAGGGTTGGGGCAGAAAACGCCACTTTGTGCTTCTGAGGCCTTGCAATGTCCTACAAGGATCTGTCTGGATGGTGACCAACATGCTTTAGATGTTTTTTTTACAGAAAGGGGGGGACAGACTTAAATTAGGAGTTTAATTAGGAGCTTTCAGTGGGAGATGACTCGTATCAGCTATGCTTTGGAATATACACAGAGCGTTTTCTTTTAGGCACAATTCACTTTACGTATGTCCCCTTTTAAACCCAACTTACGAAAGGGGCATTAACAACTAAATTGTTCCGTCTATGTAACATGGTAGAGAAAGTAGACCGGAGCAGATAGACAATGGAGGGCCAAGAAAAAAACAAAAACATTTGGCCCAGGATTATGTGTCTGTTTACTATTTATATACCGTATTTTTTGCACCATAACACTCACTTTTTTCCTCCTAAAAAGTAAGGGGAAATGACTCTGCGTGTTATGGAGGGGATGCCTACGGGTGGCATGCCTACGGATTTTCCTCCTCTAAAAACTACGTGCGTGTTATGGTCGGGTGCGTGTTATAGAGCGAAAAATACGGTAATTAAATAAACATTTTCCCCCTCCGCTCTTCAGCCTAAAGACACGGGCTGACATAGTAATATATTTTAAAATGTAATTTAAATATTGTGAGAGTTCTTGGGTGGGGGTGGGGGGGGACTCACGCAGTCAGTTGGTCTTCCATTGGGATAATTATTTATTTATACAATACCACAATATGCCACATATATAGCTGCCCAGAGTGGCTGGGGAAACCCAGCCAGATGAGCGAGATATAAATTGTTGTTGTTGTTGTTGTTGTTGTTACATAGAGTCATAGAACTGAAGAGTTGGAAGGAACCAGTAGGATTGTCTAATCCAGTCATGTCCAAGAGGTAGATCGTGATCTACTGGTAGATCACTGGACGTCTGCGGTAGATCACTGCTAGATCATTGGCTCCCCACAAAGAAGCTGAACAACTGTGGCTCCCCTAAAAAAGTTCAACATTTTACCTCCTCCCTGAAAAACACCCAACAACTTTGACCTGAATCCCAGAAAAGGGGGTAGATCATTGCCGGTTTTTAACTCTGTGAGTAGATCACAGTCTCTTGGGAGTTGGCCACCCCTGAAATCCAGCCCCCTGCAATGCAGGAATCTTTTGGGGCTCAAACCCACGATCCTGAGATTAAGAGTCTTTCATGCTCTGCCAGCTCAGCTATGCCAAAATGGGATGCGTGACTTGGTCGGGATTGATAGTTTAAAGAGGCTTGTAATAAAAAGTGCAGAAAGTGGGAGAAAGACAAAAAGGGCCATTGCACAGTAAAAGGATGTCAATGTGGCTTAAGGTTACAGGTGGGTCCTTGTTCCGAAAAAGGCTACCTGCAACCTGCTTTTATCACAGGCTCGTGAAAGTAAACGATGGTTTTTAAGAACCTTGCAAAACATTGCAGTCGTGGCACGTCGGAAGGGAAGACCTGTTCGAAGCAGATCAGGTTGAGAAGGTCAGAACCGTCACAATGGGTTTCGGCAATAGGAAAGTCATCCCTGTTGGTGACAATGACTAATATTTCAGGCTTCAGAGGAAGCATACAAAGAGACTTCTCTTACCAATTAGCTGCCACAAGTTGACTCTTTTGCTGGTTTTGCACAGTTTAGTTGGTGGCATAATAATGTAGCCAATGCTTTCTGTCTTTCTTCCGTGCTTCTCAATTTTAGATCTTTTTTTCACCTTATGCAATGACGTCGTGTGTCCTCCCCAGCCAGCCAACTCAGATCAGCTTTATCTGGAGTTTAGCAGGGAATTTCCCCCCCATCACCATGTTAGGCAAAGCTCCACTTAACTAAATAAGAGCTCTGCACCCCAGATAGTTTGAGATGTATGTCCCTATTTTTCTTCGTTTATGAATTTAGCTTTGTTTGTTTTTTTTTTGGAAAAATAGAATCCAGACCTCTGTTTGTAACCCTCTCTTTTGTACAGTGGTACCTCGAGTTACAGGCGCTTCAGGTTACAGACTCCGCTAACCCAGAAATAGTACCTCAGGTTAAGAACTTTGCTTCAGGGTGAGAACAGAAATCGTGCTCTGGCGGTGCGGCAGCAGCAGGAGGCCCCATTAGCTAAAGTGGTGCTTCAGGTTAAGAACAGTTTCAGGTTAAGAACGGACCTCCGGAACGAATTAAGTTCTTAACCCGAGGTACCACTGTATGCTTAAAAATTGTTCCTCACCAGTGCTGATTCTGAATGCAGCCATAAAGCAGAGCCTGCCTCGTATTTAAAACTACTGAAAGATTTACAGATGTGCTAGATGCGCCTGAAAACATAGCAGTGACTTAGTTACTGCCCCAAGGGCTTCCAATTGATCTTTCAATTTACTTTCCTTTAACCAGTGCCACTTAACGCTCCCAAAGATGCATAGTTCATGGATTCCCCTCCCTTTTATTTCTTGGGGACCTCAAAAGTCCCTCTCCTTCCATTTTAATCATCCAATTGCTCACACTTTGTTGTTCTTTACCCCAACAATGCCCACCCAAGCTTCACGTTTGGGCCATCATTCTCTGGACGTCTCTCAAGCCATTAATAAAAAGCAGGCAGGTTTACGTTTCCTCATGGTCTGGTCATCTCTATCTTTCCCTTTTGGATTTATACCCTTCCAATTCAGCTACAAAAAGCTCTCGAGACAGAAGCGTACCCCAAATTCAGGGTTTGGTCTTGTGGTTCAAAGTGGTACACCTTAATGAATTGCTTTTGCAGTCCAGAGAGGAGTCTTCTTCTTCTTCTTCTTCTTCTTCTTCTTCTTCTTCTTCTTCTTCTTCTTCTTCTTCTTCTTCTTCATTTGCCTCTTGTTTGTTGCTTTAGCCCTGCAGAGAGAAGGCACTGATATCTTCCTGGCTTTTTGTAGAATTTGTGGGTCCATCTTTCTGGCTCGTTTGAAGTACTTTCTCAAAGCCACTCAAGGTTGATTCAGAATGTGGAAAGGGAAAACCTTGTTTGTGAGTTGGACTTGATAACCCAGCTACAATTCCTAGCAATGGTGGCACGGAAAATAATTCCGTTATTTTGCCACTCTGTGCGTGAAGCTTTGGAGAGGAAGGTCCAATATATTACGTGGCCTCTCATGGGCTGTGGGATTGGCAGAAATCTTAAATAAAACATGAAACACACATAATTCTGAACACGGATGATTCCCTGAGATCCTTAGCTTCCATCTGTAATTAACAAAATAGGCAAATGTATTTATGCTGCACACAGTGTACAGGTGTTTCAACAATGTCTCCTTCAGGATTTGTTGCTGTTTTTCAAATCTGGGGGAATGGATGGGGAAATAAAGGAGAGATTGGCCAGTAGAAGTCTCCATGGGTAGAGAACCGGTTTTTCTGATGTGCCCCGGAAACAAACTGGGGTTTACGCAAATCTCCCTTGTCCCTTATTTTTCAACCTGCCTTGCTTTGAAAACTCCTCAGCGGCTTTCTGCCAAGCAGAATGAACGCATTAAAACGAGAAGTCTAATAACTCTGGAATGTATTTCCACCCCAGAATTAGCATGCATTACATAACGCCTCTGATTTTAAGACTTGAAGGAGATTAGCAGATGACTTGATGTGAGGACATTCACATGTCGGAAAAGCTAGGTGGAGCTGTGGCGTAACAAACCAAACGGGGTCTCTCTCCCTCTCTCTCTCTTGTGCTCAGAGGCATATGCTTGAATTTGCTGCGTGTTGTTAGGGCAGAGGGAAATAAAATCATTAGGGACAATTTACAAACGCAATAGGGCGATGTTTAGATTTTGCTTATTTCCCTCTTTTCCTTATTCCTCCATTGTGGTGCATATTCTGTTTCTTCTTCTTCAGGAGTTAAAGCAAAACAAAAACCTGCACTCTGGCGACATTATTTTAACTAAGCTTGCTCCTTCCTTCTCCTGTTTAAACAGCAGTTTCCTCTCTTCGCCTCCTCAATAGTCTGGGTCCTTGTGCAGCCATGTCACTGGCTCCCCACAAACCGTGGTTTTCAAATCTGAACAAGCCTCTCCTTCCTTCCTTGCTCCGTTTTCGAGCGAGGTTCCTTCTCATTTCCCAGGACCAAACCACGGTGCGATGAGGCCGAAGAGACGGTCTGTTTCCCAACATTCCTCGCACCCGCAGTTTGGAATCAGGTCTGGGTCAGTGTTCGAAACTCCCATTGTTCCTGGCGCATTTTGCAACTGGGAATTTCATGAGTGTGAGCGGTTTCTGATCTCTGGGTGCGGTCCTGCACCTAAGATTTCAGATTAAAACTGCAGAGTGGAAGGAAAGGAGGCCCTTTTTCTGCCTCCTCACTTCCAGCCATTCTCCAAAGGCTGGAGAAGAGACCTTTTGAAGAATATTACCGGGGGGGGGGGGCAGGGGAAGGACTTAGACCACGTGAAAAAGGAACATAATATTTTAGCTGCAGTTCCTTCATTTTCAGCTTTGTATTCTTGCTATTAAAAAAGCGCGCCTGGGCATTCCATGGTTTGCACCTATAACGTCGCTTTAACTCCTAGCTTTCTTGGTTTCTGACGCTGGCCCAGGTGTACTGAGGGATTCCAGGGCTCAAAGAACAGAGTCGGGGAGAGAGGAGTTAGTAGCCACAGAGACAACAAAGAGTGGAGTGGGGTGTGGAAAAGATGTTAGACTGTTTCTGTATGCCACAACTGCAGCAAGAATTTTGTTAGCCAAAAACTGGAAATAACAAGAAATACCAACAGTGGAGGAATGGCAGATGAAGATGATGGACTTTTTGGAGCTGGCTCACCTGACTGGAAGAATCCACGAACAGAAAGAGGAGGAGTACCAAGAAGAATGGAAGAAATTTAAGGACTATTTAGCTAAATACTCTAAGATAATATAAGTAGAACTACTTGTAAGTACCAAACTGGCCTAGGAGTTAAATATGTTAAATTGTATAACATTATGGATAGAAGATAATTTGAAGAGAAAGACAGATGTTAATCGATTAAGTTAATTTTATTTGAAAGTAGTATTGGAAAACTGCTACAATGAGCTGTATGGAAACTCAGCTAGGGGGATTCAAGGAAGTCATCTAACAATGACAACAAAATTGGGATTTTAATAGTGAGGATAAATGTTTGTTTGTTTTTTCTTTTTTATATTGTAATGTTTTCTTTTATGTTTGTTATAAATTTGGAAAATTAATTTTTTTTGGGGAAAACAAAAACAAAGAGTGGAGTGGGGGGAGGACATAGGGCATGCCAAAGAAAGATCATGAGGACAGTCTGAAGTTGCAGAGCAGGGAAAACTGACCTGCATGTTTCCTGATGGTGAGCTGGGCATTTTAGGTCAAAGAACAGCTCTCGGCGTGCAGAGGACCGAGAAAACCCTGCAGCCCTTCAAGGAATATCACACACGGTTTCACATGACATCCCTATCACTGCAAGCCCTGGCTTCCCCCCAAGGCTGTTTTCTTCATAACCATGGTGTGCAAATCCATTTCATTCCAGGGACGCAGTGCTTTTTGTAAGCAGCCAGTCTGCACTAAGCCTGGACGTGTTTCCTGCTCCTTTTTAATTTTTCATTTATGATTTTCAATTTTACACATTCCGATAGTCACTTTTAACTTTTCAAAACTTGACTTCCTTCCCCCTCTTCCTGTGGTTCCTTAAATTTATTTTTTTATATTTCCTGCCTATTACAAATTAGCCGAATTGAATCATTTATCCATCTCCTTTAAATGTGTACACTTTTATTACAATAATCCTGTCAATGTTCTTATCTGTTTACAGTTTGTTTGTAAATATTCAATAGACCATTTCCCTTCCTTGATACAAAAAATGTTGTCTTGATTTTTCCGGTACGTTTCGCCATTTCTGCATATTCCATAAGTTTTGGTATCCATTCTTCTTTTGTCGGGACTTCTTCTTTCCATTTATGGGCAAATAACTTTCTTGCCGCTGTAGTCACATATATGAATAAATTTCTATACAGTTTGGGTAGTTCTGTGGATGCATTTTCTTCCGACTTTTTATATGGATTGACCTCTTGTTGTTTTCGTTCAGTGACTCAGGTCTGAATTGCTGTGGTAAAATTCACTATAAATGGAACTTTACTGAAAAAATACAGGTTTTTTTTTTTTATTAAAAAAGGGGTGATAGTTTAAACTCAATAACAGTTGAATGCACATTCTTTCTAGTGCCAAATCGCTATGGAAGCAGTGTGTTGTTTTCTAAATGCGTGCCTTGGCACTGAAATAGACCAACATAGATTTGACTGTTCTGAAGTTAAACGTGACCCATCCCAACCGAAATGGCTTGTGAGAGCAAAGCTATAAAAAATAACTTGGGAAAAGATCTTTGCTTTCTTTTCTTTTTCGGATAAGTGAAAGGATTTTGATTTCAAAGCTTTCTAAAGTCCTTCGCAGACATTCAGTGTTGACAGAGGCCCAGGAAAAAGACTCATGTCAGCTCAGCTTCAAATATGTGCATGGGTTGTATTTAACTAATCTTCACTCAGACTACACCGGCTGATGTTAATGAACCTGAATCAGTCATGTCCATTAATTTCAGTGGGTCTACACTCAATAGGACTAACATAGTATAGGTAAAGGTAAAGGGACCCCTGACCATTAGGTCCAGTCGCGGATGACTCTGGAGTTGCGGCACTCATCTTGCTTTATTGGCCAAGGGAGCCGGGGTACAGCTTCCGGGTCATGCGGCCAGCATGACTAAGCCACTTCTGGTGAACCAGAGCAACGCACAGAAATGCTGTTTACCTTCCCGCTGGAGTGGTACCTATTTATCTACTTGCACTTTGACGTGCTTGCGAACTGCTACATTGGCAGGAGCAGGGACTGAGCAACAGGAGCTCACCCCGTCACGGGGATTCGAACCGCCAACCTTCTGATCGGCAAGACCTAGGCTCTGTGGTTTAACCCACAGAGCCACCCACGATATGTGCAGTTCTTACCCATAAAAATTTGTTCTGTGAACTGCCCTGAGACCTCTGGGTATAGGGTGGTATGGAAATTCAATTAATAATAGACAAACAAACATACATACGTTGGTGGATGTGCAAATAGTGATGTAGATACTGGGCTATGGGATACTGGATTCTGTTGTACGTAGCATCCAAAGTATGGATATTGAGAAGGTCTGGGAACAGGGTGGGTATGCTGGGAGTGTGATTGGGGCAGAATGGTGTGATCCTGATTCTCTATGCACGTAGAGAATATCTGCATAGGGTTAACATCAGAACCCGGGAGGCGACTTCAAAATACGTTTATATGAAATACATTTCAACTTCCAATTTCTGTATCCTTTTCTAAAGACCAGCGTTTGAAACTCCCATTGATCCAGGCGCATTTTGCAACAGGGAATTTCATCGATGTGAGCGGTTTCTGAGCTCTGGGCGCAGTACTGTGCCAAAAATTTTAGATTGAAACTGCAGAGTGGAAGTAAAGGAGGACCTTTTTCTGCCTCCCCACTTCCAGCTACTCTCTGAAGACCGGAGAAGAGACCCTCTTAAGAATATTAGGGGGGTGGGCAAGGGAAGGACTAGACTATGTGAAAAATGAACATAATATTTTAACTGCAGTTCCTTCATTTTCAGCTTTGTATTCTTGTTATTAAAGAAGCACGCCTAGACATTTCGTAGTTGTGCTCTTAACCCCTATTTAAGGTGCCCTTTAGCTCCTAGCTTTCGTATCTCAGTTTCTAACACTGCTAAAGACATTTTAAAAGGCTGGGCTTAATTTTCATTCCTGAGGATACCATTCTACAGAGTGTGAGTACTGTGGGATTAATGCAACATTTCCATCAACTATAATTTGGCATCTACTACATTCATCAAAATGTCATGCAAATTATAATAATTATGTGCAAGTAAATTGGCCAGTTAGCTTTGGCTCTGCAGCCCATTGTGTGTTTCCAATTTGACCTTCAGCACTAAAGAAGTTGTCCGAAGATGCCCTAACGTTTACATATCCCTAACATTGCGTGTTCCATGTGTTCCTCCACAGTGTGTTTGGTCTGTAGTTTCATCTTACAGAAACTGTCTTGGTCTTTTGTAGAAGCTGGAGCTGGATCGATTTATGCTTTATGCTCACGGGCCCGATCTTTGTCGAGAATCAGATCTGCGTCATGCAATGGCCAACTGCTTTGAAGCGTTGATAGGTGAGGTACCTGTGCTGCAGCTTTTGTCATGCTAATTGTGTGTTTTGTCCAGCCTTAATTCCCCTTATCTGTATGAATTTCTGCTTTGGAAATAAGTCCGCAAATGGCTCTTCGACGTGGTAGCAAAATGAATATCAGATTCTCGGGACAAACTTAACAGACAGGATGTCATCTTCGTGCTCTGTTTGTGTGGTTACCAGGACATGCGACTTGCTTCTCTTGGACTCTGAAGTCCAGTTGAAACAAGCCACAGTTTATGAAGCCAGGAATGAGCACTGAGGCAAATCGCTTCTCACTTCGTGCAACAGAATCAGATCATGTCTTATTAGCCTAGTTTGTTGACTGGCATTAAGCCAGTTTCCCAGTTTGGACATAGCAGGGCCTTAATACATCCCAGGGATGAATAATAATAATAATATAATAATTTATTATTTATACCCTGGCTGGGTTTTCCCAGCTGCCATGGATGGCTCCCAACAGAATATTGAAATTACGATAAAACATCACACATTAAAAACTTCCCTAAACAGGGCTGCCTTCAGATGTCTTCTAAAAGTCAGATAGTTGTTTATTTCCTTGACATCTGATGAGAGGGCATTTCACAGGGCGGGTGCCACTATCAAGAAGGCCCTCTGCCTGGTTCCCTGTAACCTCACTTCTAGCAGTGAGGGAACCGCCAGAAGGCCCTCGGAGCTGGACCTCGGTGTCCAGGCTGAACGATGGGGGTGGAGATGCTCCTTCAGGTATACTGGGCCTTTGAGGCCATTTAGGGCAGGAGTCAGCACACTTTTTCAGTGGCCGGTCCACTGTCCCTCAGACCTTACGGGGGGCTGGGCTATATTTTGAAAAAAAAAAATGCCCCACAAATAACCCAGAGATGCATTTTAAATAAAAGGGCACATTCTACTCATGTAAAAACACTCTGATTCCCGGACCGTCCGTGGGCCGGATGTAAAAGGCGATTGGGCCAGATCTGGCCCCCAGGCCTTAGTTTGCCTACCCATGGTTTAGGGCTTTAAAGGTCAGCACCAACACTTTGAATTGTGCTCAGAAATGTACTGGGAGCCAATGTAGGTCTTTCAGGACTGGTGTTATATGGCCTTGGAAATGTTGATGTCAGTGCCCGTCTTGGAAAAGAGAAGGGAGGAGATGAAGGAGGAGCAATCAGCCGTGGTGCTCATTCACAGCTACATAAATTGTGATTTATGAAGCCAGGAAAGAAAGTTCAACCTGAGACAGAATAGGGACCAGTATGACTGTGGTGTGATCCATCAAATCAGTTCTCCAGTTCCTACTCTGAGGAATTGCATCTGACTTCTGACATAAGTACAAATACCAGGTCATCAAAACAAAATTAAACTAAATTATGCTGGTGGGATTTAAGGCTACAAGCCCAATGCATGTTTATTTGGATTTGGGCTCTGCTGACCTCTGTTTAAGCTCTTGTTATTCTGAGTAGCAGTGATGGAATGGTTTCCAAACTGGTTTTAAAGCTAAGTGTTGTTCGGTATAAGGAATTAAGTAGGCCCTGTCTGCCGGCTTGCAGTCTCTTGGACATTATAGAAGGAGGAACATAATAGGAAGGGAAACTGACAGGGGAGGGGATTAACTAATGGATAAAGACCAGAGGTTAGCATGCCTGACTCAAAAAGCTATTTAAAAAATGACATCTGATGGAGATGTTCTAGCATCAAGAGGGATGGCGTTGCAATGATCTGGAATAACGAGAAAAACAGCGTAGGTGAGGAGAAACTGCTGAGATTTTGGGTTTGATGAGGAGTAAAGTACCTTTAAAACATAAAGAACAAGGAAGAAGAACGAGAAGCAGGAAGATGAGACAGAGCCGTACATGGAAACATCCACGAAAAGAAGTTTAAATTGGCTTCCATTTCCCTATAGGCCTTAGGCTAGACCAGGAAGGTGATGGAAACCCTTGGTAAAAAGCAAAGGAGCTGCAGAATTTAAAATAAATGAGAGTGGCCAAAGTTATGAGAAAGGATGACCAAGTGTTTTCCGGTAAGAAAAGCAAGGTATTTGTAGTAGCAATGGAAATAAAGGAATGCTGGGAGATGCTTAAATGTTGGGACCGGTGAGAATTAGCTCTAGCAAAAAGACAAGGAAGATCAGTCGAAAAGAACCCTCCAGTGCATACTTCTTCAGGAGAAATAGAGACAGAACCAATAAAGAGGAAAGATGAGAGCCAGAACTCAAAGGATGAATCAAAAATTCAGTTTTAAATGAATTCAGTTTCAGAAACTGAAACTGGCATCGTTCATTAAGAAACAGCTGAAAGGCAGGCAGAGATCTTAAACTGGGAAAGAGAAGCTGGGAGTGGAAAAATACAGTTGTAGACTACCGGCTTGAAGAAGGAACACTAAAAGAACGAGTAAGGGAGTCCGACAGAAGTAAATACATAGCTGGGAGTTGAGGACAAAATCTTCTGGAACGCCAGCAGAAAGAAAGAAAGAAAAAAGGAAATCGAACTTTCAGTAGGGAGTGATAGCCATCTTCAAATATCTAAAGGGCTGTCACGTGGAGGATGGAGCAAGGTTGCTTTCTCCTGCTCCGGAGGGTAGGACTCGAACCAATGGCTTCAAGCATAGCTGTCAAGCGTCCCTTATTTGGCGGGACAGTCCCTTATCCCAGTGCCGTGTCCCACTGCTGTCCCTTATTGATGATGTCCCTTAAATTTCCCGGGTTTCAAAGGAAGCAGCTCCTCTCCCTCCCTCCCTGCCGGCCAGGGAGGAGGGAGGCTCCAACTGTGTTGCTTGGCTGCGTTGCTCACCCAATAAGAAGTCTAAGAACGACTGGGGGTGGAGCTTGCATGCCTTGTGCTGATCAAATCGGCTGCGTTGCCTGGGGACTCGCCTTTGCTCAGCGCTTCCCAGCGGAGAAGTGACGGTGGTTTTCCTTGAGGCTTGAGGCTTCGTTTGACTACTGGCTGGGCTTTCTGCCTTTGGCTCGGAGGGGCTCAGAAGTTGAACATACCTGTGCTTGGAAAATCCCTTATTTTGGCTGCTGTTCCCTTATTTTTGAGGCTGCTGGTCCCTGATTTTCAAATCTGTAAGTTGACAGCTATGGCTTCAAGTTGCAATAAGGGAGATTCAGACTAAACATCAGGAAGAACTTTCTGATGGCAAGTGTTCAACAGTGAAACAGACTCCTGCGCGAGAGAGGTGGTGGGCTTCCCTTCCTTGGAGTTTTTAAAGTAGGGGTGGGGTAGTGTCTGTCATGTATGATCTAGTTGCGATTCCTCCACTGCAGCGGGTTGGGCTAGGTGACCCTCGGGTCCCTTCCAATTCCACAATTCTGTGATTCAGCGAGAATCAAAGGTATTGAAGATTAGAGAAAGAGAGTCAGTGGCAGATGAGGCAAAAGAAGCAGGGCATCTAAGTGGAGATTGAAAGGGAGAAAGCCAAATTGTGCCATTTTTAAAAAATAAACAAAAGTACAAGTGTAGAAGAAACAGACAAATGGGAGGGGAGAAATAAAAACCCTATCATATCCGCTGCTGAAAACCAATTGGTTAAGCCGAGTGGGGAAATGAAGAAGGAATTGGATGAAGGAACCACAGGAGTAGCATCATCTAATGGGGAAATCCATGTTTCAATAAGAGCAAAACAAGAAAAACGATCAGAGATAGCAAAATCATTAAGTACGACAGCTTTATTAACTGCGGGGCGACGGTTTAATAAAGTGCAAGGAAGGAAAGACTGCCACACAAGGAGGGGGAGGTAGATTAGCATTTCAGCGTTGTCGAGAAATGGGAGGACCCTGGTCACCAACAAAGGAAAGGGGAAACAGAATGGATCAATTACCGTATTTTTCTCTCTATAACACTCACATTTTTTCTCCTAAAAAGTAAGGGGAAATGTCTGTGCGTGTTATTGAGCGAATGTGTGGTCTCTGGAGCCAACTGGCAACCAGACTGGCAACGATCCACATGGATCCTCAGGATCTTTGCATTGGGTCACCCCAAATTCACCAACAGATCACATAGCATGTCCATGGCTACAGCCTGCACCAAAAGAATCGCGCACCCACTGTTGCCTGGGGCCACAATGCTGCAAAAATGTGGTTATAAAGCACAGATCCACATGGATTCTCAGGAATTTTGCATTGGGCTACCACAAACTCACTGTCAAATCACATGTCTGTGGCCACAGCATGAAGCACAAAAATGATACATCCACTGTTTCATTTAGAATTTTTTTTTCTTGTTTTCCTCCTCTAAAAACTATGTGCGTGTTATGGTCAGGTGCGTGTTATAGAGCGAAAAATACGGTACTCCTAAAATAGTGAAAAGGGGGGGGGACACCCTGGGATTCCAAAGCAGTCAGAATAATGAAGGGGGTGGGAGTGGGGGTGGAGAAATGCTAATTGATAAATGGCGAATGCTAATTTATATTTATTATATATATGTTTTATTTATTTATTAACATTCTTATGTTACATCAGTAAGCATTATCATATTACATCACAAGGCTTATTATAATATAATTTTCAGCATGTATACAAAGCTAAAGAAAAGAAACAAGGACAAAAAACTATTCCAAAATCATATATGTACCAACACTTTGGACTTCCTGTGTATATTCCTTTTTTACAAATGAATGTACTCTTATTATTGTATATTTTGAATGCCAATTGATAAATGATACTTTGCCTTGCTGCCTTCCTAAAGGGGCTCGTTGTGTCTGATGATGATAACTATGATGGTGTTCTCCAAGGAAGTGTCCGATTTTTAAATTTTATATTATATTTATTCATTGAATTTCTATACCACCCTATACCCGGAGGTCTCAGGGCGGTTCACAGAATAAAATCAAGATGTAAAACTGCAAAATGCGTATAGTAGTACCTCGGGTTAAGTACTTAATTCGTTCTGGAGGTCCGTTTCTAACCTGAAACTGTTCTTAACCTGAAGCATCACTTTAGCTAATGGGGCCTCCTGATGCTGCTGCGCCGCCAGAGCACGATTTCTATTCTCATCCTGAAGCAAAGTTCTTAACCTGAAGCACTATTTCTGGGTTAGCAGAGTCTGTAACCTGAAGCATATGTAACCTGAAGCGTATGTAACCTGAAGTGTATGTAACCTGGGGTACTACTGTAATCACAATAAAAACAACAACCCGATAGCCCTCCCCCCTCAAAAAAGCCACATAGGATGTCAACCAAATCAACCAAAGGCCTGGTTGAAGAGGAATGCTTTTGCCTAGCGCCTAAAGGTGTATAATGAAGTCGCCAGGCAAACTTCCCTGGGGAGACCATGCCACAGGCGGGGAGCCACTGCAGAGAAGGCCCTTTCTCATGTTGCCACCCTCTTCTGGACCTCTCAAGGAGGAGGCACATGAAGAAGGGCCTCAGAAGATGATCTCAGGGTCCAGGTAGGTTCCCATCAGCCCCAGCCAAGGTAGCCCAATTGCCAGGTATGATGAGAGTTGTAGCCCAATGATGTCCAGAGGGCACCCCATCAGCTATCCCTGGGTCTGCTGCTGTACCCCCACTCTGTCTTGGAAGGGGCTGTCCCCATCACACCTTGCCCTTGCAAGTAATAATGGCAGCGGCAGCTGGATCCACTTGGTCCTCGTCTTCTGGTCTTGGCCTCCTAGTTTGATGCTCTATGGACCTCTTATTAGTCTAAATCAATCAATCAATCAGTCAGTCAATCTTTATTATGGTCCAGAGACCCAACAAATCGTTACAAAGCAAAGCACAATTCAAACAGCCTACCTCCAGGTTAAACAAGCATTTTGTTCAGACTTAAAGATAGGGATCATTGGTTCTTGCAACCACCGATAAAAACTTTGCCGCTGCTCATGTTCTAGCGTTTGTCCGGTCTACCAATAGGAACCTGACATAGTGAGCCTCTGATTTTCCCGGGAAAGGTACCAGCAAGGGTAATATCAGTCTAAATCCCTTCGTTCCTCAAGGGGTGGAAAAGAAAAGAAAACTCGCAAGCGATGGGATGACGCAGAACAGAACCACCTGATTCTCATCCTTATGCATTTTGCCTTGCCTTGGAAAATAGATTCTAGCTCTTTGGGTTCTGCCTTAGGCTATATTGCGTTTTGTCAGATCAAGATAAGGGGGTTGTGGGTGGGGGAAGCTGTGCTTTCCAACTCTGCTTCGCTTCTCACACACGCTTTGATGTTCAGCGTTTAAAAAAATAAATGGGACGGGGGGGAGAGCGGTTTGATTCCAGCACCTTTGGGACAAGGAAGGGCAGGGCTGTCTCTCCTAGGAGCTAGCTGCCATTTATTTGGCAAAGGGAAGCCAGGGCATCTTGTTTCTCTCTCTCTCTCTCTCTCTCTCTCTCTCTCTCTCTCTCTGTGTGTGTGTGTGTGTGTGTGTGTGTGGTTTTTTTAATTTTAATTTTGGTCGTCTGTATGCCTCATAAGCCTAGGACTTGCCGATCAGAAGGTCGGCGGTTTGAATCCCTGTGATGGGGTGAACTCCTGTTGCTCGGTCCCTGCTCCTGCCAACCTAGCAGTTTGAAAGCACATCAAAGTGCAAGTAGATAAATAGGTACCACTCCAGCGGGAAGATAAACGGCGTTTCCGTGCGCTGCTCTGGTTCGCCAGAAGCGGCTTAGTGATGCTGGCCACATGACCCGGCTCCCTCGGCCAATAAAGCGAGATGAGCGCTGCAACCCCAGAGTCGGTCACGACTGGACCTAATGGTCAGGGGTCCCTTTACCTTTACCTATGCATCATGCTACGTGGGGCTGTGGTGGAGCGTTGGCCCCAAACATAGCAAAGGGAAGCTTGGGTTTCGTTTGGCATTTGTAGGGGTCGTGGCAAAGCAGCAGACTTTCACAAACCAGGACTGAATAATAAGGAAGTGCCACTCAAGTACAGTGGTACCTCGGGTTACAGACGCTTCGGGTTACATACGCTTCAGGTTACAGACTCCGCTAACCCAGAAATAGTACTTCAGGTTAAGAACTTTGCTCCAGGATGAGAACAGAAATCGTGTGGCGGCAGCGGGAGGCCCCATTAGCTAAAGTGGTGCTTCAGGTTAAGAACAGTTTCAGGTTAAGAACGGACCTCCGGAACGAATTAAGTACTTAACCCGAGGTACCACTGTACGTTCTTGTGTGTGTGTCTGGGTCGGTCTAAATCCCTTTGTTCCTTAAGGGGGACGGTTCGTTAGCAGGGAGGTGAGATAGAGGGAACAGCAGATAGAGATGAGATAGAGAGGATCAGCTAAAAATGGTTAGTCTTTGGTTATTTTTCGAGCTGTTTAAATATTCCCTTTGCAGCAGGTATGAAGAACCTTTTTTTCTCTTTTCTTTTGAGGGGTAATCCATTGGGGGTAATTCTGTCAGGGTTTGTATGGTGACTGTAGACAAGGCTCAAGCCAGCAGTGGGGGAAAAATCCTCTCTCTATACCTCTGGGTATAGGGTGGTATATAAATTCAAGAAATAATAATTATAATCTCATTCTGTAGCCCTGCTCTCACCAGAACATCTAGGCATTTTCTTTCTTCCTGGCTCAGGCTCACAGCTTGCGTTTCCGGGCAATCTCTTGAATGTTAATGTGCATCTTACGGCAAATTTTGTCACGCAGGGGCGGTTTACTTGGAGGGCAGCCTGGAGGAAGCCAAGCAGCTCTTTGGACGCTTGCTTTTCAACGGCAAGGTATGACTTTATCCATAGCCTCGTTGCGCCTTCCGACACGTCTCTTGCTTACAGAATCAATTTGAGTTATGCTGTGGTTCAGGAGTGTTTCAAAGGAAAACGGAAAGGCTTCCTGCTTTTCAGAATGTCCTGGCTTTATATAGCAGCAACATTTATTTATTTTATTGTCATTAAGTGTGCTCAGGGATGCACAGGGTGGTTTTCAGAAGCAGCGCAGGGAGTGTTTGTCCCTTCTCTCCCCCCCCCCCCATGCGCTGCTTTTATTTTATAATCCCTCTTTCTCCCGCTTGCCGCAGCAAACACCCATTCAGTCATTTGTTCAATTGGTTAGAGCAGGGTTTCCTGAACTCGGGTCTGCAGCTGCTGTCAGACTACAATTCCAATTATCCTTAGCTCCCAGGGATGGTGGGAGTTGTAGTCCCAAAACAGCTGGGAAGCCAAGTTTGGAAAACCCTGAAGAGTATTTAAATGCCACCCTATAATGGAGTTGGGACACGGGTGGTGCTGTGGGTTAAACCACAGAGCCTAAGACTTGCCGATCAGAAGGTCGGCGGTTCGAATCCCCGCAACGGGTGAGCTCCCGTTGTTCAGTCCCTGCTCCTGCCAACCTAGCAGTTCGAAAGCATGTCAAAGTGCAAGTAGATAAATAGGTACCGCTCCGGTGGGAAGGTAAACGGCGTTTCTGTGCGCTGCTCTGGTTCACCAGAAGCAGCTTAGTCATGCTGGCCACATGACCTGGAAGCTGTATGCCGGCTCCCTCGGCTAATAAAACAAGATGAGCGCCGCAACCCCAGAGTCGACCACGACTGGACCTAATGGTCAGGGGTCCCTTTACCTTTACTTATAATGGAGTTATCACCGGGGGGGGGATCAGAACCAGAAATAAAGATATTTAATATTCAGCAATAATAAAAACAACACAAATACAGCATAGGAACCCGTGTTGCAGAGGCTAAAAACAGGCTAAAGGGCGTGGGAGAATAAAAAGGCCTTTGTGTGGCACCTGAATGACACCAAGGCAGGCACAAGGTGAGCGTCTCTGGGGAAGACATTCCACAGCTGGGGAGCCAACACTGAAAAAGGCCCTGCCCTCCCCTAAATCAGTGGGAATGCTCAGAGAAAGGGTTCCAGAGAAGATCTACAATTCCAAATAGATATACTTGAATGGGGGGAGTATTCTGGTCCCAAACTGTGAAGGACCTTAAAGGTCATTTGGAGTAGGAAAGTGTCTAGGAGTGGGGGGAGTCGAGGAGGTTACAGTGATTGTAAGTGAAAAGCAAAAGGCATGGAGAAGGAGATGGACCAGCTGAGGCAAGACCCTTCAGGTAACCAGCCTTCCTGAGCTTCCTCAACACATGCATACAGTTCTTCTCCTTTACCCCAGTGGTGTAGCATGGGTTGCCAGAGCCCAGGGGATCGGAGGGAGGTAAATGGACAGAGCACGCATGCACCACCCAAGAGATTGCAGGCACGAATATAAGAAAATAAGAGTTGTTCAGTTGCCTGGAGAGGTCACTTCCTGGTTCACACGCAGAAGATGTTTTCAGCAGATCCCAGTGTCGGAAGCACACAGCTGTATTGAGGCAGCACCGGGTGTTGAAATTTGGCGCCCCCTAACAATTTTGTTCTCAAAATTTGTGTTCTCGAAGCTACTAACATGAGTTTGACCATGAGGCAGTGGAACACAGGAGTGCCTGGAGTGCTCTGGTCCATGGGGTCACGAAGAGTCAGACACGACTAAACAACTAAAAAAAATTCACCACTGCTCTATCCTGGCTCTGATCCTGCCAGGCCTCACAGCTTCTGCTGTTCACTGACTCAGCTGCCTGCATCCCAGCCCTGAAACATAAGTGTTAAGATGTAATTGGTTTTGTGCATGCATCTGCCTTTGAGTATAATAGAATCATACTGTATTATGTGGTTTGTGTATCTTTGGGTTTGTGTTGAGGTTTCCCCTCCCTTTCAGATGTAAGATGTCCCTTTCAGGCTGGGGTTCTTATCCTCTTATCCTTTTTACTAAACTTTTAAGCAAAAAAAAAAAAGGGGGGGAGAAGGTAACCTGTTACATAGTTCAAGAATTGTGTGTGTGTTCGTTTTCTCCTTCCACCTAATGGATATGCACTAAATGGATGCGCCACAGGCAGTTTAAGCAGAGAGTGCCCGCTTTCAAAAAAATTAGCTTGCCGGCACTATTGAAATCGCAAAAAAAACAGAGAGTCAGCATCTGAGCCCATTTCAGTACTTCGCAGAATGACATTTTATTTAGCAATGTGGAATTTGTTAAACGGCTCCCGTGAGCTTTAAAAGCGTCTCTCGATGTTTGCAGGACCTGCGGGAAGTATGGCTTAATTATCCGCTGCACCCTCTACAAGTAAGTGTCTCCCTTTTCCGTAAGGAATTTCAGAGTGCTTTTCTTCTTCTTGCTCTCTCCCCCCCCCCCCCCGTTCCCAAGGATGCCTTTTTAGCGGCATTCAGCTGTGCTGACATCTCTGAACGGCTAGCAGGCACATGGCCTTTGTGAATTTCTTTTGTGGCTAATAACTGTCGAGAGCTCGGGCTCGGGGGGGGGCAGGGACTTCAGAGTACCTCAGGCAACAGGCAGGCAGTAATTTGGCAGGTGGGTGGCAGACACAGGACAGGTGAGCGGCAGATTTATAGTCTAGTGGCAAAAGGGGGGGAAATAACCAGACCGTCTTCCTTGCTAGGAAATCTCCCCAAGTGGAAGAGTGCAACAAAAAATGGGAGCTTTGTAGCATTACGTGGTTGGCCTCTTACTTCCTGATTCCTCTCAGCATCAGGACCGTTCTGGGCTGTGGAGTGACTCACCCAGGTGAACCTGGGATCCAGTACTCTCCCTGGACAGCAGCCCTAGTAGTGAATGATCTGCAGGGATTCCTAGTTTGAAGTCATCCTTGCTTTGCACAGTAAGCTTCCTGGGAAGAATGCCTATTCATTGAGCATAATGGCAAGGGTGTCATCATCTCAAATTTAACAACACCGTTAAATAATAAATGCATCTGGTATTTGTATTTTTTATATTTTTTGAACGCCTCAGACCCCTTCACATACATTATGGAGATCACCAGGAAATCTGTAAGCACTGGCAGTTGTCTCTCTTCCTCCAACTCCAAATAATATTAGAAACGAATAGTACTTTCGGTATTTTTGTGAGAATGAGTGGCATGAACATGTACCATAAGTGATTCATGCTGAAATCCCACTGTTCAAAACTACCTGTGCAAGTGGTCCACATATGACTTTATTAGTGTTGTGAAAGGGCCACAAAGAAGTTGAAATCCTCTACCTTTTCCCGTTGTGAAAACTCAATCTAAATGATGGCTGAAAGAATTCTCTGTACTCGGGGACAAAACCCTTTTGAAAAATGTTAATTATGCTCCTGCAAAACCCCAAAGTATGAGCATTGTATTATCATTTAGCAAGCATTCCTGCTAGCTTCTCGCTGAAATAATTTAATCTGAAAATACTAAATTAGAGAAAGAAGGGGGAGGAGTTGATAGTGAAATACTTGCTATACACACACACACAGTTACTTGCTATACACACACACACACACAGTCGTACCTTGGAAGTTGAACGGAATCTGTTCTGGAAGTCCATTCGTCTTCCTAAACGTTCAGAAACCAAAGCTTCTGATTGGCTGCAGGAAGCTCGGACATTCAGCTTCCGGGTTTTAGTTGTTCAGGAGCCGATTTGTTCAGGAGCCAGGGCATTCAAGATCCAAGGTATGACTGTATATAAAAGAAACATTTGAATCAAGACTTTTTCTTTAAAAAATTATTATTTATGTTTATATCCTTCTAATCCTCAGCATACAATTGCTGTCAGGACAGTGGGACAACAGAAAATATGAATAGGGCCAGTTTTTTTTAAAATAAAAAAATCACTAAAATAGCAAAATCCACTGAGAAAAGCTAATAAAAAATAGCATTGTTGAATGTATGCAGGAAAGGCCAGAGAGCTCAAAGGCCCCAGTGACGTTGATCTTTTTGCTTCAGAGTTATCTGCTGCCTTTCAACCTGTTAAAAAATAAAATTGTGGTCCAGGCTTTATTAAGGTAATGTTCAGTAGCCACTGAAAATCTGCTTTGTTGTGTTTTGGTCCCATGTCTCCTTGGTAATATGCAAAGTAAAAATCACAGTGTTCATTATTTTGTCAGCTCCAGCTTCCTAAATTGGGCCTTAAATCTTTCTTCTAAGTTCACGCTGTTCTCTGCGTTCATATTTCTTTACAGCTGCAAGAGTCCAATACTGACCGACAGCTGATTGAGACATCTCCTGTGCTCCAGAAATTGACCGAGTTCGAGGAAGCCATCGGAGTAATTTTCACTCATGTTCGGCTTTTGGCCCGGGCTTTCACTTTGAGAACTGTCGGATTTAACCACCTAACCCTGTGAGTTTGTTGGGCGTTTCTTCCCCCCCCCTCCACCGCCAGTAAAGTTTATGATTATTTCATTTTAGAACGTACCGTATTTACACAAATCTAATGCACCATCAAATCTTAAGGCGCACCTCAATTTTCAAAACTTTGAAACCCCAGAAAAGTATTGACTGGCGCCATCAAATCTCATGCGCGCTCTAATTTCTGTGGCGGAATTTGCCCCCCCCAGGTGTGCATTGCACCCGAATAAATACGGTGTATGAAACAGAGAGAACAGTTACAGCAACTGGCAAAAATTAAAATGCGGAAAATTAAACTGTAAAATAGGCCTGGAGAATGCGTTGAAAAGTTTGCTGGTGGTTTTAAAATGGATCTCAGGCGTTCTTTTCTGAACAGGCAGCTTTGTCCAGTTTGCCAGCTGTGGATGCTCCTGGATAGGGATCGCCTGATCATGGTAGAGCAACCTCATGACTGGATCACTGTAACACGCTGCCCAGAAGCACCAGCCGGTGCAGAATGAGGCGGTCAAACTGCCGAGGAAGGGGCTGTGCCAACAAAACTGGTCCATTTTCCCTCTTCCCTCAAGTCTTCACCCTTGTCACCCTCTATGAGTTGGGGGTGGCTTCCTTAAGTGGGGAAACTCCAGTTCTTGTGGAGACGGGAAGGTGTGGTGCAGTGGTTCAGAGCGGTGGACTCGTAATCTGGGGAACCAGGTTCGCGTCTCCGCTCCTCCACATGCAGCTGCTGGGTGACCTTGGGCCAGTCACGCTTCTCTGAAGTCTCTCAGCCCCACTCACCTCACAGAGTGTTTGTTGTGGGGGAGAAAGGGAAAGGAGAATGTTAGCCGCTTTGAGACTCCTTCGGGTAGTGATAAAGCGGGGTATCAAATCCAAACTCTTCTAATAAATGCGAGGGAAACCACCACGAGACCCTCACAAGTCATGTTGGGCGATAGGAATGGTGATCTATGAGGACAAAAATATTGTAGAAATATTTGAAACCTATTTGAAATGACTCGCCTGTTTAGTGCTTTTTTTGGGGGGGGGGGGGACAGGGTTCTTTTTATAGATAATTATATTATAAGTATACAGTCATACCTTGGATCCCGAACGCCTTGCGAGTTGAACGTTTTGGCTCCCTAACGCCACAAACCCAGAAGTGAGTGTTCCGGTTGTGAACGTTCTTCGGAACCCGAACGTCTGATGTGGCTTCTGTGGCTTCCGATTGGCTGCAGGTGCTTCCTGCAGCCAATCGGAAGTTGCGCCCTAGTTTCCGAACTTTTTGGAAGTCAAACAGACTTCTGGAAGGGATTCCATTCGACTTCCAAGGTACGACTGTGATATTATTCTAATATTATTATGATGATATTATTAAATGTAATATAATTATAATAATTATGTATACTTTCATATATTGTACATTATAATTTTTTTTTTACATTTTCAAATTTTATATCACAAATTAAACATTTTTTATTTTACCATACATTTATTGACTCCCCTCCCCTTCCAACGTTCATTTCACTTTCCCACCATTCCTGCATATTTTGATATATCCATCTAGTTCTGTTCTCCTATCTTCAATATTTATTATACTGTCAATTTTACTTTAACACTGCCAGTGTTTTCAACTGTACACAATTGTTTCCCATATGCTCGACAAAAAATTCCCACTCCTCTTTAAATGCCTTGCGCAGGAGCCATGCTAAATTGTTCCAATTTTAGCTTATGTGCCGCCAAAGCGAGCCCAACACGCATGTAGTTCTATCGCGAGGAAAGGCTTGTTTCTCTATCTTTTCAACTTTATTGATTTCTACCTCTTTCTGTTTCAGGGGCCACAATCAGAGGATGGAATTCTTGGGAGATTCCATAATGCAGCTGGTGGCGACGGAGTATTTATTCATACATTTCCCGGATCATCATGAAGGCCACCTAACGGTGAGATTGCCACCTGTCACTCTTCTCCGGGAGCAGAACTTGACAAGTCAGAGGGGACAGGAGAGACAGAGGGCAGGGGGAAAGAGAGAAGGAACTGTAGAAGCAGCGAGTGAATTATTCTGGGCTTAATGAAGATCCACAACCTCAGCGCGCTGCCTGCTCTTAATAAGGTTCTGTTAATTTGGAGATGTGAATCCAGCCGCGATCAACGAAGTTTTGATTCTTGCCACCCAGGCATGATGTCTTCTCTCCTTTAAAGCAGGTCAATAGCTTTAATAACCGCCGCGATTAACTTGTTCCACCTCAAAACTACAAGTAGCGCTTGTTTCATTAGCAAGCTCTTGGGGTAGACAGGTGCTATGAACATGGGGTCTGTAGGAATGCTTGGGGGGCGGTTTCAGGGCTAATACGTAGCTCAAAGCAACAAACAAATCAAGTTTGCCTTTCTTTTTAAGAATAGCTGCATCATTTCAGTAACACACAAGTGTTGGGTGGTCTCTCGACTGTTCAACTAGACATTTCTTGCAACTTTCTTACCGTGCCCCATAGAACTTAATGGGAGCCCTTTAGAATCAATCCTTCTACCCTAGCCGAATACCCCCACCATAGAAAGGCTTTCCTACTCATGCTTCTGTCCCCCCCCCCCCTTTATCACACGTGGTCCCAAGGCATGGCATGATAAGCCGCTTAAAACCACGACAAAACAATCTTTGAATAAGTACCATTGTTATTTGTAGTTGTTTAGTTGTGTCTGACTCTTCGTGACCTCATCGACCAGAGCACTCCAGGCACTCCTGTCTTCCACTGCCTCCCGCAGTTTGGTCAAACTCATGCTGGTAGCTTCGAGAACACTATCCAGCCATCTCATCCTCTGTCGTCCCCTTCTCCTTGTGCCCTCCATCTTTCCCAACATCAGGGTCTTTTCCAGGGAGTCTTCTCTTTTCATGAGGTGGCCAAAGTACTGGAGCCTCAGCTTCAGGATCTGTCCTTCCAGTGAGCACTCAGGGCTGATTTCCTTCAGAATGGATAGGTTTGATCTTCTTGCAGTCCATGGGACTCTCAAGAGTCTCCTCCAGCACCATAATTCAAAAGCATCAATTCTTCGGCGATCAGCCTTCTTTATGGTCCAGCTCTCACTTCCATACATCACTACTGGGAAAACCATAGCTTTTACTATACGGACCTTTGTCGGCAAGGTGATGTCTCTGCTTTTTAAGATGCTGTCTAGGTTTGTCATTGCTTTTCTCCCAAGAAGCAGGCGTCTTTTAATTTTGTGGCCACTGTCACCATCTGCAGTGATCATGGAGCCCAAAAAAGTAAAATCTCTCACTGCCTCCATTTCTTCTCCTTCTGTTTGCCAGGAGGTAATGGGACCAGTGGCCATGATCTTCGTTTTTTTGATGTTGAGCTTCAGACCATATTTTGTGCTCTCCTCTTTCACCCTCATTAAAAGGTCTTTAATTCCTCCTCACTTTCTGCCATCAATGTTGTGTCATCTGCATATCTGAGGCTGTTGATATTTCTTCCGGCAATCTTAATTCTGGCTAGGGATTCATCCAGCCCAGCGAGGGCAAATCAAAGAGATAAGACGAAACACAGCTAACTTCATCTCAGTGCTCAGTCTAGAAATGATATCATCCTGTCAATGCCTGTGCATTGCCTGAAAGAAATTGCCAGAAAGAAAAAGGTCGGCCATGGTTGAAGCTTTCGAAATTCGCCAGGCGCATTTTGCACCTGGCTATCGACCACGTGCGACTAAGTGAAGATGCCCATTGGCCAGGAGGGCACCAGTCGCCTCCACCATCTGGAGATGCGTGCCTGGGGATTCTTGGATCTCGAGTGTTTTCACACACCGATACCCCACCCTGTAGAATCCTATCCGTTATATGTTAGCTGCGCAATCAGGATGAATTTAAGGAACCCAAAGGTTGTCTTGGAAAACATGACTTTTGAACTGCTTGGCCCCAGAATGGCAACCAGGCATTTTGTTTGGGCAACTGTAACCCCAGTTTAAGGAATCCTTTGGCGCCAAGCTTGTACATCTGAGTTTCTGCATAGTTAGGGCGCCATTTTGCTACACTGACTAGACTGCAACTACAATCCAGGTAACTCGCTTTTATTTACATATAATAATGCTATATCAATCGCCTTTGTGCTAGCCAGAAGGAGAAGCCTCTCCTAGAAATTTCTTTCTGAATGCGACCGAATCTTTTTTTTAAGAGTTCTGCAGCACAAAGAAGATCCAGTTTTGACTTTATGCTGTCCATCCTTCCAATCCTCCCTCTCCTTTGCTCTCTTCTGCATATTTCCACTCGGCCAGTAGCTCCAAGGAAGGCTAACCCCTGATTTCAAAGACCCGAGTGCTCTTTGAACTTGCAGCTGAGGTGGCAGGGCATTTTAATGTTTAACCAAAGTTACGTTTTAAGCAGCGAGCGTGTTTTCCCTCCACATCGCTTTCTCCCTCGGCCCCCTTCCTCTGCCTTCTGCCCGAGACCTTCTCTTAAGCATAATTTGAGCCTGTCTCCCTTCTGTCTTCTGATGAATAAATATGACATGTTAAATTTCCTTATCAGCGGGCCTGCCCCCTCTCCCGAGCTCCCTTTCATCTGATCAGACTGAAATAAGCTTTCAAAAGTTGCTTTTATGTTTCGGGCGCCCGTTAACGTTTCGTTTCGCGCCGCTCTCGTGCTTTGCCAGCCCCCGCCCGTATCGTTCCATCTTTCACAGAAATTTCACCTCAGCTGTTCACCCAGCCTTCGCATCCTATGCAAATTGCAGTGTGCCATTAGGTTCTGCTTTCCGAGCCGCTGGTTCGCTGCGGACGTTGCCCCAACAATAAGTTGCGTGCTTGTTCTTTTGGAAAGTGGCTGCTGTTAATTAAAGCGCTGGGCTCCTCTCTTCCTGTCAACCGGCTCTCGATTCTCATAGTACTTAATTCTTCGTCGCCACAGGTGGCTGCATTTTTTGACAATTAACACTGCAGTCCTCCTGCGACGGAATCATAGAATCATAGAATCATAGAGTTGGAAGAGACCACAAGGGCCATCGAGTCCAACCCCCTGCCAAGCAGGAAACACCATCAGAGCACTCCTGACATATGGTTGTCAAGCCTCTGCTTAAAGACCTCCAAAGAAGGAGACTCCACCACACTCCTTGGCAGCAAATTCCACTGTCGAACAGCTCTTACTGTCAGGAAGTTCTTCCTAATGTTTAGGTGGAATCTTCTTTCTTGTAGTTTGGATCCATTGCTCCGTGTCCGCTTCTCTGGAGCAGCAGAAAACAACCTTTCTCCCTCCTCTATGTGACATCCTTTTATATATTTGAACATGGCTATCATATCACCCCTTAACCTCCTCTTCTCCAGGCTAAACATGCCCAGCTCCCTTAGCCGTTCCTCATAAGGCATCGTTTCCAGGCCTTTGACCATTTTGGTTGCCCTCCTCTGGACACGTTCCAGTTTGTCAATGTCCTTCTTGAACTGTGGTGCCCAGAACTGGACACAGTACTCCAGGTGAGGTCTGACCAGAGCAGAATACAGTGGCACTATTACTTCCCTTGATCTAGATGCGATACTCCTATTGATGCAGCCCAGAATTGCATTGGCTTTTTTAGCTGCCGCGTCACACTGTTGGCTCATGTCAAGTTTGTGGTCAACCAAGACTCCTAGATCCTTTTCACATGTAGTGCTCTCAAGCCAGGTGTCACCCATCTTGTATTTGTGCCTCTCATTTTTTTTGCCCAAGTGCAATACTTTACATTTCTCCCTGTTAAAATTCATCTTGTTTGTTTTGGCCCAGTTCTCTAATCTGTCAAGGTCGTTTTGAAGTGTGTTCCTGTCCTCTGGGGTGTTAGCCACCCCTCCCAGTTTGGTGTCATCTGCAAATTTGATCAGGATGCCCTTGAGTCCATCATCCAAGTCGTTGATAAAGATGTTGAATAAGACCGGGCCCAAGACAGAACCCTGTGGCACCCCACTAGTCACTCTTCTCCAGGATGAAGAGGAACCATTGATGAGCACCCTTTGGGTTCGGTCAGTCAGCCAGTTACAAATCCACTGAGTGGTAGCATAGTCAAGACCGCATTTTACCAGCTTCTTTACAAGAATATCATGGGGCACCTTGTCAAATGCCTTGCTGAAATCAAGGTAGGCTACATCCACTGCGTTCCCTTCATCTACCAGGCTTGTAATTCTGTCAAAAAACGAGATCAGGTTAGTCTGACATGACTTATTTTTCAGAAATCCATGCTGACTATTGGTGATCACAGCATTCCTTTCCAGGTGCTCACAGACTGTTTGCTTAATGATCTGCTCCAGAATCTTCCCTGGTATTGATGTCAGACTGACTGGGCGGTAATTATTTGGGTCCTCTCTTTTCCCCTTTTTGAAAATAGGGACAACATTTGCCCTCCTCCAGTCTGCCGGGACTTCGCCTGTTCTCCAGGAATTCTCAAAGATGACTGCCAGTGGTTCTGAAATCACATCTGCCAGTTCTTTTAATACTCTTGGATGCAGTTCATCTGGCCCTGGAGACTTGAATACATCTAGACTAGCCAAGTATTCTTGTACTATCTCCTTAGTTATTCTGGGCTGTGTTTCCTCTGCTGAATCATTGGGGCACATTGGGGACCAGCTGAATCATTGGGACACATTGGGGACCAGCTCGCTTTGCCCGGTGTGAGAGGATTATATGTTGCCAAGTCTATTTACGTTAAATTGGCTGAAGTCGTAGTAATATTCACGGATCCAGGATGAGAGCGATAAATCGACCGCCTGTTACCGGGGCTCTTGCAACATCCTTTAGACAATTGGAGAGGATTATATGTAAGCAGCACCTTAGGCCCCTCCATCATTAGCGAGTTACACAGGAGCTCTCTCTGTTTTGTATGCACAGTGGAAGCAAGAGCACACTTCTGTCGGCAAGAGAAATTGAGCTTGGCATATTTTCTGCCCATTAGCTTGCTTCAACAGGAAGCTGGACACGAGTCGGGTGCTTCTGACCTAAGACAAATTGTAGTATAATCTTAGGATAAGCGCAAACCGTGGTTTGCCAGTTTGGACCAAATGATAAACTACAGATTGCCTAAAGCTAGGAAAGGAGGGAGAGGATAGCTGTGTGTTGTGGTCAGGAAGGAGCACCCAACGTTTCAGGGATGCGGGTGACGCTGTGGTCTAAACCATCGAGCCTCTTGGGCTTGCCTATCGGAAGGTCGACGGTTTGAATCCCTACGATGGGGTGAGCTTCCCAGCTCCTGCCAACCTAGCAGTTCGAAAGCACACCAGTGCAAGTAGATAAATAGGTACCACTTTGTCAGGAAGGTAAACGGCATTTCCGTGCGCTCTGGCATTCGTCACAGTGGACCATTGCACCAGAAGCGGTTTAGTCATTCTGGCCACATGACCCGGAAAGCTTTCTGCAGACAAATGCCGGCTCCCTTGGCCTGAAAGCAGAGATGAGTGCCACACCCCATAGTCCAGGGGTCCTTTGCCTTTTTACCTTACACAACACTGAGGGTCCATGTTGGGTACCATTTATGTAACCCTAAACCATGTTTTGGTGTTACATCTGAACCACTTTGGTGTGTTTTGCCTGCCTCTTTCTTATTAGTTTTTATTTTAAAAATTTGTGTGTTATAAAGCAAACAGATCAGCAGGGAAAGGTACATCTATTGTCTCCACTTTCAATTCATAGTCATTTTCTCAGTTCGTTAACGTTTGGCGAGAGACACTTTGTCATAGACATCTTTCTGAGACTCCCTCCGTCGCTCCTGCTCTGTATGGGGAGCCGTAGAGTCACGAGAAGCTGCGTTAGGTCAAGCCAGGTCCATCTATCTCAGCATCACCAACTTTGATTGGCGGCTTCAGTCTGTGTTTTCCGACATGGGATTTCCCAGCCCTAATGGGGACTGAACCTGGAACCTTCTGCATGCAAAGCATGCAGCTGTGTCTAAACCCCTCTTCCCCAAAATGAGGCAGTAGTGGATCACTTTTGGATCCCCACCCCACCGAACATCAATCTGGTTTCCATACAGCCTTCCATACAGAAGCTCAGAACAACATGGTGGTCCCTCCTCTGTACTCCAGGTAGGCTGTACTGTGAGGTAGGCTATAATGCAATATATACCATGCAATAAATTGAACACTCAGACCACATTGGCTGTTCCCTCTCACCCATGTTCTTAGTCCTGTTCTAGTAGGTTCCTCACCAGGTGTCTTCCTTACATGGTGTCATCCTAAGTGCCCAGGTGAGAAACCTCTTTTGACACCCATCTACTATTCCCACCGAAAATGCCTTTGTTGAGCTCTTCCTCTGACTACTCAGCCACCCCAGGTTACTTGAATCAGGGCTGCAGCAAGTCATACTTACCTACTAATCTTGCCTGGTGCTCCAGTGATCTCCAGATTCTTGTAGCAGGACCCTTGTACCTACGGGACTGCCTCTCCCGGTATGCCGCACAGAGGACCTTAAGGTCCATAAATAGCAACACCCTAGAGGTCCCGGGCTCTAAGGAAGTTAGATTAGCCTCAACCAGAGCCAGGGCCTTCTCAACACTGGCTCCGGCCTGGTGGAATGCTCTGTCTCATGAGACCAGGGCCCTGCGGGATCTGATTTCTTTCCGCGGGGCCTGTAAGACAGAGTTGTTCCGCCTGGCCTTTGGCTTAGAATCAATTTGACTCCCTCCCCCTCTTTCTTTTTTCTTTTTTCCTTTCTTCTCCTGTGATGAGGCTGCATTTTAATGTTTTAATGTTATATTTTAATCTTGTTTTTTAAGTTATATTTCAATCAACTTGTTTTTATTATTGGTTGTTAGCCGCCCTGAGCCCAGTCTTGGCTGGGGAGGGCGGGGTATAAATAAAATTTATTATTATTATTACCAAAAAAGATTAGAGCAACATGGACCCCTCGCTCCCATTTGAAAGCAGCCAATTGATCGGCAGGAACTTGGCGCAGCCGGGAGGGGGAGAGAAGGAGAAACTATTCTCCTGCGTCACTTTGGGGCTGAGGGAC
Organism: Podarcis raffonei; assembly: GCF_027172205.1. Classification (NCBI taxonomy): domain Eukaryota; kingdom Metazoa; phylum Chordata; class Lepidosauria; order Squamata; family Lacertidae; genus Podarcis; species Podarcis raffonei. The sequence goes on from NC_070608.1 coordinate 68,910,813, forward strand.
CAAGCAGTTGACCATGTGGGTCATACAGATCAGCATCAGGAGAAGTTCCCTGGTATTAAGTGGTTAGCATGAGTTGCAACTTGGCGTAGGAACAAAATCTAGCAGAGGTGACTCGGTTTCTTCTGTTTTGCCAAGCAATGGCTGGGGAAATGGTTCCTCTCAAGAATTTTGGGGATGTTCTTACCTGAGCGCTCTCTGTTGTGTCACTAGCTGTTGCGGAGCTCCCTGGTCAACAACAGAACGCAGGCCAAAGTCGCCGAAGAACTGGGCATGCAGGAGTTTGCCATTACAAACGACAAAACCAAGCGCCCCGTGGCCTTACGGACGAAGACGCTGGCGGATCTTTTGGAATGTGAGTGCCGCCATCTTCTGTTTCCTCCCAAAGGAAATTAGGGGTGACGTTAAAGGTGACAGCAGATAGCAGAAGCGAGAAAGGCAAGGTTCTGTGCTATAAGAGATATGGGTTTAAAAAACAAAACCCCCAAAAAACACCAAGCGGGTTTGATGGATTCTGGAATCCAGCGAGAATGCACATGGCGTTAGTTCAAGGTACTATTTGGAGGGAGATTTTGTTTCTTTAAACTGTGGTTCTGTTGCATTTCTTTTGCATTACCCAAAAGGTATATTGAGTTGTGTGTGTTGAGGTATTGGCGTGTGTTTGTACACTTACTTACATTTAATCAATTCATCAAGTTACGGCACCTGTCGATTAATGTTGGTGCCTACATTGGCTCCCAGTACATTTCCGAGCATAATTGGTGTTGGTGCTGACCTTTAAAGCCCTAAATGGCCTCAGCCCAGTATACCTGAAGGAGCGTCTCCACCCCCATCGTTCAGCCCGGACACTGAGGTCCAGCTCCGAGGGCCTTCTGGCAGTTCCCTCGCTGCAAGAAGCCAAGTTATAGGGAACCAGGCAGAGGGCCTTCTCGGTACTGGCTCCCACCCTGTGGAAAGCCCTCCCATCAGATGTCAAGGAAATAACTGACTTTTGGAAGACATCTGAAGGCAGCCCTGTTTATGGAGGTTTTTAATGTTTGATGTTTTATTGTGTTTTTAATATTCTGTTGGGAGCCGCTCAGAGTGGCTGGGGAAAACCAGGCAGATGGGCGGGGTATAAAGAATAAACTGTTATCATCATTATCATTATTATTAACTTTGGCCATAGCGAACCACATTGGGGAAGGGCTGTGCAGGAGTTTGCACCAGAGGGAAGGAGGATTGGAGAGAGGGAACATGTGATTTTGCAGCCCTTGTTGATCTCTTAAGACAGGCAACCAACATGGTGCTCCCCAGATGTTGCTGGACTAGAATTCCCATTAGTCTTAGCCAGAATTTCCAATGGTTAGGGCGCTGGAAGTTGTAGTTCAACACCTGGAGTGCAGGCACCATGTTGGGTTATCCCCATCTTAAAGAGATCATGAGCATTACATAGCATGCGGCAGAACAGCAAACATTCAGTATTGCCCCTTTGCAAGTACAGAAATAAAGGGGAAATAGTTATTTATTATTTTATTTTAAATACAGTCAATTTGCACTTTTGTAAATGGCATTGCTTCTGAAGGTACGGTAACGTAAACCCCCATAGTGAAGTTTAAATCCCCTTTCAGCTAATTTTTTTAAAAAAGTTTATTTGTTTTTTTAAGGTTCTCCTTCCAGTGCAAGTGAAGTGGCAATAAATAACAGGCCAAGGAAGTTAATCTCTATCCAGAGCATTTTAATACATTTTGTGAGTTGAGCAGGTCCCGTGTCTCTTGCCAAATCCTTTTAGTAAATGGAAGTTGTTCACAAACAATCGTGATTGATATCCGAAGCACTGGGAGTGTATACTTTGCAGAGATTTATTTCTTAGAAGTTATAGTCTGCTGGCTAAACCACAGGATTTAGAAGTCCAGACTCTGTCCGCAGCTCTTCACAATGCTTCATTAATTTGTCCAGATGTTGACAATTCAGTGACTCAGTTTTCAGCCCTTGTCAAGCAGAGGTTACAGGCAGAGCGCAGGATTTGCTCTTCAGTGACCTTGTACTAGAGAAGGGATAGGCAACCTGGCGTCCTCCACATTTTCTAGAATACAGCACCAATCAGTTTCTGCCAGGGTTAGCAATGGCCGTGGATGATAGGTTTTGTAGTCCTGCAACATCTGGGGGGCACCAGACTGTCTATCATCATCATTATTATTATTATTATTATTATTATTATTATTATTATTAGACCAACTGTGGTGAACTGCATGAGGAAAGGAAGGAATTCTTAGAGGAGCAATTGCTTTTAAGGAGCAATTGGGATCTGTCCAGTTAAAGCATTTAGTGGGTTTGGGGTTAAGGAACAGAGTGAATGGGGTTCTTAGGAGTAAGTCGAGGAGATGAGGTCTCCTGTTTCGTAAAAAGGAGAGCATTGTTGTTGTTGTTATTGCTTTCTATTGATTTACTGATTTGTTTGTTGCCTGTGGATATTCTGTTTTTTAATGTTCTATTTTTATATATCCTGTAAGCTGCCCAGAGTGGCTGGGGAAACCCAGCCAGATGGGTGGGAAATAAATAAACAACAGCAACAACAAACAAAAAGGGGTTCATACCATAATGCTGCATTAACCAAGAAACATAACTTGATATTTATTTGCTTTCCATTTTTCATGAATAAAACTCACGACATTGTTAATTCTAGTCTGGTCTCCCAAGGGATTTATGTTTTGAGAGTTTGAACACTGACCCAGAAGCAATGGGGGGGGGCAGAGTGGACACATGTAAATCGAGGGACAACGTTGTTCTTGGTGAGACCGTGCAACGACCATCTTCTCAACTGTACGAAGGACGCCAATAGTGTAATGCAACTTTAAAGGGTCTTAAAGAGGGAGAGGCTGTTGGGAATATGACCTGCTTCACCTAACCAATTCCTGATTTAACAAGCCAGCATGTGGAGGGGGGGTGTGCTGCTCGGAGCATCAGGTGTGCTTATTTGTCGACTGCAGACTTGTCAATGTGGCCGCTGCCTTCATCCCACATTAGATGGAAGCTGTAAATTGGCAGATTAGACATCCAGAGGTGCAACACTGCTATGAGATTGCTCCACAGTGGCCAGCCCACACCTCCCACTTTGGAATTAAAAGCAAGGGACACTTTCATGGAGCTATAACCCATAGGAACCTTTTCCCCAAAGGAGGTTGGTTGACCCTCGCAGCCGTTGAAGTGGCTAGAAGAATCACACCCTCTACAACATGACCTCCTAAGCCTTTTATGTGCTTCTGGATCTGGCTGGGTTCCTTCCGCTCGCCTTGGGCCAGTCACACTTCTCTGAAGTCTCTCAGCCCCACTCACCTCACAGAGTGTTTGTTGTGGGGGAGGAAGGGAAAGGAGAATGTTAGCCGCTTTGAGACTCCTTCGGGTAGTGATAAAGCGGGATATCAAATCCAAACTCTTCTTAACAGACCTCCTAACTCTTCGTTATGTTCTTCACCTTGTTCCCAAGGTGGTCAAAAAACTGTATTCGCCAAGCCATCTTTCCCCCCTTAAGATGCACTCAAGTAGCTGAGCAGCCCGGGTTCTTAGCTCAGAAATATTTGCCGTGAGAGACCTTGAGAGCACCAGAGATTCTCTGCAAGTGTAAACTCTTTTTACCCAGAGAATAACATTACTCGCATATTTGGTTTTTCTTCCCTTCCAGCCTTTATCGCTGCTCTGTACATAGACAAGGACTTGGAATATGTCCACACCTTCATGAATGTCTGCTTCTTCCCACGACTAAAGGTAGAACAGCTTGGAGTTTTATACTTAATGCAGCAACCAATCTGGGTTTGCCACGGAGTCCCATCTTTATGATAATTAAAACCTTTGTTCTGTTGCATGCTCCTGCCAACCTAGCAGTTCGAAAGCACGTCAAAGTGCAAGTAGATAAATAGGTACCACTCTGGCGGGAAGGTAAATGGAGTTTCCGTGCGCTGCTCTGGTTCGCCAGAAGCAGCTTAGTCCTGCTGGCCACATGATCCAGAAGCTGTACACCGGCTTCCTGGGCCAATAAAGCAAGATGAGCGCCGCAACCCCAGAGTCGGCCATGACTGGACCTAATGGTCAGGGGTCCCTTTACCTTTACCTTCTGTTGCATGCATGTACTTTGGTATAAACTTCAAAAACAACAACATTAACTTGGGGCAAAACTCCTGTTTTTAACCCTGTTTCCGGCCTGATCCTGCTCCTCTAATTAGAGCCTGCTGTTATTTCTCTACATTACAGGAATTCATTTTAAACCAGGACTGGAACGATCCAAAATCCCAGCTCCAGCAATGCTGCTTAACTCTCCGAACAGAAGGGAAGGAGCCAGACATCCCTCTCTATAAGTAAGAAGCCTTTCTCCTTCTTCCTGCCATAAACTAATTATAACTTCGTGAGCCGATCTCTCATTTTCGGCTCCACACTTGGTGTTTATTTTTGTCTCCATATCCGTATGACTCGGATTAAGCACCCTCTGGCTTTTGTTTAAAGAAGGGATTAGTTTGCCGTTACCCCTTTTCGATCTTGAACTCCGCTTCAAGCGCCACAAATGTAGTCACGAGAGCCGTTGCGTGTGGAAGATGGGATGGCTCTAAATTCAGTGAATGGTGGATCATTTGATCCTTGCCGATAAGTTTGCATTCACCCACCCACAAAATCGTTTCAGTGCCTCCCTTCGCACGTCAGGGAGTGGGAACTGCTGCTTTAAGCAGACTCTGTAACTCCTGCAAGTGTAACTCTCCGGAGTCATTTGGGATCGGTAGAAGAGTTGCTGCTTGTCTTCAAAAAGCATGATGTTTGATGGAGTGAGCAGACTTCAGGCTTGCAAGATCTGCTTTGTTGGGTGTTGTTTTTTTTTAACTCAGTCCCTGAGATCCTGCAACTAGAAGTTGTGCAAAAGACATTTGTTGTTGTTTAGTTGTGTCCGACTCTTCGTGACCCCATGGACCAGAGCACGCCAGGCACTCCTGTCTTCCACTGCCTCCCGCAGTTTGGTCAAACTCATGCTGGTAGCTTCGAGAACACTGTCCAACCATCTCGTCCTCTGTCGTCCCCTTCTCCTTGTGCCCTCCATCTTTCCCAACGTCAGGGTCTTTTCCAGGGAGGCTTCTCTTCTCGTGAGGTGGCCAAAGTATTGGAGCCTCAGCTTCAGGATCTGTCCTTCCAGTGAGCACTCAGGGCTGATTTCCTGAAGAATGGATACGATTGATCTTCTTGCAGTCCATGGGACTCTCAAGAGTCTCCTCCAGCACCATAATTCAAAAGCATCAATTCCCTTATGAATACACAGTGGAAGTGAGGAACAGGTTTAAGGATTTAGACATACACTTCATATTAAAGAATTCGGAGCCCAGGAATATAGAGATAGAGATGTGTGTGTGTGAGAGAGAAGGAGATAATTATCATAGAATTGTAGAGTTGGAAGGGACCCTACGAATCATCTAGTCCAGTGTTGCCAAACTTGGCTCTCCAGCTGTTTTTGGACTACAACTCCCATCATACCTAGCTAACAGGACCAGTGGTCAGGGATGATGGGAATTGTAGTCCCAAAACAGCTTGGCCAACACTGATCTAGTCCAGTCCCCTGGAATGCAGGAATATCCAGGGATCGAACCTGCAACCTTGGCATTATCAGCGCCACACTCTAACCAACGGAGCTATCCAGCCTAATGGAAGAAAGCACACAGGCCTTTCCAAAGATCCATTCACGGCCAACTCAATCTTTCTTCATTTTGGCAGTTTAATTTTGTGGGGTGCAATGAGCTCTTTTGTTGCTGTTTGGCCATCGGAAACCGCAGGGATCTCCAGATCTACCTTCTGCCTTCTCCTGGTGCAGAGCGCCCATAGTGGCGGGCAAGAGGAATATTCTGGCGCAGGGCAAAGAGAGCCAGAGTGCAGCAGGTGTTCATCTCTTGGTGGACTCAGGGAAGAGCAGGGAGACAGTGCAAACCCTCCCCTTTTCCTGCTCGTTCTCCATTTCTACCGTTCTTGAGCTGAAGCAGGATGAGAATGGGGAAGCTCCTGTTTGGCTGGCGTATGATGCACAGAGGCAGGGAGGACATGCTTGCCAGGGTGGGCCACTCAGAGACGCATTGCAGCGTGCTCATCCCTCACAGAAGGATCCCCACCAGAGAGGACCAGGGCATCCATTGTCGGTGAGCTTTAGCCTTCACGGGCTTTAGCCTTGACTTCTTCCCACAGATGTGAATGATCTACAGTCCTTCACCGGGGGCCCAAAGCAGCCTTCCCAAAATCTGGTGTCCTCCAGACATTTTGGACCACAACCTCCATTAGCTCCAGGCAGCATGGCCTGTAGTCAGAGATGTAATCATATACAGTGGTACCTTGGGTTACAGACGCTTCAGGTTACAGACGCTTCAGGTTACAGACTCCGCTAACTCAGAAATAGTACCTCAGGTTAAGAACTTTGCTTCAGGATGAGAACAGAAATTGTGCGGTGGCAGCGTGGCAACAGTGGGAGGCTCCATTAGCTAAAGTGGTACCTCAGGTTAAGAACAGTTTCAGGTTAAGAACAGACCTCCGGAACGAATTAAGTTCTTAACCTGAGGTACCACTGTATATCTGGGGAGCCCCATCTTGGAATGCGCGGCAGCCTCCAAGCCAGAGAACATCTGCCCTCTAGCGGCGCCGACCGTTCTACACAGGAAACCTCCACTTTACATGCATTCAGGAAACCTCCACTTGTTTTTATATTGAGCGCATGCCATCCTGTGATGTGACAGATCCAACGGCTGCCTGAACAACCGGCCCTTTGAGGGTGACCAAACTGCTGATGCGGCCCCCCGATGAATTTGAGTTTGACACCTCTGGTCTAGCACCTCTCTTGCAACAGATCGTCTTGTTTCATGGCGGGCAGAAAGAATGTATAGATCCATAGGCAATTTGGGATGGGCTGTTTGGTTGACTTGAAGCCGCCATTTGTCTATTTCTGCTGTAAAGTGTTTCCTAAATGTACCTTAACCGCTGAAACTGCGTAGAACCAATACTCAGCGTGACATTGGAGATGGATCGGAGGGGGAGACTGGAAAGAGAAGCAAATTTATCGTTTGTCTGAGAACTTGTGTCTCATCTCAAAATGGCTGCAGATTTATATCAAACTCTTCGTCCAAAGGGAAAGCTGCCTGGTTAGTAGTGACAGATCCTGCAACTTTCCGTTACTGATGGGGCAATTTGCAGTAGTTGCCATTTAGAGCGACAGCATTTGTCACAGTACCTTATATTTCTATCCCGAAGATCTGAATTTGCCAAAAAGTGTAAATGCCTATAATTCTACACCAAGCGTACATAAATACTTCACTTTTAAAGCAATGACGTGTTTGCAGTGCCTTGTAAAATAATCCATAAAGTGCTGTTCGTCTGCAATCCCATGATTAATCTTTGCTAACAGGGGGGCATTTCTGTTAAGAGGCCTTAGTAAGTCTTGCTTTCAAAAGTGTGACTTTTTTTTGTGTTACTGTCTTTCCTGGGACTTAGGACTCTGCAAACAGTCGGACCCTCTCATGCGAGGACATACACTGTAGCTGTTTATTTTAAAGGCGAAAGAATAGGATGCGGTAAAGGACCAAGGTATGGTAAATTTTTGAATACACGTTTATTTAAACAGGTGTTTTGAGAGCTACGGGAAATCCCTTGGCGATTTAGATGGTGCTCCTTAAGAAAGTGAATGCTAGGATTCCCACTACTCCCATTTAAGTCTGTATCTGGCCAAAATAAGATGTTGCAGAGAGCCTCTATAGCTCCACGGTTAGGGTGCCAGGGACAGAAGGCCTGGGTTCGAATTCTAGTTCAGCCATGGCCTTTCTGAGCAACCTTCAGACAGATTAGTCTCTCCCAGCCTGCATTTCCATTAATGGAAGAACAGCAACACTCTTTGTAGGTTTGTATTGAAGATGAATGAGAAAAGCATCTTAGGGTCTGCACAGCGAGGGTGCCAGCTGCATGATAAATAATATTTAAAGGGTTTCTCCCTCACCGTTGATCACCTCCTTGTCCGGACTGCACTGATTCTAAGAATAAGATAAAAATAATTCCTAATAAAATATTAGCAGGAAAGTGTTCTATTTGCTGTAATATCGCCATCCATTTTTCTAGAGCTGTAGAGTTTGCCTGTTGGTTGGTTGGTTGGTTTTAAATTTAATATTTTCATTAAAACAATTCACCGAAGAATTATGAAAGGGGAAGATCTTAGTGGTATTGATCTGAAGTTTTAAAAACAACTCGCTGGAAGGGGTTTGTGTGTGTGCCTGTGCATGAAGGGTTTTTATGGGAACAAGTGCCCAATGATTATTTGAAGAATTAGTCTCAGCAGAGCCATCAGAGTGGTTGCTTCTCGGAAGCTGTAGTTTACCCCATAAATACATTTGCCATGATTTCTCCCCCTTTCCTTTCCTTTATTTCCTTTTCTTTTTTTAAAACAGCATTCAGCAAGCAGAGATGTGCGCAGCAATGGATGCCTTGGAAAAATGTAAGAGGCTTTCTTGGATTATTTCATTCTGGGGGTTGGGGCAGGGAATGTGCAAGCGTTACCTATGTTTGAGAGAGAGAGAGAGAGAGAGAGAACAGATAAAACAAGCAAATGATGGTCAGCACCAGCATCCCCATCCACCTTCCCCCTCCATTACTTTTAGACCATTTTGAATTGAAAATTTGCTTACATAACACACACATTTGGATTAAATCAAAAATGTTCCCTTACCCAGTGAGGCAGAGCCATTACACAAGGTTCCTGGCAAGTGGGTCTCAAAAAGCCAGCCGTGGGAAGTATTTTATTATTATTATTCTTTTAATGGCCGGGGCTTTTAAATCGCTCTATCATTAGACCACAGCGACAAGGTTTTCTGGGCTAGCAGCAGATACGGCTGTGTGGCGCCGTGTGAAATGAGAGATCGCATTTCCAGGTAGAGAATAAACAAGACTCTGTTATGACCCAACTCGGATAGGCAAGAAAGCATTGCAATCCGAGTCCTTTCTGTTGGGAATAATTCAGGCTGAAATTCCCAGGTGTCAAAAAAAGGTTATGTATGCCACTACTGCTGCCCGTGTTTTGTTAGCACAAAAATGGAAAACGAGCGAGGTCCCAGCCAAAAAAGAATGGCAACTTATGTTGACAGAATACGCGCAGCTTGCAGACTTAACATATAGAATAAGAGGAGAAGAAGAGCATACGTTTAGAGAAGATTGGAAAACGTTTATTGGACATATGGGAAATAACTGTGTACAGCTGAAGACGCTGGCAGCATTAGGATAAATTCAACAGTGTAAATAAATCTTGATGGATGTAATAATGGAATATAGTTTTTGTAAGATATGCAAGGATTTATGATATGCAAAATGAACCATGGAAAGAGAAGAAGGGAAGTCACTGATATTGTACGGATATAAAAATGAGTACTTTAAATTATAAAACAGAAAATTTAATAAGATAGATAGATGATAGATAGACAGATGATAGATAGATAGATAGATAGATAGATAGATAGATGATAGATAGATAGATAGATAGATGATAGATAGAGATAGATAGATGATAGATAGATAGATAGATAGATAGATAGATAGATGATAGATAGATAGATAGATAGATAGATAGATAGATATAGATAGATATAGATAGATAGATAGATAGATAGATAGATAGATGGATAGCATTGCAATCCGTAAATCAGTTCTGCTTTTTTAAGTTCTGCACCTCAGACAGTCCAGATGTTCAAATACCCTGTTCCCTTACCTGGGCAAGAATAAATGATACGACATAAGAAGAGCCTTCTGTATCAGGCCAATGGCCCCTCCATCTCGTCCAGCATCTTGTTCTCACAGTGGCCAACCAAATACGTACAGATGTGTCCAAAAGTTGGACCCAAGTGCAAAAGCAATCTGACCACTTGTGATTACCAGCAACTGATGTGCAGAGGCAGACTGCCTTGGACAGTAAGGTAAAGGAGCCCTGGGCAGTTAAGTCCAGTCAAAAGCAACTATGGGGTTGTGGCGCTCATCTCGCTTTCAGGCCGAGGGAGCCAGCGTTTGTCCACAGACAACTTTCCTGCTCATGTGACCAGCATGACTAAACTGCTTCTGGTGCAACAGAACACCGTGATGGAAACCAGAGCGCATGGAAACACCATTTACCGCCCCCTGGAGCGGTACCTATTTATCTACTTGCACATGATGTGCTTTTGAACTGCTAGGTTGGCAGAAGCTGGGACAGAGCAACGGGAGCTCACCCCGTCGCACGGATTCAAACTGCCGACCTTCCGATCGGCAAGCCCAAGAGGCTCCATGGTTTAGACCACAGCGCCACCCGCGTCCCTTGGACAGTAGAGATGTATCACAGCTACAGGAGCGAGTATTTTCACCCTCCATTGATTTGTCTAGTCCTCTTTTAAGGCCACCACAAGGTTGCAGCCGTCGCTTCTCGCGGGAGCAAAATCCATTGTTTCACTATGCACTTTGTGAAGATGGTGACAGCAGCCACCATTTTCTTGGGAGAAAAGTAATGACAAACCTAGACAGCATCTTAAAAAGCAGAGACATCACCTTGCCAACAAAGGTATAGTTAAAGCTATGGTTTTCCCAGCAGTGATATATGGAAGTGAGAGCTGGACCATAAAGAAGGCTGATTGCCGAAGAATTGATGCTTTTGAATTATGGTGCTGGAGGAGACTCTTGAGAGTCCCATGGACTGCAAGAAGATCAAACCTATCCATTCCTAAGGAAATCAGCCCTGAGTGCTCACTGGAAGGACAGATCCTGAAGCTGAGGCTCCAATACTTTGGCCACCACATGAGAAGAGAAGACTCCCTGGAAAAGACCCTGACGTTGGGAAAGATGGAGGGCACAAGGAGAAGGGGATGACGGAGGACGAGATGGTTGGACAGTGTTCTCGAAGCTACCAGCATGAGTTTGACCAAACTGCGGGAGGCAGTGGAAGACAGAAGTGCCTGGCGTGCTCTGGTCCATGGGGTCACGAAGAGTCGGACACCACTAAACGACTAAACAACAACTTTCTTTTGCTTGTCCTGTATTGTCTAATGTCGAGCTTCACCGGATGATGCCCAAGTTCTAGTGTTAGGAGAGAGAGAAGGAAACACTTCTCCCAATGTACGCCACGCAAAAATTTGCATGCCCTCTGCCGTGCCTCCTTTTGCCTCCTCTAAACTGAAAAGCCGCAATTGCTGTAACCTTTCATCACGGAGCAGTTGCTCCAGACCCTTGATCGTCTTGTTTGCCCTTTCCCAAACCTTTTCCAATATCCTTTTTGAGGTGAGGTGACCAGAACGGTACACATTATTCCAGATGTGGTCACACCATGGAGTTGTATAATAGTGTTAAGAAACTTGGAGGAAAATGTCTTCTCAGCAATGCAGAACATCCTCCCATCAGATGTCAAGGGGATAAAGAACCATTATTATTATTATTATTATTATTATTATTATTATTATTATTATACAACTTTTAGAAGACATCTGAAGGCAGCCCTGTATCAGGATGCTTTTAATGTTTGATGTTTTTATATGTGTTGGAAGATGACCAGAGTGGCTGGGGCAACCCAGTCAGATGGGTGGGGTAATAATAATAATAATAATAATAATAATAATAATAATAATAATAATAATAATATAATCATCTAGGGTATTCAAAAACCCCTATAATTAAACATATAGGAATGTGCAGGTCATTTTTATTTTTCAAAATGCAGAGATGGTTCTTGCTTTCCCTCTCTGATATGGACATAAGTTGGAAGGTTATTTGTGGTAAGGGGACCTCAGGTCATGTAGTTTGGGTCTGAGCACATTGCGCTTCACACTCTTGGCCTTAAACAAATGTGGTGACAGTTGCATAGGCTCAAGGAGAGATGTGGCAGTAAGCAAGTAAGCGCAAAACTGGCCCTCAAGCGTTTGCTTTGAGCATATTTGCTCAAGGTAAAGCGATTTAGCGTGCAGTTTCAGCCTTGAAAATTCAGCAAAGTGATGGCAGGTTTTCCATTCTGTGTTCCCTCTGTGTCTAGCCCTCCTCCCCCTCTGTAAGCATAATCCCTCCGAAAAGTCACAATATTTCAGGCCTAGTTGGCGGGGAGTCGGTCAAGTGAAGTGCTGAGCTCTCTGGCCTTGGTCCAGCGAAGCACTTAAGCCCATGCTTAAATTCAGGCACACGAGTCATTCCACTGACATTCATGATCTAGGCATTGTGATTAAAATAAAGTCGGCGCTTTGCTAGATGGGGGCCAGAGCGCTCACCTTGCAGGATTGATTGCAAAACCCGCAAGCCGCTGCCAAACAGGGACTTAAATCTTTGTGCTACAACCCCAGATAACTCTTAATCTCGTTGAAATCTCTGGCAAAAGTCGCCGTACTTTTATCTATCAAGAGTTGAGCTCATCTGCTTACATCAGCCAAACAGTCGGTAGCCTTCAGCAGGCTGTCTTGGAAGAATTAATATCATTTTTTTTAAACAGGTGCATTTAAAATGTGTGCTCTTGAGAGAGGTCCATTTTTACGGTATGATTTCTTTCCATTATTTCCTTTTGTGTACGAATACGGAGCACGAATGTGGCATGTGAAGTCTCACCTCTCTGCCCCACATGCAAGATTTTCACCTTCTGTACTCCCCTGAGTTAATCTGAGAGCCTCCGAAATACGGAAAGGAAAACGACGAAATAGCAGAAGAGCATTCTCTCCCCCACAAGAACTTCTGTCTAAAGCCTTCAGAGGTTCTTAAACCCGCCGTGTGTGTCAGGGCGACTCAGATCTTACGAGGACAAGGGCTTTCAAGCAATTCTGGGGAAAACACAAGCGGGAGACTTCACCGAACTTTTGTCGTCCATAAGTGGCACTTAGTCTGGTACATCGGATCTGCAAGAAGAGTACAAAAGGACCACACTTTGCACAGGAGTGCCTTTGCGGTACCAGAGACTTAGCGGCTGGCGGCATCTTCCAATCTTTTGAGGAGAGAGACCCGGGGAGGGGGAGGGAGAGAGAATGGAATCGCTTCTGCAAGAGGAGGTTGTTTGTTTATGGAGATGGCCTTGGGTTCAGAAGTGGCTGAGCCCTTCATTCAAGCCTCCTCCTCGGCCTCTTGCATCAGCTGTGTTTCCTATAATGTCCCCGAAAGCCTCATCTTCCCAAGGACACCAGCTGTTTCTGCGTCAGCACTAGCAAGTCAATCACAAAGAGCAATTTCTCATCTGGCACCACATCCGAGGGAGGCGACGCTTTTGCCGGCGACCTTCCACCTGGCATTGCCACTATGGATGATGTGTTTGTCTACCTTATTCTGCACCGCTCTTGCCGAGCAGTATATATTAACTCCTGTTGGCTTCTCAATTGTATATATTGGTTTTTAAGAGCTGAGCAGCTTTCTTCCCCCCCCCCGCCCCTCCCTGATGCCCATTATGGTGGAAATGGGGGAGATTATCTTGATTAGCACCAGATGGAGCCCTTCTTGTCCTTGATGAAAAATGATAGCTTCCCAAAGTACGGAGACTTTTCCAGCATAGTTCACTGATCTGTTACAAATTTTCCATAAGGATACTCCATTCTGCCCCCCCCTCCCGCTAAAATGTTTCATGTTAGAGGCTCGCAAATTGCTCAATAAGTACATTTGGGTAGGATCTTCAAATGGAGGAATAAATAGCCAGGTTCAAATTGTTGATATATACATAAATATACACACACATATACACAACCATTGCTATTGGGTAACATGATTTCCCACTCACCTATTGTTTGACTTGGAAAGATCCCGGAGGCAGCTTTCATTATAATAATAATAAATTTTATTTATACCCCGCCTTCCCCAGCCAAGACTAGGCTCAGGGCTCTAACACCAGGTATCAAAACAATTGATTAAAATACAACATTAAAATAATCAAGTTGGCTCTGCTTTTGTCTCCAGGGTGTAGCATTGCTCTGAAGTAGCATCACCTAGGCTGAAGTTACACATATATACAAAACACTGAAAATGTTTTTTTTTTTAAAAAAAAAAAACCCGTTTAAAATCTATATATGGCATTTGCCATTAGCTCACCAGAGCCATCTAGGGTCACATGTGTATAATGCACTTAAAATATTATATTTGCAGCTGTAAAGGTAAAGGACCCCTGGATGGTTAAGTCCAGTCAAAGGTGGCTATGGGGTTGCGGCGCTCATCTCACTTTGAGGCTGAGGGAGCCGGCATTTGTCCATAGACAGCTTTCTGGGTCATGTGGCCAGCATGACTTCTGGTGCAACGGGACACCGTGATGGAAGCCAGAGCGCACGGAAGTGCTGTTTACCTTCCCACCACAGCGGTATCTGTTTATCTACTTGCACTGGTGTGCTTTTGAACTGCTAGGTTGGCCAGAGCTGGGACAGAACAACAATTCGCGGGAATTCGAATCGCCAACCTTCTGATCAACAAGCCCAAGAGGCTCTGTGGTTTAGACCACAGCGCTGCACGCTGAGTCCCTAGGCAAAGTCCTGTGTTTGTTAAGTCACTGGCTCCCAACCGTTTTGACACAGCCAGCACACATCTTTTAAATTTTTATATATGGATGTTTTATGATGGCCTATACCAGCGGTTCTCAACCTGTGCATCCCCAGATGTTGTTGGACTACAACTCCCATCATCCCTGAGCTCTGGCCTTGCTAGCTAGGGGTGATGGGAGTTGTAGTTCAACAACATCTGGGGACCCACAGGTTGAGAAAGGCTGGCCTATACAGTTGTACCTTGGTTTTCGAACAGCTTAGTTCTCGAACATTTTGGCTCCCGAACGCCACAAACCCAGAAGTGAGTGTTCTGGTTTGCAAACTGTTTTTGGAAGCCGAACATTTGACAGGGACTCCGTGGCTTCCGATTGGCTGCCAGAGCTTCCTGCAGCCAATCAGAAGCCACGCTTTGGTTTTCGAATGTTTTGGAAGTCGAACGGACTTCTGGAATGGATTCCATTCGACTTCCAAGGTATTTGTAATGCTTAATAAAGGTTTGGCAAAGTACAATTTGGGGGACGTTTTGGCTGGGGAGAATGCTCTATTCATTCATGAGACTCTCTGGGAAGCCTTGGGTGAAAGTCTCCTATTTCCGCACCCTGACAGGAATTTTGACCTTGAGTGTGATAAGTAAACGTATTACATGACCATAGCTGGAAATGTTCCTTATCCCGCCTGGTGTAATAGAATAATGAACCCTCAGAATGCCTGGCCTTTATTTTAACGCATGAAACATTTCTTGTCTCAGATAACTTTCCTCAGATGGCCCATCAGAAACGATTCATTGAGCGGAAGTACAGGCAAGAGCTTAAAGAAATGAGGTGGGAAAGAGAGCATCAGGAAAGAGAGCTGGAGGAAGCGGACGACATCCGGAAATAAGTACAGGCCATGGAAGCAAACGGTGGATTTGCCTGCTTAATAACTTTGATGTGGGCCTGTGGAGACATAGCCTAGTTTTGCGTAAAGGATGAACGAAGTCTGCTCATTAAATCATGTTTCATGTTAATTGTTACTTTTTACATGAAAAAAGAAGAAGAATGTGTTTTATTCCATTTTTAGCTAGTAAAGTTTTATTCACGAGGCTTGACGAAACAATTTCTTTTAACATTCTTTCTGAAGAATTGTGCTTTTTTATTTTCCATCTTGAGTTTGCGGAATAATAAAGTGTTTTATTTCAAAACGGGTAACCGTCTCCGAAAAAGGAAAAGCTTTGTGTTCGTCGGAGTCTTTAATCATGGGAAATAATAAGGCAGAAATGAGATGCTGCTTCCACCATCTCGCCTTGATCTCTGGGTTGTGCTACCACTGGAAAGACGTGGGTTAACCTGTGCTGGGGTTGGATCCAGGGAGATGAGATGATCTAGCTCAGAAATGTTTCCTCAGTACAGCACCTGTAAAGGTAAAGGTAAAGGGACCCCTGACCATTAGGTCCAGTCGTGGCCGACTCTGGGGTTGTGGCGCTCATCTCGCTTTCTTGGCCGAGGGAGCCGGCGTACAGCTTCCGGGTCATGTGGCCAGCATGACTAAGCCGCTTCTGGCGAACCAGAACAGCGCACGGAAACGCCGTTTACCTTCCCGCCGGAGTGGTACCTATTTATCTACTTGCACTTTGATGTGCTTTTGAACTGCTAGGTGGGCAGGAGCAGGGACCGAGCAACAGGAGCTCACCCCGTTGCGGGGATTCGAACCGCCGACCTTCTGATCGGCAAGTCCTAGGCTCTGTGGTTTAGCCCACAGCGCCACCCACGTCCCTGACAGCACCTGACAGCAGGATAAATGAGGAAAATCTAAGCATCATTCACAAGAGATGAACCAAAACGCTGGGTTCCATAAACAGCGTCATCCGTAAACGAAATCTGAAAAAGAAGATTTGTTTATATTGTGCACAGTGTGCAGATTGTGCATCCTCTGTCCTGTATTTTCTTGGAGGTATTTCCACAATCAGTACATACGTACGTACATATATACATACAGTTGTACCTTGAAAGTTGAAGGGATTCCGTTCCGGAAGTCCGTTTGACTTCCAGAACATGCAGAAACCAAAGCGCGGCTTCTGATTGGCTGCAGGAGGCTCCTCAGCCAATCGGAAGCCCCATCGGATGTTCAGGTTCCAAAAATAGTTCGCAAACCGGAACACTTCAGTTCCGGGTTTGCAGCGTTTGGGAGCCAAAACGTCCAAGTACCAAGGCATTCAGGATCCAAGGTACAAATGTAATTTTATTTGCATGCCGTCTTTCCATAGTTCAAACCAGTGGTCCAACGCTCAGCCCAAGGGCTGCATGTGGCCCTCAAGGCCTTTAATGGTGGCCCTTAGCAACATCCCCCCCCCCAGCCCTCACACTGCCTTCCCAAAGCCAGGTAATCACTGGGTTTTGGGAAGGAGGGGTGAGGGTTCTGGCATAGGGTTACCAGACGCCCCCCGTTCCCGGGGACAGTCCCCGGATTTGCAAATCTGTCCCTGGACAAATTCCGTCCCCGGAATGTCCCCAGATTTGCAAATCTGTCCCCGGGAAACGTGGCCACAGCAACCTCAGCAACCCAGAGCCAGACGGGGCAGCTGCCATGATGCCCACCATTTTTCCTGCGCCATGGCAGCAAGCAGTGAGCAGCTCCTGAAGCCAGCCAGAGCCAACTGCACTACCAGGCTGGCCCCTCCTGGGCAATGGCTGCCCGTCCGTGACTCCCGAGCCTCCCCTGATCTGTCAAAACAAAGGGGGAAGTAGATCGGAGAAGGCTCGGGAGTCACGGGCGGGCAGTGTGCCGTTGCCCAGTTTTTAAAAACTGCATTTATGTTTCACAGGGTGCGAAAGAAGGGCTCTGCACCTTTATACAATATGCATATATGCTTAGGCCCAGGGTCTTTTGCCTCACTTCTTTACTGCTGTATCAAGTACGGCGAAATCCACTTGTTCAGTACGCACTCTGAACTTTTAACTGAACTTAAAATGGTGCTTGAGAACCAGATGCGGTGCTCAGATGGTAGATGGAAAATGGGCAGAACCACTCCTGATTCTAGGTGGCGGCTCACGTGGTTGACTGCTCTTCGGCGTGCACACAGAAACAACAGCACAAACAAAACAGGTAAGGGGTTTTGTTTTGTTTGTAATTTGTACTGCAATCCAGTTAAAGAAATTTTAATTGTATGACTTTAAAGTACCTGTCTCCCTCCCCCTCTTTTATTAAAAAAAAAGCACACCACAATAATCTGCCTGATTAATCAGGGGCCCTTTTTTTCATTCATTGAACATTTTTAAATTGGTTAATCTTAACAATTACTCAGCTAAGCTCTGCTGTCTAATGTGTTTTCATTCAGGAACATTTCCCTGCAGTTTCAAGTTGTACTAGCCAAATACGCGTTTTGCTTATTAAATTATCAGATTTTTATTCTACCCTTGAGTATCGCGTTATATGGGGTGTTGATAAAAATGGAAACAATAAAAATACAATAAAGCATAAGCAAATTAAATTTAAAACAGCAGGATAAAAGCAGCGATAAAAATTGGGTGATAAAACCTTTAAGCTGGTAAAAGTCTTTTTTTTTTTTAAGTCTTTACCTTGCGCTGAAAAGACATTGATGTAGGCACTGGGTAAGTTTCCTAAGAAGACATTTCCATAAGCAAAGTGCCACAGTATTGGTCACAACCTAAAGATTTATTAGAAATAATATGTGTAGTTAAGCCACTTATCTGATTTCAATGAATAATTCAAATGCAAAAGATGACTTTTCATAATTACATCAAAGAAGTCTGTCTTCCATATAAATCTCATTAATAACACCATTATTACTGGGGAAATATCTCAATATTTATCACAAAACGCCACTGATAAAGTCATAAAATTCCTTTTTAGCATCCTATTAAGGAAAGAGACGCTGTTAGTATATATTTAATCTACATCGTAAGTGACATTTGTCCGCATTTATATTTTAATTTTCCCTGTTTCATAATAAGCAGTGCTTGAAGGAAGACCTCCAACGATTATCTCAATGGACAGGCTGGTTGTTGCTAAGGCAAATGTTCCAGTAGGTCCCTAGGTCCTAAGCCGTGTAGGTCTCAAATGGTAAACCCCAGTACAGTGGTACCTCTGGTTACGCACCTAATTTGTTCCGGAGGCCTGTTCTTAACCTGAAACTGTTCTTAACCTGAAGCACCACTTTAGCTAATGGGGCCTCCTGCTGCTGCCGCGCCACCTGCACAATTTCTGTTCTCATCCTGAAGCAAAGTTCTTAACCCGAGGTAATATTTCTGGGTTAGTGGAGTCTGTAACCTGAAGCGTATGTAACTTGAAGCGTATGTAACCCAAGGGACTACTGTACTCTGAAGTGCTGCCATCACATTTGCAAAGTTAAGCAGGGTCCAGTATGGTTTCGGATTGGATGGGGGACTGGATGTTGAGATTCCTGCATTACAAGGGGTTGGACTAGACCCTCGGGATCCCTTCCGATTATGCAATTCTATGATTCTAGGTGCAGAAACATATTGGAAGCTGGCGCAACTCTTAAAAGACCAGCAAAGTATGATCCTAGCATCTGGCCTCCGTATCTCTGCAGTTTACATTTGGTACTAACTACCATTTCCAGGCGGGACGCAGGTGGTGCTGTGGTCTAAACCACAAAGCCTAGGGCTTGCTGATCAGAAGGTGAATTGAATCCCCTTGACGGGGTGAGCTCCCGTTGCTCTGTCACAGCTCCTGCCAGCCTAGCAGTTCGAAAGCATGCCAGTGCAAGTAGATAAATAGGTACCACTGTTCTGGGAAGGTAAACGGCGTTTCCGTGCGCTGCTCTGGTTCTCCAGAAGCAGCTTAGTCATGCTGGCCACATGACCCGGAAGCTGTACGCCGGCTCCCTTGGCCTATAGAGCAAGATGAGCACCGCAACCCCAGAGTCGTCCGTGACTGGACCTAACGCTCAGGGGTAGCTTTACCTTTACTATTTCCAGGCAGTCTCCCAAGGCAGCCCCACATCCAACAAAATACAGTAGTTCATGTTACTAGAACGTGGCTCACCATGGCTAAGCTATATCTATCCAGAGAAAAGGCAAGATTTAGCAAATGGATGTGCCAAGCCGAACTTACGTAGGCTAATACAAATGCCATGAACATTTTTTGCCACCTTACTAGCTAAAATTGCACACTTTATTCAAATGTCAAAATACTGTTTTCCAGATGCTGCAAATAATTCTTGCTTGAACTGTTGTCGTTTGTTCTGATGTGGAAAGGGGGGCTGACTTGCCCTGTAGAACCCGGATCAGCTGCCAGGTTTCTGAAGAGCTCCTTTGGGAGGGAAGGTTCAAGTTGTCACCTCCTAGCCATCTGGCAAGCCCCACTGCTTTAGCTTCTACTTCCCTCTGCACCCAATCTTAGAATCATAGAACCATAGAATCATAGAGTTGGAAGAGACCACAAGGGCCATCGAGTCCAACCCCCTGCCAAGCAGGAAACACCATCAGAGCACTCCTGACATATGGTTGTCAAGCCTCTGCTTAAAGACCTCCAAAGAAGGAGACTCCACCACACTCCTTGGCAGCAAATTCCACTGTCGAACAGCTCTTACTGTCAGGAAGTTCTTCCTAATGTTTAGGTGGAATCTTCTTTCTTGTAGTTTGGATCCATTGCTCCGTGTCCGCTTCTCTGGAGCAGCAGAAAACAACCTTTCTCCCTCCTCTATGTGACATCCTTTTATATATTTGAACATGGCTATCATATCACCCCTTAGCCTCCTCTTCTCCAGGCTAAACATGCCCAGCTCCCTTAGCCGTTCCTCATAAGACATCGTTTCCAGGCCTTTGACCATTTTGGTTGCCCTCCTCTGGACATGTTCCAGTTTGTCAGTGTCCTTCTTGAACTGTGGTGCCCAGAACTGGACACAGTACTCCAGGTGAGGTCTGACCAGAGCAGAATACAGTGGCACTATTACTTCCCTTGATCTAGATGCTATACTATTGATGCAGCCCAGAATTGCATTGGCTTTTTTAGCTGCCGCGTCACACTGTTGGCTCATGTCAAGTTTGTGGTCAACCAAGACTCTTAGATCCTTTTCACATGTAGTGCTCTTTTGTCCCTCTATTGTCAGACAGGCAGTGGTAGGTGGTACCTATTGCGACTAGTAGTGCAGAATGCCGAGAGACCAACAGTAGGTGAAGCCCATGACAGGCAGAGGCAACTGTTTCTAGCTTTGTCCAATCCTGGCTGGGGAGGAAGAAGTTGTAAGAAGAGACAGGTAGAGGTTGCCTGGGGGGAAATGAGGTTGATGGGGCTCATCAGTCTGGGAAGGTAGCCCACCTAGGAGAAGGACATCTCTGTTCTTAAACCTCCAGGGCCTTGTGGGACATCTTCAGTAGAAGAAAAGGCTAAGGAGTAAACCTTACACAAACCCAGGATGGAGTCCTTAAGATGGTTGGATGGCACCTTGTATGCCTCCTTCCGGCAACTCCTGCAGCAAAGCTGATCCACTTATAAACACCATCTCCAACTCCTTGAAAGATTCCATCAACAGAATCTCCAAAAAATTTACGTATCACTTGGGAAGACACTAATGCCAGTGTACTGGAAGAAGCAAAGATCACCAGTGTCGAAGAATTGATTCTTCCACATTAACTTTGTTGGAGTGGTCATGTTGTTCAGATGCCTGATGATTGTCTTCCAAAGCAACTACTCTATTCTGAACTTTAAAATGGAAAGCATAATGCTGGTGGCGAACAAAAGAGGTTTAAAGGCAAATCTAAAAAAAAAGTAGTACAGTCGTACCTTGGAAGTCAAATGGAATCCGTTCCAGAAGTCCGTTCAACTTCCAAAACGTTCGGAAACCAAAGTGCAGCTTCTGATTGGCTACAGGAAGCTCCATCAGCCAATCAGAAGCCGCGGAAGCCTCATCAGACGTTCAGGTTCCAAAGAATGTTCGCAAACTGGAACACTCACTTCCAGGTTTGCGGCGTTCGGGAGCCAAAACATCCAAGTACCAAGGGATCCAATGTACGACTGTATAAACACTGACAACTTGGAGACACTGGCCTGTGAGCGATCCAATTGGAGAACAGCCTTTACCAAAGGTGTCATGGGCTCTGAAGATGCTTGAACTCAGGACGAAAGGGAGAAATCTGCTAAGAGGAAGGCACGTTTGGCAAACCCTCACCGTGATCAATTCCTGTCCGGAAACTGATGTCCCCACTGTGGAAGGACATGTGGATCCAGAATTGGCCTCCACAGTCACTTACGGACTCACTGTTAAGACCGTGTTCATGGAAGTCAATCTTACTCGGCTACACGTGATCACCAAGAAGAAGAAGAAATACACTGCTCTGATTTACTTTGGACCACATCAGCAAGGCTGAGAGAAGGGTCTTATCATCTGGGCAGCCCAGGGCCTCCATATACTCTGCCCAGGCTTGTGTCCCAGGGAGATCACTTTAGTGTTGCTAACACAGTGGTTTGACTTCTCCCCCCAAAAGGCTCATTCCTCCATTGTCTCCCAAGACTGATGGCAACAACTCCATTCACCCTATTGTGTCAGTCTGCATTGCCACCCATGACCCCCTCCCAGGGCATCAGCTGGCTTCAATTTGATTATTCACACCCTAGGATGATATTACTGTTCTTATTTAGTCCCATATCCCTTTTCTCTCTCTTTGAGAAGGCATCAAACCAATCTGAATGTCTTACGCTTTGTTGCTGCTGCTACACTGGTGGATCTTTCCCCCTTTGATTTGCACTGTGGCTGTCTGCAAGGTAAGGCTGTGACTTTGTTACCATTAAAAAAGGGAGAGATTACCATAACAATGTGGTAGATGGCAAGGGGAATGAGATCTCTCTCCTCTTGTCACAGATTCATCCCAGTATCCTTTATCCGTCAGCCGAACTGCTCATTAAACCATCTCTTCGATGTCTGAAGGCTTCTCTGTATGCGAGTTAAAATAAGCTCATATATTTTCAGATGCCGTCTCCCTGTGATCGTTGGTTTGTTCGTTGAAATTGCCATTCATTGCTGTTTACAAGGAGGAAGACACTTAAGGGTTAAGCTTCAAATTCTGAAGCAAGGAGGAGGGAGAATACATCTTGGTGTAGTTGTTAGAAGATTAGCAATGTCATCTCTCTACGCTTTCCGGAGTGGGAATAATGTGTGCCAGTCCTTGGCTCCAGGTGGGACAGAAAATAAATTCTCCAACGCCAGTGCTCCATTGATTACATCAGCCACAACTATAACTCGGCTTGTCATAACAAAGTTTGTATAGGAATATAAGCCAGCCGCACCGCACACAAAAAGCCATTTCGAAGTCAACAGATATTAAAAATGCTAATGTTATTCAATATCCAATTACAGAGTTTCTGGAAAAGCCAATTAAAATTCTGGAAGATAAGGAGTCTCGGTGACTCCATTGGACAGGTCAGCCAAAAATGCCTTATCAGCCATCTGTATTTGGGCTGATAAAGATTTTCAATTTTTATCGTGAACCTTGGGCTTTGTCATAATTATGGGGGGGGGTATTTTAATTCTGTATTAATGTAAACTAATACCATCCTACATACTAGAGGTTTTCATCCTTTCTGAGTCCTCGGCTCCCTTAACTAACTACATTCTTTCTGTGGCATCACTGTGGGGCTCAGAAGTCCAGTTATGTTACCCCTTGCCTGAAGAGCTGGCAGCCCCTTATCCTTTTTTGAACACCCTCCCTTGTGGACTGTTCCCTCAGTCTCCTCTCTTCTCTTTGGGAGTTCTCTGGGCAGCCACTGCTGCTGCCCCTGGTCTCTGAGCTGCCCACCCCCCTGCCCCAAAGAGAGGTGCCTCCTCACACTGCCCCACAGGCGCTTGGGGCTGGTCCATTAGCAAGGGCTGGCAAACTGGTTGGCTGGGCTCCCTCACCTGCTTGCTTGCTTACTCTGAGGCCACCTCAACTCCTGGCAACCTGGACCCCCTGGCCAGTCTCAAAGGCACCATTCGCCTGGGGAGCTTGTACTCAGGGCTGCTTTAATAAACAGCTGTGCAAGCCTTTGGGAGGGAGAGATGCAAGAGGGCATCAGAGGAGGGAGAGAAGGAAAGAAGGACAGAGGCCAGTGTTGCCCGTGGGACTCCAGACCATCCTTCAAAGCACCCCAGGGTGCCATGGCGCACTGGTTGAAAACCACTGGTATATACCTGGTTTAAGGTTTAATGTTTTATTATGTTTTTATATATGTTGGAAGCCGCCCAGAGTGGTACAAATAAATTATTGGACGGGGTACAAATAAATTATTATTATTATTAGTAGTAGTAGTAGTAGTAGTAGTAGTAGTAGTAGTAGTAGTAGTTGTTGTTGTTGTTGTTGTTTAGTCGTTTAGTTGTGTCCGACTCTTTGTGACCCCATGGACCAGAGCACGCCAGGCACTCCTGTCTTCCACTGCCTCCTGCAGTTTGGTCAAACTCATGCTGGTAGCTTCGAGAACACTGTCCAACCGTCTCGTCCTCCGTCATCCCCTTCTCCTTGTGCCCTCCATCTTTCCCAACATCAGGGTCTTTTCCAAGGAGTTTTCTCTTTTCATGAATTGGCCAGAGTATTGTAGCCTCAGCTTCACGATCTGTCCTTCCATTGAGCACTCGGGGCTGATTTCCTTCAGAATGGATAGGTTTGATCTTCTTGCAGTCCATGGGACTCTCAAGAGTCTCCTCCAGCACCATAATTCAAAAGCATCAATTCTTCGGTGATCAGCCTTCTTTATGGTCCAGCTCTCACTTCCATACATCACACTCCAGATCCCATCAGCCCCA
The DNA here is from genome assembly GCF_027172205.1 of Podarcis raffonei. Classification (NCBI taxonomy): domain Eukaryota; kingdom Metazoa; phylum Chordata; class Lepidosauria; order Squamata; family Lacertidae; genus Podarcis; species Podarcis raffonei. The sequence goes on from NC_070608.1 coordinate 68,935,014, forward strand.
AACAGCGTGGCCAATGGCTACAAATGAGAGGTGCTGTAGTCAAACAATATCTGGAGGGCACCTGGTTGGGGAAGTCTGCCTTGGAGACGTAAGAGTTTGGGATTTTTATTAACTCCTGCATTGCCGCTTTCCCTCCCTCCTTCAAGATTTGATTACTATCTGTTTTTAAAGTGTACGTGGATTGTAAGCTATAGCCAGAGGACTCTGGTGGTTCTAAGATGGTGATGGTGATGGTGATGGTGATGGTGATGATGATTTTTAAAAACCCCTAATATATGGGGTTTTATAATATATTATAATATATATAATATATAGTCTATGGTGGCTGTGGAATCACAGAGGACAGTTCTATTGGGGGTATTTTGGGTGGAATGTTTGTATCCTGCTTGTTTTTTTGTGGTTTTTTTTGTTTTTGTTAAAATATGGTTTTGTGAAAGTTCATTGTTTCCAGAAAAACAGGGTGAGGGAAAAGTCAACAGTGTTACTGGAACTATCGAAGTGAGGCCACTCACAGACTCATTTGTCGATAGATGTGGCATATAAAACTAGTTTCTCATTAGTAATGAAAAAGAAAATACTTTTTTTTTTTTTTTGGTCTGCTGTAAATGCCGTTATAGCCCATTTGCTCCATATAATTATGGCTTGTTGTAAAACACACTGGGATTGAATATTAGGTAAAACAGGGAAAAATAAGCGATAAGCTAAATGAAACCAATTTTTTTTTTTTGCTGGTCATTAGTAAAAGATGATGAAACTTAACAGCTTGTTATATTGGGAGTCAATGTGTAAAGCTAATATATTCAATTATTGTAAAATCATTTTTGACCTTTAAAGCAAACACATCTTGCTTCATATACAAAATTCAGACCAATTATGGTTTGACATGCTTTATAAAGAGGGCACATCTGTCGTCCACACTTTAATGCATGGAGGAGGGAGATACTATTACTGACTCTGACAACTGGTCCTGCTCGCTAAGGATGATGGGAGTTGTAGTCCCAAAACAGATGGAGACCGAAGTTTGGGAAACCCTGATCTAAGTTCATGGTAATGAACCACTGCAGTAATTAGATCTGCCTCCTCCATGCATTAACTGAAGAATATATTATCAGTATATGCTACCCCTTAAAGAAAAAAATCCATCGCTTGGTTGTAATATTCCTACCTATTTGTTTTTGTGTGTTTGTTTGTTTGATACAAAACACAGATATACCTGAAGGTGGAGGGGAGGAGGGCAGAGAAAGGTCCAAACAGGCATTTACAAGCATTCTTCACCTCCTGGGTAACCTTGTCTTTCGTGATTGCTTTGTGTATTTTATTTAATGATGCTGACCTTTGTAGCAAATATGCTGGCTTGTGGTAAGGCTAGGATCTTTGGTCTTTGGGGATGTGATGCTTAGCAAGTTGAGCAGAATTTTTTCCTCGGGTTCAGATCTGGAGAGAGAAGCCTTTGATGGCCAAACTGCCCTTTATCTCATTTACCCAACTGCCCTTTATCGCTTGATTGACAAGGTGTGTTATGGAGAGTCCAAAGGCTTCCTGCCATTCAGTAGTAGGTTAGAAAACAATGTATAAACTTTGTTTAAAAGTCTAGTTTCTCAGACTTGCAATTGCATTTCGATTGTTTTCTCTTTGTGGGATGTAAACCCAGGATGGGATCCTGCATTCATCCAGATGTCGATGAACCAGAACTCCCATCATCCCTGAGCACTCACGGTGCTGGCTGGAGCTGATCGGAGCTGAACTCCAACAATACCTGTTTCTGCCTTCTTGTTCTAAAAGCTTCAAACAAGATGCCACTCGTGATAACAAACCGTGAGGAAGCGGACTAAGAAGGCCCCAGGATGAATGCTTCTGAAAACGTGCAAAGGCCTTTCCCCTGAGCTAAACGTGATTTTTTGTTGTTTGATGATATAAGAAGCTGTCTTATACAGAATCAGACCCACTGGTTGGAAGAAGCTCTCCAAGGTTTCAGGCGGGCCTTACCTGGAGATGCTGGGGATTGAATTTTGAATCTGCTGCTCTCTACATTAAAGTGTGCCCCATCCCCACCAAAGGGCAACCTAATTCTGTTTATCCAGCGTCATTCCCTTCTGACAGGGAGTATCTTAACTATAGAGGGAGAAAGTGTGTGAAAGGCACAGAGCATTTCTTCTCTAAACAGGGTCAACCTTTTTAATGCATCTTATTGAAAACAGAATACCATCTTTTTCTGGCTCACATGCACCTGCTCTGGCAGTTTTCTAGAAGGATCAAATTCTAGTCTGGTCAGTAAAACTCTGACGGGATTAGCAACCTGAAAATAGACTCTATAAACAGCTTACCTATATATGTATAAGTCTCTGGAGCTACTGGGTTCAACTTGGCACACAAAACGCACGAAACTCAAGAGAGATTCCTGCCCAGAAGACAAAGAGCTTGTTTTCCAATGGTAGTAAAAGGAGAAAAGTTGGCCCCCCAAATAATGGCATCCGAGGTTGAAGTTTAGTTGCTACTTGACCAAATACTATCAACCTGAGTGCTGGTTCTTGTTGATAACGTATAAAAAGGTAAAGGGACCCCTGACCATTAGGTCGCTTTATTGGCTGAGGGAGCCGGCATACAGCTTCCGGGTCATGTGGCCAGCATGACTAAGCCGCTTCTGGTGAACCAGAGCAGTGCACAGAAATGCTGTTTACCTTCCCGCCGGAGCGGTACCTATTTATCTACTTGCACTTGATGTGCTTTCAAACTGCCAGGTTGGCAGGAGCAGGGACCAAGCAACGGGAGCTCACCCCGTTGCGGGGATTCAAACCACCAACCTTCTGATTGGCAAGTCCTAGGCTCTGTGGTTTAACCCACAGCGCCAGCCGCGTATACAGGGAGGTATAAAGCAACACCAGAAGGGTGTGGCTCCCCTTATATGATATAACCAGATATAATGGGGTGGGGGAGATTGTGACCACACCCCTGCTGTCCCCTCACAAGTGTTGAAATTGCCAGCCAAGTCGCCATCTGTATGTGGAACGGTGGGAGACAGATGGTCTGCCTCAGGCAGCAAAATGTTTTGGACTGGCACTGGTCATCTCATCTATTAAATCTGGGTGAAGCCACTGGGCGAGAGAGAGGCCTTATGCAAAGACCCTGGTTGGCAGGGGACATATTTTGAAAGCCAGTGGCTTTATTGGTTCTGCCAACAGGCTTATGAGTTGAAAAACAGGCCATATGCTCTTGAACCCTTTGTCGCCTCAGCATGAGCAGCAGCTGGGGCTTAGGCAGAATTCTTTCCTCAAGAACCTCCATTGTTTGATCCCATATGTCTAGGCCATGGCTCATACATGGGTGTAGTACTATTTATGAAAACAACTTCTAGGGACTACCTGATCTCAAATGAATCCACCACAGGAAAGATGCATGCTGGTTGCTAGGAGGAAAGGAAGAGCAAATTAAGGAGATTGTAACTGGAAGCTATCTGTGGACAAACGCCGGCTCCCTCGGCCAATAAAGCGAGATGAGCGCCGCAACCCCAGAGTCGTTCGCGACTGGACTTAACTGTCAGGGGTCCCTTTACCCTTTACCTTTAAGGATTAGAAAATAAGATAGAAGCAGGGAAAATGCACTAACAGGGAGGGGAAATCAGTAGCTCTTTAACACCCCAGGGATTCCTATTGGCTGGTGTCCAAACAACTCATCAGTCACAGCTCTGACTTCACTCATTGGCTACATCCATAGCAGCATCCAGACTGGTTCATTTCGCATAAATCGCTTTGAAAGATACCTGCACATTTTGCTTAATAACTTCTTTTCTAGGAGGGCTGGAGACTTACCTTTTTTTGAAAATGAAAGCTCAGATTCTGCTCAGGGCTGTCATTGAAGTCCTTTATGGGCATCACAACACCGGTAAGCACTGGGTTGGTGATCGCTGAAGGATGGAGAGGTTTTGGGGGCCAGGAGTTATGCTGGCAGAAGGTGAGGAAATGCTGAAGGCTGGGTTCAGCTCACAGTTGCTTATCCCAATGCTAGCACTACTAGCTTGGAAGCACACTAGATGCCTTCCCCCTGAAATGTCTCAGGTGAAACAAGACTTATGGATAAGTCAGCCACTGGAGAGCTGCCAGAACATCTAAATTTTATAGGTCTATTCATTCCATCTTTCCCATGAGCATCCAACTAATGAGCCTGCATTTGTTGATATTTGATTTAATTGTGCCTCTGCTGCCTCTGAATCTGTTCCAGTCCTCTAATTATTCTTAGCTTTATGCTTCTGTTTAGCCTAAACCTTTCCTTCCTTCGCTTCAAAGCCTTTGCTCCTTGTTGCTTCCTGCTCTGAGATTTTGAATAATTTCCCTTCCTTCCTTTATAATGTTACCTTGAAGATGTTTCCGAGCTATGATCATATCCCTCGTGACTTTTCCCTTTTTCATATTACAAAACTTTTTAGCTCTCTGACTTTTCCCTCTTGTGATACATTATTTCTATCCATGCATAATATTCCCATGAACATGTACCCTAGGACCCGGATGGCAGCTTTGACATATTAGCTTATTTCACGATAGTTGTTGTATTTCTCCCAGCCACCCCCTTCTCTACTCCCTCTGGTGGATTGTAGGGGATTTGTATACCTGGTCAGAATTGGAGAGTAGTTTCATATTACCCATTCTTAACATTGGTTAAGGAACAGACTCTGTTGGACAAGGAATAGTTCTGCATGATAAGAGATCAATTGTTCCAAATCCCTGATCAATTGTTCCAAATCTGGTGAGCCTTGGAATGTCCCCCAATTGAAACCCTGGGAAGTCATTGCCAGCCAGCCAGTCAACCTAGACAATACTGAGCTGGTTAGACCAATGGCCTGACATAGGAAACACACAGGAAACCGGTAGGCTTGTGACCTGGTGCTTATTGTTACAAGGGGTGCTTCCATTTACAGGTGTTAGGATGCTGTCAGCGCCTCCCAGCTGGTTGCCCAGGAAAGTATAAAGACAAGGAAAAGTTTCTTACCGCCTTTTTTATTTCAGTCTTTACAGACAGAGGCTATAGAACCCAACCTCTTGGATAATGCAGTTGTCCCAAGTGAATCTCCACCCCCCCATCTCTCCCACTTCCTCATTCGTCATCATCATCATCTCCTCCATGGGTGCTGCTACCTGCCCTCTGTCTTTGAGTTCTTTGCTCTCCTACTTTTAAGGCTCGCCAGGTTCTGGGAAATGGAGGGTCTGGAATGCTTTCTAGTGACAACATGTCAGTCGGCAGTTCTGGCTCTCCCATGATTTCCCAACTTTCCCCCTCCTCTGCCTCTGAGCTGCGACCTCCCTCAAACCCCTGTTGTAAATCTATACTGTCTTCCCCTTCCTCCTCCCTGGCAGGGTCAGGATGGGGAGGGGGTCTCCACCATTCCTCCTCTGCCCAGTCCCTTACAACAGGTAGATCTCGTCTTATGCGACTTCACATGCGATTGAATATTTCTGTGGATTGTTGAAAAATAAGTTAATAAATGCAGAAAGCGGGAGGTAAGGGGAAGCAGATGGGAGAGAAAAGGTTGACAATCCTATTAGCCATTGGGAGAGTGTTTGGGTGTGGTTGGAGAGTTGGTGGAATGTGGCAAGAGAGTGGAGGAGGTTGCCAAGAGTTTTTGAGGTGGTTTTTTGGCGTGGAGCCTCGGGATGCTGCAAGTATGATGTAGAATGGAAGGCAAGAGGCAGTCAGGGCACTTCATTTTGGCATTGCAGAGGGTACTGCTCAAATTTGAGACCTGAAGGTCCATCACTGGTAACCCCTGTGTAAGAGGAGAGCTACCTGTACTACAATTTGGTTTTTACTAAATATGGATCCATTCTGTGAAACGAGAAACAAGCACAAAGGGCAGTAGTCTAAGGCAGAACTACATGTTTTTCTTAGCAAACACGAGTCTAAGGCCACGTTTGCAGATGAAAGCAAAACAAATGCAGAGACAAGAAAGGAGGAGAGTTGGCAGAAAGGGTTTTTAAGTTCCTCCATTGCTCTTTTCTTCTTTGTTCCACCTCCCCTATCATCCAGGCTTGCTTCTTGGTTCAGAGACCAGTTGAAGGGAGGAAAAGCAATTAAAATTTGGTCCAATTGCACTGGCTACCCATTAGTTTCTGGGCCCAATTCAATGTGCTGATTTTACCTATCAAGCTTTAAACGGCTCAGGACCGCAATACCTCAAGGACCGCCTCTTTGCATATGAATCAACCTGGACCCTGAGATCATCTTCTGAGGCCCTTCTTCGTGTGCCTCCTCCTTGAGAGGACCAGAAGAGGGTGGCAACATGAGACAGGAACTTCTCTGAAGTGGCTCCCCGTCTGTGGAATGCTCTCCCCAGGGAAGTTTGCCGGGCACCTTCATTATACACCTTTAGGCGCCACGCAAAAACATTCCTTTCTAACCAGGCCTTTGGTTGATCTGATTGACATCCTATATCCTTCTAAAATGTGGCTCTTTGGGGGGGGTGTTATTGGGTTGTTGTTTTTATTCTGATTATATATACAGTATTGTGGTTTTTATGTTGATCTTTTCTGTGAACCACCCTGAGACCTCTGGGTTTAGGGCGGTATATAAATTCAATCCCAGGGACGCGGGTGGCGCTGTGGGTTAAAGCCTCAGCGACTAGGACTTGCTGATCGAAAGGTCGGCGGTTTGAATCCCCGCGGCGGGGTGCGCTCCCGTCGCTCGGTCCCAGCGCATGCCAACCTAGCAGTTCGAAAGCACCCCTGGGTGCAAGTAGATAAATAGGGACCGCTTACCAGCGGGAAGGTAAACGGCGTTCCGTGTGCTGCGTTGGCTCACCAGATGCAGCTTTGTCACGCTGGCCACGTGACCCGGAAGTGTCTCCGGACAGCGCTGGCCCCCGGCCTCTTGAGTGAGATGGGCGCACAACCCCAGAGTCTGTCAAGACTGGCCCGTACGGGCAGGGGTACCTTTACCTTTACCTTTACTATAAATTCAATCAATCAATCAATCAATTTTCTGGGGAGAGCAATTTGCAAGGAACAATTGCTGGGTGAGGGTCAGATTAAGCACCCTCTTCCACTGGCAGGTTCTCCCTTGGGAGCATAATTCAAAACATGTGCATCTGTGTTGGGAGAAAAATCTGGGATTGGGGATTTTGTGTTTTGCCCGTAATGCACGGTGCATATCAGGATTCCTCGTTCATCTCATCTGGAGTTACCCAATCTCTGGACCTTAGTCCAATTAGAAAACTCTCCTTTTCCTAGCCGGTGGCCCATTCCTTCTCGACTTCTGCTGCTTGGTGTGTATCGTTTTCAATGTCACGTTCAATGTCCTGGCAACCCTGCGCAACGATAAAAGAAAATGACAGGCCCGTTAAGACGCAGCCACTTTTCTTGATCAGTGTCTATGATTGTAACCGAGCACTGTACTTAGTTATATTGATTTGCCTCTGAGAGCTCTTTCTGCCATATAAATCTCATCAGAAATCTTTAAAGATTGGGCTCTGCAAGGCCATTGTTTCTTCCCTTTGCGAGGAAAAGGAAACAAGAATTCTTTTCTCAATGTTTTCAGGCAGAATGGGCATCTCAACCACTTCCTCTGAATGTGTGCACATTTTAATGTTTGGAATGCTACCAAAAAAATACCCACTTACTCACCCTGGACAAAACACACACACACAAAATCCACCGGCTTTATTATCATTAACCTTCTATGTGTAGAGAGCTGTGTGTATGCATTTATGCTGCGATACAAAAGAGCTCCTGTCCTTTTATACAGATAAAATTTGAAAGGTACAAATAGGAAGCATTCTTAACAGCCTTTCACTCGGGAGAAGGGGAAAAATACATGTATTGTGTCTTGAACATTCAGCATAGGGCATGTTTTGTATTTCAGAAATGTATTAATGCAGCTTAGGATGAAGCTTCACTTTCTATGGTTGTCTTTTAATAATAAATAAATCAAACCAGCGACATTCGAGTGAGGTATCGCACGTTGTCACCGGTTGTTTTCTGTTCAAAATAATGCTTCCTGCCCCCTCCCCCCGCAGCTGCTTTTCTTTCACAAAGTAGCTGGAGAAATAACTGGGGGGGGGGGGGAAGGTATTCATTCCCTCACATGAAATTTGCGGCCGCCATCTTTCAGTGTCTGGGTAGCAGGGAGAACATCATCCACTGATATTAGGGAAAAAGGGAATGAGAAGAGGCTGCGTTCTCCGGAATATCAGCAGTGTCTTGATGGCTCAAGAAATGTATGCCGTCCTGGTTAAGGTTGTGGACTTATTTTCTGGCTCGGATCCTGTTTCTTTTAATGGATGCATAGCAGGCTAGTGGAGCTTGCTCTGTCACTGCCTCTGAGTGCCCGGAAGTGGCTCCCCTGTTGAATTTCGTACACCTCGCAGTTGTTCAAGGCCAGGAGCCTTGCCAACTCAAAGCAGTTCTTATGGGAAATGGAATACATTTCACAGCTATTATTATAGCCTGCGACCATGTTTCTGTGGACACCTCTGCATTTATCACACCTTCTTCACCATTTGGGAGTTCCAGCAAAGACCTTTTAAATTATTTTTTCAATGAAGTGAATATTTAGGGAAATATTTCCACAGTTTCACAGAGAATATTAATATGTTGTTCTCCTCTTTCTGATCTCCGCAAGCCTGAGAGAGCAAGTATAAGTGTGACGATAGGAAGAGTAACAGAAAGGACAAGCTGGACCCGCGACAAAACATTGCACAGCGGAGTTTTCCCATTAAGATACGGTTACCAGATGTCCCCGGTTCCCGGGGACGGTCCCCGGATTTGCAAATCTGTCCCCAGACAAATTCCGTCCCCGGAGTGTCCCCAGAGTTACAAATCTGTCCCCGGGAAACTTGGCAGGGGCAGCCTCAGCAGCCCGGAGCCAGCCTGGTAGCACAGTTGGCTCTGGCTGGTTTCAGGAGCTGCTTGCTGCCTTGGCACCCACCATTTTTCCTCGCCAGAAGTCCCCATATGATGTGTCTTGTGCGCAACACTGAGGGTGGTGAGGCTTGAAGAGATAAGGCCATGAGCAGAGATAGATTTTGATACAAAATTAAAGAGATAGAGAACAGTGCTGTGGGGATCTTACAGCTCAGGTCTTGCATCTATTATATTGCATAACCTCCTGGGCAACGGCTGCCTGCTTGCGACTCCTGAAGGCTTGGGAGTCATGGGTGGGTGGCATGCCATTGCCCTGGAGGGGTGCAAGCATAGCTGTCAACCGTCCCTTATTTGGCGGGAAAGTCCCTTATCCCAGCGCCGTGTCCCACTGCTGTCCCTTATTGATGAGGTCCCTTAAATTTCCCGGGTTTCAAAGGAAGCAGCTCCTCTCCCTCCCTCCCTGCCAGTCAGGGCGGAGGGAGGCTTCAACTGTGTTGCTTGGCTGCGTTGCTCACCCAATAAGGAGTCTAAGAATGACTGGGGGGGGTGGAGCTTGCATGCCTTGTGCTGATCAAATCGGCCGCATTGCCTGGGGACTCACTTTTGCTCAGCGCTTCCCAGCGGAGAGGTGACGGTGGTTTTCCTTGCTGCATCCCCTTTGCCGGGTTGCTGCGCTGTGGGAACCACTGCTTGAGGCTTTGTTTGGCTGCTGGCTGGGCTTTCTGCCTTTGGCTTGGAGGGGCTCAGAAGTTGAACATACCTGTGTTTGGAAAATCCCTTATTTTGGCTGCTGATCCCTTATTTTCAAATCTGTAAGTTGACAGCTATGGGTGCAAGGTGCACGGTTTCTCTGCGGGGCAAGGTGCAAATCCCTTCTTTCACAGCTGGTAACCATACATTAAGAATGCCAGCCAGTCCTTTCTGTTACTCTTCCTATCGTCACACTTTCTGACCTCCACCATTCTGTGCTCACTGAGCATGCTCAGCTCCTATCCGCCCACCCACAATTGTTTCCCCGAAATTGTTTTTGTACTTCTGCAAACATTGAATTTCCCTGAGCCTAATAATCCCTCCTTCTTATATAGGGATAAGGGATGCGGGTGGTGCTGTGGGTTAAATCACAGAGCCTAGGACTTGCCGATCAGAAGGTCGGTGGTTCGAATCCCCATGACGGGGTGAGCTCCCGTTGCTCGGTCCCAGCTCCTGCCAACCTAGTAGTTCGAAAGCATGTCAAAGTGCAAGTAGATAAACAGGTACCACTCCGGCAGGAAGGTAAACGGCGTTTCCTGCTGCTCTGGTTCGCCAGAAGTGGCTTGGTCATGCTGGCCACATGACCCGGAAGCTGTACGCCTGCTCCCTCGGCCAATAAAGCGAGATGAGCGCCGCAACCCCAGAGTCGGTCAGGACTGGACCTAATGGTCAGGGGTCCCTTTACCTTTACCTTATATAGGGATGGTGTTTTGGCTAGGTAAAGATCAGCAGTCAGAGGTTTAGTTCATTGTTAAATGTTGCTCAAATGTTTTGCACATCTGTTGCACTTTGGCTATTATGCCTATGTACTGCAATGTGTGATGGACATTTTTTTAAAAAGTGAGACTAATGCCTGGAGAAGGCAGTTCAAAGTTTCTAAATAGGGCTGTCAGCTTCTTCCGTCTATCGGTTGTGCAACAGATAGTCCGCTTGCGCACTTTTCACTCTGTGGCATCTTCTTGTCAGGGGAAGACCGATTAGAGCAGGAGTCTATCAATATCTGGAGGGCTGTGGTCCTAGCAATTTGTAGCTGCTATTAACTTCAGAAAGGAAGCCAAATGTTGATTCCAGCAGCGAAAACAAGGAATAAGTGGGAGCCAGTCAAGCCTTCGGAACAAAACAAAACCTTGAATTGCGTCCTGAGAGACACAACTGTGCTACTGGCTGACCCTGTACGAGAGAGCAATCTTGTTGAGTGATCTAAGGAAAAAAGATGCTTAAGAAGAAAGCAATCGGAAAAGAAGAATAATTCATTGGTTAATTAGGAAGCATACATATGGAAACAGCCAGCAAAGCCCTGACCTGTAAGTGGTTTTAGCTTGGGATGCAAGCAAAATTATGTTTGAGATATTGCTTGTACATGGAGTGAATAAATAAATTGTCTCAGTCTCAGAGTTTTATAAAGACTCAAGAGTACCTTCTGCTTGACAAGTATGGCTTCTCATACTATCAACCCAACAGGTCTTTCGGGTCCTTCTGAAAAATAGTTAAATGCCTATTGTAACATTAGTTTAAGCTCTGGGCTAGCTCAGATGGTAGAGCATTTGAGACTCTTAATCTCTGGGTTGCGGGTTCAAGACCCACTTTCCTGTATTGCAGTGGGTTGGACTGGAAGATCCTAGTGGTCCCTATGATTCTAGGAGGGTTTGTGAGTTAGAAGAGGACTTGTTTATTGCTTGGCCTGTGCCACAAGGTCCTGTATCAAGGTCCAGTATCAGAAGAAACTGAATATGTGCAGCCTGTACTTATCTGCTCAAACGTAAATTCAATTGCGTTCAGTAGGACTTAATGTTAGGTAAATGTGCATAGGTATCTTTTCTTGCATTTGGGTTTTTGTATTGGTCTCGCTTGGTCCTTTATCCCTGGTTAACGTTAATTGTTTATATCCAAACCCCTCTGTTGAAATAAGTTATTTTTAAAAAGCAGGTTAGAAAAAAAACCAGTTTATTTAGTAGTATCATATAAATAACTTGTTACAAAAATTGATTTTCAAAAAAGGTAAATTCACTTCTTGTTGTGTATGTGTGAGAAATTACTGCTCAAACAAATGAAGCGGGGGAAACATTACATTGAACGAGAAATATAACAGGCAAGTAGGTTTGGGAAAGGGAAATCCACATCATGGGGAAAAGGTGAAATAAAGAGAATCACACCAGAAGCATAAGGGAATCTTGGGGCACAATCCTCTCTGCGTCGGAAGCAAGTCTCACCATCTCCAGAGGAGCTTACTCAGGGGTAAGTGTGCACAGGATTGCAACGCTCATTATTCCAACTTGCTGTCTGATCGCTTTTGATTTAATCAGCGGAAAGGAACCTGTGTTGACTTACGATCCAAAGCCAAGGCTAGACTGATAAAATGTTCGCAATTCTGCTCTGAGAGGCAAGCATCCTCCATTTTTATCTTATTTTGCTGCAGTGTCCATGTGCTGCAGCCATTGAGGCTGGATGGGTCTTAAAACAGCTTCAATGGCTGGAGGATGACCAGCATATGGGTTGAAATGAAGCTGATCAGCCCATTCTCCATTGAATTGAAAGATCTAGAGGTGCGTGTCAGGGGTCCGATCTGTCTAGAAAACATCCCCTTCCTCTTCTCCGCAGATGCACAGCAACGGTGGCAGGAAATGCATTCTGCACATGCTCAGAGGCACTGCAATCTATTGTCATTTCATGCCATCAGAGATTGAGGCTATTAGATCCCAGTGATAATCCTTTGTCCACCCCATGAGGGCAGCAGGATGTCTCTCTGGCTGGGATACAGCTAAAACCAATTGTTTCCCTGTGCTAACTAGCCAGGGTTCCCATTCTGGCTTCCATCTCCTCCCCATCCCCCTTTTAAAAAATAAAAAGGAAAGAAGTGCAAACAAAAATGGTCACATAGAAGGAACAGCATCTGCCCTATTTTATCCTTGGGCCTATTAGTTTCAATTAAAAGAAATCCGTACGGAAAAGGCCATTTATTTTGAAGGGTTTTAAATGCGCAGATCACAATAGGCATTTGCCCAATTCTTGTAGCCCCCGCAGAATGTGGTTGAGATGCACATTGCAGCTATTATAAGGCCATGAAAGCAGAAAAAAGAAAATCCCATCGTAATTCAAATCACAGAATATACAGTGTTTTGAAGAAGTTTTCTCTCTCTCTCAAAGTTTTGTTGGAATCAAAATAGCTTCATGTTTGCTGTGTGGTTTCCCTCCCCCTTTAATTGTTTGTACCTGAATGCCTAATAATCCTATACATTTTTAATAAACACTAAACTAAAAGATTTTAGAAAACTAAAAGCTTATAATAGAAAGTGTATCCGGATGTATTTACATAAATAGTGCAGCCTTGTAGGAAAGACCAAGTGCCGAGGGAGGCGAAAGGGTTCTCTTGCTATATATGACACTGCCTCCACCCCCTGTGTTTTGGCCTCCAATATATCAAGGAAGTTAGAAGACATATTTCTGAAATGTCTCTGAAGCGCACAAGATTTAAAACCTCACCAAATTCCAATTCCATGTGAAATTCCGTGGTACTTCTACTTTCCTGGCCAACGCTAGGATTACCAAATGGCCGGGGGGGATTGATCTGGACCTTTGAAACAGCAGCTTGACCTGAGAAATTGGTAGGTGAAGATTATCATGGCATACAGATGAACATTGTCACCTAATGACTGTGCAAATCAGACTAGTCTTAAAGAAACAAGAGCAAGAGTCAATAAAAAAGTTGGCAACCTGACCTGCTGCATCAAAGCTCAGTCTGCCTTCCATGAGATCTTTTCTTACAATTTATTTTCTATTATCTTTCCCATACATGCCCTCAAACTTCTGCCTTCACCTCCCCGACAAAAAGTGTGTGTGTGTGTGTGTGTGTGTGTGTGTGTGTGTGTGTGTGTGTGTTAAACATCAATGGATAATTATGACCTCTTTTGCTTTAAGGAGAATTTTGGATATACAGTTATTGGATGAGACCTTCAGCATTCAGTGTTGGTGTGTCAAAGATTGTCTCAGCGGTGCCTAAATTAATCTGCCAGTGCAGGGAATGTAAGAAATCAATGACATAAAAATAACAACTTGCTTCATTCACTGCTAATAATTACGCCAGCTACTGCATTTTCCTCTTTAGAAAGCCTTCAAGCTGCTAACAGCATCACGTATGATTTCAGTCACTGCTTTCTCCTTTCCTCCTTAATTCATTTACACACAAATCTCATAATAGCTACTTGGCTATTTCCATAATGCTTATCATTAGCAACTCTTTTTAATCAATATGTGTTTTTCTCCCCTCTGCGTCTTGAGATCTCGGCAGTCGCTGAGCAAGTGATGGGTAATCACATTTAAAAAATTCAAAAGAAGGGACTCTCTGGAGAACCATTATTTATCTCTTAACGGGTGGTGACATGACCCGGAAATAAATATTATGATCTAGAATGAGGGTCAACCCCACAAAATAAGCAGTAGAGTTTTTAGAGCAAGACATTTTAGCATGCATACGATGACTCATTTATGTATCCATGCTCAAGACAGCTGATCTCTTCTCAAAAAGTACACAAACACCCCAGTCCTAACCTCATCCCAGTCCTAACCTCAGCAGAAGTAAAGAAGAGGAGTTTGGATTTGATATCCGCTTTTTCACTACCCTAAGGAGTCTCAAAGCGGCTAACATTCTCCTTTTCCCTTCCTCTCCCACAACAAACACTCTGTAAGGTGAGTGAGGCTGAGAAACTTCAGAGAAGTGTGACTAGCCCAAGGTCACCCAGCAGCTGCATGTGGAGGAGCGGGGAATCAAACCTGGTTCACCAGATTATGAGTCCACTGCTCTTAACCACTACACCACACTGGCTCCACTCCACTCACTCCAAGGAAAGATGCTTAAGATCACAGTCTAAAATGTCTGTCATTCCAGAGATGGCTCCTGGGTCATATCATCCCATGAGCAGAGTGAATTAACCCAATTCATTATGAGTTGGCCAGACAAGACATTAAGATGAGCAGGCTGAATTGCTGCAGGTACTGATTATATAGCCACTCTTTATTTCCTCTCCATGGGCTACCATGCAACCCCTATCAATGTCTACTCAGAAGTCCTATTGCGTTCATGGAGTCTTGCTGTCCACAAAGGCATGTATAGAATTGCCTCCTTAGTCTGCAAACCTAACCCCCTTTTACTTGGGCGTCAACTCCCAGTTTCTTCCAATCACTGTTTCTTCAGCTACTTCATCAAATATAGCGTGAGAATATACTGCTGCAATTTCTGTTCTTATCACTCCATCCTGGCGCTTGAGACATAAAATCTTTGCTCACAGAATTTTGCTTTCCGTTGCACTTTGGGGGGAAATATAAAGCTTTAGTCATATCTCAACGAAGTGTGAACTGATGCCAAATTAATGCTATTTATTAAAATAAATAAAAATAAAATTCCATGCTTGTAAATTGCACGGAAAGGAGAAAACCTTAGGTGATTAATGCATAATATGTCAGCCTTCAGAGAACGCCGTAATTCATTTTTAAAATTCAGTTCGGCATCTTAATTTTGATGCCAGTATGTTAAATAGTTTATGGAATATCTATGCACAAGCTGCAGGTGACTTACTGTCATTTTATTGACGAGGCGAAACACTTTGTCAATAAAATGCAAAGTTCTGGCGCGAATCGCCTGCTACTTAGTGTCACTGATTCCCGGGATGAGGGTCGCACGCTACTTAAGCCATCAAAGTGCCACAGCATTAGTGTTGCTAATCCTGGCTAAATCAACTTAAGCCATCAAAGAGAATTTGCTACATCAGGAGAAAAGTACAATCAACACTTGTTCACACAATCCACTCAACCTCTTAAGCCTCGGTGGCGCATTTGTCACGGTGCTGTTTTTAAGGCAAAACCAGTTTCTATGGCCTGTTCAATACTCAAGATGGTGCTGTGGCCAACCACCACATCCAGCCGCTCTCAATTCCAAAAGAGCTTTCAAATGTTCCCGTTGGTGTTTCCACTCCAGAAACTGTCAGCAATCATTCCTGTCTCCTGTCCTGCTTGCTTTTGGGGAACATCACATATGGCAGCGGTGGGAAATTTAGCTGAACTACAACTCCCACCAGGGCTGATCACTGGGAGTCCCATGTCATCTAGAGAGTTGCAGGTTTCGCACTTCCTGACATAGGGTAATGTTTGCCAGGTCTGGCGCCATTGGCCTTTCATCATTTCCTGTAAAAGGAAGCAGGAAGAGGTCCCAGCAAGATGGTTAGCAGATAGTGGTTGG
The DNA here is from genome assembly GCF_027172205.1 of Podarcis raffonei. Taxonomy (NCBI): domain Eukaryota; kingdom Metazoa; phylum Chordata; class Lepidosauria; order Squamata; family Lacertidae; genus Podarcis; species Podarcis raffonei. The sequence goes on from NC_070608.1 coordinate 68,950,839, forward strand.
AGTTCAGTCTCCCAGAAAACACTTGGTTTGTGCCTTCTGTTTCACCCATTTGATTGTTTATAATTTCTGTCAGCTCCTTTCACAAGCCTTGAGTTTTGCCTGACCCTGACCTCTGCTTGCTAGTTTCTCATTGTACCGCTAGTTCTGATGTCCAGATTTTACATCTTGAGTCATCTAATCCAGCCTCCTACAAGGCGAGAATCTCAACCAAAGCATCCATGACAGATGGCCACCCAACCTCTGCTTAAAAACCTCCAGTGAAGGAGAGAAAATTAATTGCTGAATTCTCCCAAGTTGAGATAAATGGAGCTTTTATTTGAGAAGGCATTGGGAATTTGGATGGGCTTTCTGAATTGCAAAATGCAAAGCCCTTCTATCGTTTTCAGCACTGATCTGCTTTTCCGCATAGAATAGGGCAAACCTTTGGACTGGTCTTCAAAGCAACCTCGCTTAATTTTACTCCTAATATTTGCTGTTTCATTTTATTCTATAACAGAGCACTTTGCATTTTAAAACTACTGCACTGAGAGCTTTCACAAAGCATTGCGAAATGTCTCATTTGGCCAACATATTTGCAGCTGTGTATTTTATGCATGGGACGTGGGTGGCGCTGTGGGTAAAACCTCAGCGCCTAGGACTTGCCGATCGCATAGTCGGCGGTTCGAATCCCCGCGGTGGGGTGAGCTCCCGTCTTTCGGTCCCAGCTCCTGCCCACCTAGCAGTTTGAAAGCACTCCTAAGTGCAAGTAGATAAATAGGTACCGCTTTATAGTGGGAAGGTAAACGGCGTTTCCGTGTGCTGTGCTGGTGCTGGCTCACCAGAGCAGCTTCATCATGCTGGCCACGTGACCCGGAAGTGTCTGCGGACAGCGCTGGCTCCCAGCCTCTAGAGTGAGATGAGCGCACAACCCTAGAGTCTGTCAAGACTGGCATACAAACTTTTAAGATATTACAAAGTAAAATAAATCTGAAATGGCATCTAGCGGATTCCTTCTGCATCTTGTATGCTGTACAATGTAAGGAGGCAGCTTCAGGCCTGATTGTGGACTGAACCTGCTAATCTATGATTCTTGTACTTGCATCTTAAAGTCAGAAGATTGACAACAGCTTTCAAGAGTCCTGGATGTGGTTTAAGAGAGGTTTCAATTCTAGTGTATATGCATTTCTTTTGTCGTATTGTTGTCTTTGCTGAAACTGGCTTAGTGAGTTTTTTGAAACAACCCCCCCCCCCAATAAAAACTGCCAAGTGGTATGAATGTGAAATGTACATGAACCCTCTTTCCAAACATTCTCAAATCTCCATAGGAGAAACTCACTATTGTCTATCTCCAGCCAAAGACACAAATGGAAAATTAGGTGCATTAGTGGGAAATAAAAAGAAACAAGTGTAAAACAAATTCAAATGGTTAGCTATGACTGTGACAACATAAGTCTAGCAAATCTGTTTAGGAACCAAGAGAAAATGTTTCCTCTGAGATCTTTGTCATAGTAAAGAATTGCATCTATGGCAGTTCTTGCGCCATATTCTTTTAAGATGCTAGTACAGTGGTACCTCAGTTTACAAACTTAATCCGTTTTGGAAGTCCGTTCTTAAACCAAAACTGTTCTTAAACCGAGGTGCGCTTTCCCTTATGAGGCCTCCCACCACCGGTGCCCTTCCACCATTCAGATTCCATTCTTAGACTGAGGTAAAGTTCACAAACCGGGACACTACTTCCAGTTTTGTGGAGTTCGTAAACCGAATAGTTCATAAACAGGGCTGTTCTTAAAGCAAGGTACCACTGTACTCAAATGTAACCTCAGAACTGTACCTCTGTCCTTTGGCAAATAAATATTGGGTTGCGTGGGATTGGTAGCATTGTAAGCACAATATTTTAGGATTACCATCCTCCAGATGTAGCTGTAATTGGAGAAATCTAACCATACCTATCCTAGGTCCATGGCTTAAATTCTTAGGTTCATGTAGAGTGCAATCCTATACACACTTATCTGGGACCAGGGTAAGACTGACTTGAACTCAGTTACTTCTGAGTAGACATGCAGAGGACTATACTGTTAAGCTGACTTTCTGTGATAATGGTTTATTACCTTTGGTGCAGTATAACAAGATGGACCTGGTCTTACATCTGTCTGAGGACCCTTGAAAAGTTCCTGCCGGCAGTTCTAGTGATAGATAAGGCCTTTTCTGGATGCCTTTTACAAACCACATATGGGTGAGAGCTGTGCTATTCCCTATCTCTCTCTTTCCACACTCCACCTGCCTCCCAATCTGGCAGGTACTACTGTGGCTACGACTGATACTTTAGCCAGGATCTACACAGCTGCAAGGAAGCCAGATGAAAAAATTAGTGGCAACCCTTTACCCAAAGAATTTTGAATCTCCTCCTGCCTATATACATCGGCTGTACTCTAAGCACTCGAACGTTAACCATCTAAACAAAAAGCGCAAGTCATAAAATCATGTGAAACTACGTAATTATTGTCGTTAATTAATTAAGAGCGCGTCTACTATAAAGCAAAAAAAGGACAAATTATTAAAATTATTTTTAAAATGCTGCCATTAGCTAAAGCAAAGAGCTCTTGAGGTCAGCTCGAGTGCTGTTAGCTATGTTGGTCATGTTGTCCACACCAAGTGAATGACCAAGCCATTCTTCCAGAGTTCTACAAAGGATCTTCGAGTATTTGACATCAGCCAAAGCTCTCCTATTTATCTCAGAAATATCTTTCTGCTTAATGAGCTTCAACCAACTATAGTGTCAGCTCCCGGTCCTTGCTCTCTCTTGCTTTTCTGATTGGCTTTTAAAGCTGACGTGGCTATCTTGGGTCCCACCTCAGCTGACAAAAGTAAACAGAGAGATCTCCATCCTTCAAAATGTTTGGCACTGTCCTGGACACCACCTCCATGAAAACCCACCTTTGATGCTCCTCACAATCAATGTACATGCCCACCAAGGCTGCTGTCTGGCTTAACAGCGGTAGCTGAGTCATGCATTCAATCCTCCCCTTCCATGCGCCAACACTGGTCCATGCTGAAACGAATGACCAGGCTCTCGCTGATTTTGGCAAGGGGGAGATTGTACCAGAAGTGACCTTTCTGCTTGCTGGCTTGCCTCTGTCATCATTGCTGCTACCTCTTTCTCCTCCACCACCATCTCTTGTTGGGAAACAAAGGATTGTATTCTAGTAAGTCATATTCAGAGTAGGCCCACTGAAATCTGTGGGTTGTATGCAATGGAGTAGATCCATTGAAATCAATGAACCTAAGGGCTTAACTCTGAGTAAGGCTAGTACAGGGTATAACCCCATTACCTTAAGTTCCAACTTAAGCCTGTTGATTTCCATGGGTCTACTCTTGAGTATGACTTAGCTGGATGTAATACAACATCCTTGGCTGCCACATCCTTCCCAGGCACTCAGGAGCAGAATCCTTTGCTTCAATAGGAGGAGGGAATAGCAGTGGCCAGGCAAGCAAGGAAGCAGGGAGAGGGGTAAGACAGTTAGCTTTCAATCTGCTGGTATGCTTAGGAACAGAACAATATAAAATGGAACTCACTGAATGTACACATGGAGCTCTCTTTATGTGTTATGGGTTGGATGCAGATTAACACGTCTGAATCCAACTCCAGGTGTATTTTCAACCTTATGCCTCTTCCTTCCTTGATACATGTCAGAAGTAATCAACGTGGTGTCCTCCAGATTTTGCTGGACTACAACTCTCATTATTCTTGGTTATGTTGTCTGGAGTTGATGTGAGTTGGAGTCTAAAATCTAGAAGCCACCACTTTTGGCTATCCCTGATATGTATTATTGAACACACATTATTTGGTTGGTCGGTTTCCAGGAACACAATATTTCAAATATTGTGTCATTTCTGGTGCACTGTTATGGTCACACACAATGAACCTAGTAAGTCCCCCCCTTCTTCCCCATCTCTTGATTGTCCACCACCACTTTAATACTTTGAACCAAGTGACCAGTTCAAAACTGACACTGGTACTTGAATGGCCACTAGATCCTTTGAAATATTCCTTGCCGGCAGATTGTGGCTTTTAAAAGAGCTACACCCCCCCTCCTTTTGCTATAATGTTTAAGCTAAGCCACAATGCTTCCTTACTATGGGGTGTTTCAAGACATAATCTGCGGAAAACATGTCTGAGCTGCGTAATTAAAATATAGTGAGATTATTGGGTGAAATATAACAGTAAGATAATCCAATTTAGAAGATAAAGTAGAACAAGTTAAAACCGTTATTCCATTTCCATTGTCCCTCCATCTCCCTGCCATTGTGCCTCTTTGACTGTTTTGGTATACAGGGTGCACAGAAAATAAGGGAGTTTTCTTCCCCACCCCCCTCTACCCACCACATTATTTGCCTCTTGGATGCTCAAATTATATTTGCGGGGGTCAGAGGGGATGACATTGGATCCACAAAGACTGCAGTCACGGAAACTATTCGAACTGGTAGAGGACCCTTTCAAATAACTGTGGATAAATAGAAAGACGTAGCAATGCCACACATTTCAATGCTGTTTCTTGAAAATGGGAAAAAAAGGCAACATATTAAGAGTCTTTGTCGCTGTCCGCTCCACCGTACATGTCGGCCAACTTTTTAAACCGTGGACCCCAGTCACTGAGGTAATCGTAGTCCTGGTCTCCATCCGTGGTCACCGACTCCAAGGAGCTGAGGGACTCTGCCACAGATCCATTGCCTTCATATGCGTAGGTTGCTAATGAGTCATAAGGGGGCGCTGTTGGATCCGAATCATTCTCCTTTAACCTTTGGCTAATGAAATCTCTGACGTCGGTGTTATCCCGCGCCACTGGAGTCCGGCGCGGCACGAAAAGCGCTTCTGGCACAATGTCTCGTCGCAGTTTATTGTCTTCTATGGCTTCAGGGTTCCGCAGCGTGCCAATATCAAACGCTTGGGTGTCTTCCTCTCCGCCACCTTCGTCATTGTAACTGACAATGTTGTCTCGGATGTCCTCTTTGGAAATGATCAAAGGCTCTTTCTTCCGTTGCCGTCTCAAGGCTGCAAACAGCACCACTGTAACTGGAAAGAAAAACAAGAAGCAGTGTCGGTGAATGCTGAGGAGGGGGAGTTCATTTGCTGCCCAATTAAGAACAAAAATAGAATGGGCAATATATGTGTTGCTCGAACGTTGTCTTTTATAAGAAACTCTGTTAAACTGCCCACTCCAAATCCATAGTCTCTCACACTGCAGCCAATCCTACTGTGAGCACTGGGGGTTGCAGGGAGGGTAAACATTAGGAGGAAACCAGATTTCAAGCTTGAAGGAAGATGAAGAGCAGTTATTTTTTGTCAGCGGTAGATGTTGCTTTGGGGTTTTTGTTTTTGTTTTACTTTGCGCAGCGTGGAAATGATCCTTATGAAATCACAAGTGCAATTTCAAGGCACATGGAAAGGAAAGAAAAGAAAAAAGTTGTCTCTTAAAATGACTAATGCCGAATGTCAGAAATGCTTTGGAATTTATTTAAGGGAACGTCCTGAGACCTCTGGGTATATGGTGGTATATTATTATTATTATTCACACACAGAGAGCCAGAGAGTTCACCTTTCCAGGTGAAATGCCACATTAGCCGTATTATAGGTGAAAAAAAGTAAAAATTGGGTTTTCCCCCTTTCCTTGATAAAACAATAAGGAACACGTGTTGCAGTTCCTAATTTTAATTCACCTCTTTATACAGCGTACAAGGATATAGATAGATAAATAAATATGACCAGTAAATAAAGTTCTTTTAAAAAGGCATCAAGTTATTTTTATTAAATAAAAATACAGTGGTACATCGGTTTATGAACTTAATCCATTCCGGAAGTCCATTCTTAAACTGAAACCATTCTTAAACTGAGGCGTGCTTTCCCTAATGAGGCCTCCCGCCGCCGGTGCCCTTCCACCATTCAGATTCTGTTCTTAGACCGAGCTAAAGTTCTCAAACCGGGACACTACTTCCGGTTTTGCAGAGTCTGTAAACCAAATTGTTCGTAAACAGGGCTGTTCTTAAACCAAGGTACCACTGTACTGTCCTTTCTAAATGTTTCAAAATCACACAGAAAAAAAGGGAAACGTTTTTTTAAGAGCCAGGAAAAATAATTAGGAAACAAACAAAAAGGAAGTGAAGGAAGGAAGGAAGGAAGGAAGGAAGGAAGGAAGGAAGGAAGGAAGGAGGAAGCAGCTTCCAGATGTGTTGAGGGCTGCATAAGATGGGGACAGAGGGCAGAGGTGCCCTGAGACCGCAGCTGCTATAGCGCATCAACTATAAATTCTAAACCAGCCCTCAAATTGCCTTTGCTGAACATTGTGCTCTGTGTTATCCAGTACACAACAGCTCAAAATCCCAGAGCTGATTTATTTTTGTTTTTTTATTCTGCCTCGCTAATGTCATTATGAATGAGATTTCACTAAAAAGAAATGAATATTCAAATTGGATTTGTGCAAACCACTGACTCAGCTCCAGATATAACCCTGTTCTTGATGCTCAGTTTCTCGTCTGAAGTGAACTTGTAAAATAAGCCCTCCTAATGCTCAACAAAACGTTAAAATAAATGTAAAGCTGAGCTGTTTTTTTCTCCCCACTACCCTCAGCAGTTCTTAGCATTATCTGGGATTTTGCAATAAATAGGCTAGGCTTTCTCGGGCTGAAAGTGAAATCCGCCATGCAGCCGAGGGGGTGGGGGTGGGGTGAACAGCAAAAATAAAAAATAAAAATAAATCTGTCTTTTGTCGCTGCTAAAAATGGAAATTGTAGTTCCATTCTTTACGTGCCTTTGTTTCACATAGTTGAGATTGCCTAAACAAAGCATGAAAGCGGATTGAGAAAGATACAATGCTAAAGCAGCTGTTTAATTGAATGCTAGGCCTGGGACCCAAACAATTGTTGTTTCCAATCCAAACACTACTGACAAGTTACCGTATTTTTCGCCCCATAGGACGCACTTCCCCCCTGCAAAAATGAAGGGGAAATCTGAGTGCGTCCTATGGGGTGAATGCAGGCTTTCGCTGAAGCGTGGAGAGCAAGAGGGGTCGGTGCGCACCGACCCCTCTCCCTCTCCAGGCTTCAGGAAGCTATCAGCAAGCCTGGGGAGCCCGCGGGAGTTCCCGCAGGGCTCCCCACGCTGCGGATAGCAGCCTGCTTCCCGGAGCGCGGGGCGCTCTGAAGCAGAGCGCCCCACACTTCGGAAAGATATCCACAGCCTAGGGAGCCCCGCGGGAGTTCCCGCAGGGCTCCCTAGGATGCGGATAGCAGCCTGCTGCCTGGAGCACGGGGCGCCCTCCGGAGGGCGCCCCGTGCTTCGCGCAGGTGTCCGCAAGCCTTGCAAGCCCGGCGGGAGTTGCCGCTGGGCTCACAAGGCTTGCGGATAGCAGCCTGTTCTGGAGGCTGGGGTCGGGGGAAGCTCGGGCTTCCCCCGCCCCAGCCCTGCGGGTGGGGGGGAGAAATAATTTTTTTATTCATTCCCCCCCCAAAAAGGAGGTGCCTCCTATGGGCCAGTGCGTCCTATAGGGCGAAAAATACGGTACTTCCTGCACAGCTCAACAAGGTGATTCCCCAAACCTGACCTGTCTTCCCTAATGCCCTCTGATGGAGCCCAAAGAGGTCTCTTTGCGGGATGGGCTTGTGCATGGAATAAGAAGCTCCCACCGTGCCCAGCAAAGTCGTTGGAGGAACTGTGGAGTCTCATTTCCCTGGGCAATGATGAGTCTGCTGTACAGGGGTCAGCAAACTTTTTCAGCAGGGGGCCGGTCCACTCTCCCTCAGACCTTGTGGGGGGCCGGACTATATTCTGAAGAAAAAAATGAATGAATTCCTATGCCCCACAAATAACCCAGAGATGCATTTTAAATAAAAGGACACATTCTACTCATGTAAAAACACGCTGATTCCCGGACCGTCCGCGGGCCGGATTTAAAAGGCGATTGGGCCGGATCCAGCCCCCAGGCCTTAGTTTGCCCACCCATGGATTAGAAATAGGGTGCTGATAAAGGGGGTGGTGGTGGAAGTTTCACCCTTTGAAAGGACTACTGTATAATATAGAACAAAACCACCCCCGCTCTCCGTTATTCTCAAAGGAATGCGAAGGAGACTGAGACAATTTGGAACATACAGTGGTACCTCGGGTTACATACGCTTCAGGTTACATACGCTTCAGGTTACAGACTCCGCTAACCCAGAAATAGTACCTCGGGTTAAGAACTTTGCTTCAGGATGAGAACAGAAATCGTGCTCCAGTGGCACAGCAGCAGGAGGCCCCATTAGCTAAAGTGGTGCTTCAGGTTAAGAACAGTTTCAGGTTAAGAACGGACTTCCGGAACGAATTAAATACTTAGCCCGAGGTACCACTGTAATCTAACGGGAAAGGTAACCGATTATAAATTTTCAGCGGAAAACGGGGAAAGAATATGCCAGCTGCAATAGGTTTTCCTATTAATCCCTGGCAGTTTGGAATCAGACCGCTCTTCCTAGGTTGGGAAAAAAAATGGTGAGGACAGTTTATTTGTTGGAATGATGGGGTCTCCAACAAGCTCCCGAATCATGGGGCAGAGCGATGCAGAGGCTTTTGGAAAACTGTGAGACAACCGCTTCCCCCGAGTCATGATGGGAAATATCAACAGTTGGAAGAACGAAGGACACAACACTATATATGGTTGGGACAACATCATGGGGGGGGGGAGAGGGAATTACACACAGGAAATTACACACAGGAAAGAATAATGATTAGAGACCGAGTACCTCGCTTGAAACTTTATAAATCACTTAATATATTAACGTGAATTGAAACCGTAAGATTGCAATCCGTATAAGGGGATCGTTATCTTGAAGGGAATGTAACTGAAATTATTAAGATTTTGGAAAATGAAAAGTAAAGAGGGAGCCATCGAATCTAGCAAGTGAGGAGGCCACTTTAACTAAATTATATAATTTGGTATATAAATAATTGGTTTTAATAATTGTATTAATTGGATAAAATTGGCATGGTTATAATGCGGCTGTTATTGGAACAATATTGGAAAATCAGTAAAAAAACAACAACAATTAAAACACAAAATAGGATGTTTATGGTAGGCGCCAAGAGTTGGTAGGGTAACTTGGGTAAACTGAGATATTGATTTACTGGAGTCAAGGAGTTGATACGATTATAACTTCCTTAACTGGTGAACTTTGGGACTGTGTACATTTGGGTCAGTGTGTACCTGCTGCATGTTGTGGTTATGGTCAGTGGGTGAATGCGCTCATGTAAAAATTAAAGTTTAGTGGGCATGTGTGTATGGTGGCTTAGACCATGGCATGACGGCTAAGATGCTTGCAGTGGTTTCTGATTGTGGTTGGCCTATGTATGACTGAGACAGAAGTGTACAGCGGAGGTGGTTGTGTTATCTGTATATTTGGGGTCACCACAGATTAAATTCTCATATGCATCCAGGGAGGATCCTGGAAGGAAGTACGAAAACCCTGTGTGATTCAAATGAGATCACTTCTCCAATGACACTGGATAACTACGGTCATGGGTGTAGCCAGGAGAAGGGGGAGGCTGCTCCTTCCATCAAGTAAATAAATAAAAATAATTAACTAAAAGTAGAAATGGGCAATGCTTACTGAGTGTTCACAGGGGGAAAAAAACTTCATCGGAAAATAGGAGGAATTTGAGAAGGAAGTGCTGAAAAGGGTATCAGCAAATCTGAGGAAACTTGTTTTAGTTTTGATTTTTTTTAAAAAAAGATGAAAAAGGCGTGTTCTTTGCAGTTTCGCAAAAGAGACTCGTTAACCACACAAAAGGCAGTCTCTGGTTTTGTTATTTAACTTCCTAGTTTTCAAATGACTGAAGATTTAGACTGAGGACTTGGGCTGAAAAGAAAGCAATTTCGAGGCATCTCCTTCCGAATCTGCTAGATGGAGCCAGGCAGAGGATGATGACAGGTGGGGTCTCCTAACCTAAATCCTGGCTGCTGCCCATGACTACAGTCTTAAATCGCCATGGCTTTGTTAATGTATAGCACACATGTGTGCTCCATCAATGTGGAGCTTCTGTCCCCACCTCCTGCAATTCAAGCGACTCCTTTACCTAGCAGTATAATGATGCAGAGGAGAATTGCGATCAGAGCGCCTGTGCTGAGGCCGGTTGGATGGATCAGCGCTTCGGCGTTACAGGAGAGCATTTTCCCTCTCTGGTCACAGGCGCACACTCGGATGGTCACGGTTTCCGTGCTGCTCTGAATCGGGTAGTCGTTGTCCGATATTACCACGGGCAGGAGGTAGATATTCATCTCGTGTCTGTTATACCGGGTTCTCCTTGTGTAGATCGCGGCTGTGTTATCTGGAGAGAACCACGAGCATTGTAAGCAGCATGTTCATTCTGAAAGTTCCCCAACCCCAAACAGAATGAAGCAGATAGACAAATATTACCTCTGTTGTCCTGAAGGGTGAAATTGGAGCTGCTGGCTACTTCGGGAGCCAGCGAGAAGGAAAATTTGTGTCCGCCGAAAGAGTCGTCTTTGTCAACGGCACTTAAGGTCTGTATGAGCTAAAAAAATGGACAATGGCGTTATTGTATTACCGTCACTGTGACAGCCAGGCTCTTTGAGACCAAGACCTTGTTCACACTGTATTATTCCACAAATAACCTTAGAGCAATGAGTTCGAAGCAGCGTGCCAAGCAGATAGCAGCGGTTGAGATTTCCAGCAAAGAAATGCTATTCTCTAAGAGTTGCTTTGGAATACGTGTCTCATACAGGGATTTTCTACCAGCTCCATCTGCTACGCAGGCTGAGACCCTACCTTCCTGCAGACTGTCTCTCCAGAGTGGTGCATGCTCTAGTTATCTCCCGCTTGGACTACTACAATGCGCTCTATGTGGGGCTACCTTTGAAGGTGACCCAGAAACTACAACTAATCCAGAATGCGGCAACTAGACTGGTGAGTGGGAGTGGCTGCCGAGACCACATAACACCAGTCCTGAAAGACCTACATCGCCTCCCAGTATGTTTCCAAACACAATTCAAAGTGTTGGTGCTGACCTTTAAAGCCCTAAATGGCCTCAAAGGCCCAGTAAGCCTGAAGGAGTGTCTCCACCCCCATCGTTCAGCCCGGACACTGAGGTCCAGCTCCAATGGCCTTCTGGCAGTTCCCTCACTGCGAGAAGTGAGGTTACAGGGAAGCAGGTAGAGCTTCTTGGTAGTGGCGCCTACCCTGTGGAACACCCTCCCATCAGATGTCAAGGAAATAAACAACTATCTGACTTTTAGAAGACACCTGAAGGCAGCCCTGTTTAGGGAAGGTTTTGATGTTTGAAGTTTTATTCTGTTTTAGCTATTCAACTTGATAAGGTTGGGGATTGGAGTGAAAAGAGATAGGGATCTTTGGGGTGGAGATGGTGATACTTTAGGGAAAAAATCCATCCCATATCTTTACCTCATCTGATCTGCTTTTTAATAATCATATTTATGAATATACAGACTGCCTTTCTTCTGGGGCCCAGAATGCCCAGGCAGTCTGCCATACACCTAAACTGGTGAATTGTCTCCCGGGCTGTAGGGCATGGTGAACTGGGGTAAAAGGGCTTTGCATCCCCAAACATGAGAGTATGTTGAGTAGTTCTTTTCAGTCCATTAAAAAAGAAGAAGACCCCAATCTTTTGTCTCATTCCCCACCCACATCTTGCAAATACCTAGATGGCAACAGAAATAATTTCAAATATGTGCCTTTCATATCAAACCTGCAAGGGATTCATCAAGAGAAGCATTAAACACAGCAAATTAAGGAAAAATATGGGGCCGGCAAACTGAAGTTCAAGAAGGAGCCACGCTGAACTCTGTGATATGCAATCAGCTCCTAAGGGAATGCCAGTCACAAGCCGATGCAAGATAGTCTCATTTCACTTAGCATCACTGTCAATTCCTTTGCAATGCATAGTGCCAGCTCACAGGCACAATGCTGTTGCCACCATAACACAGACCATGTTTATAAACCTCATATTTATTCATTACGAAGCACAAACCGCACACCTGCTCGGCCTTTGCGTTTTCACAGACGAAGGTTTCGTAAAACATGGCAAACTCCGGGGCGTTGTCATTCACATCCAGGACTTTAATAAACACTGGGATGCGGCTGCTTTCTTTTGGGTTGTCTGTAGTGACACAAAGAGAAAGCCGGTGAAAACATTTTAGTAACGAGTTTGACTCCCGCCCCCCACCTACCCACTGCCTTGTTTGGAGCAATACATTCACAAGGCTAATGCAAGCAATGAGCGATATTTTTGTGCGTGCACAATTTATTTGTGCGAGTTAAGGGTATTTGCAGGTACAATCAGAATACATCTCTAACTGCCTCCTAAGCCAAAGGTAGGAATTCTATGCTCATTTTTATCTCCTTCGATCCTCTCCCGCTTTCATATCCATCTGGCTTTATAAAATTCCGCCAAGCAGACTACCAGCAACCCCCACAGAGGTCTTTACATTTGAAATTTGATCTGCCACTCTTGCGTGGCTGACCATCAAATATTGCTGCCTGGAAAAAGCCCTTCAGCTGTGAATCTTAGGATTCAACTGTCAAATATGTGTGGCTGACTAATATAAGATCTGTACAAGCAGATAAGGGAAGGAAGGAAGGAAGGAAGGAAGGAAGGAAGGAAGGAAGGAAGGAAAACTTTTGTTGACTTCAAGTTCCAAGTTATCCACAATAAGCTTCTGGAAAGGTACAGAAGAGGTAGCAGTGAGAGAGATGAGTTATTGTGAGAGCCTCTCTCTGGTAATTAGAGGTCCTTTTTGAATTGAAAGATATTTAAGCTGAAATATAGGCAAAGGGCTCTTTTTAAGGCTGTGTATGCACTATAGAGGGACGCGGGTGGCGCTGTGGTCTAAACCACAGAGCATAGGACTTGCCGATCAGAAGGTCGGTGGTTCGAATCCCTGCAACAGGGTGAGCTCCCGTTGCTCGGTCCCTGCTCCTGCCAACCTAGCAGTTTGAAAGCACGTCAAAGTGCAAGTAGATAGAACTTCCGGGTTGGCGCCATTGTTTAATGGCGGATTCCCTCCGAGCTCCGGAGGGAATCGGCTCCGTAGCGTCTGGGTCTGGCCGCTGCGGCGAAGCGGAGACCCTTAAAATCACAGGCGCGGATGCCTGTGAACACAGAGACTCGGCGGGCACCATTTGCGCCCCCCCAATCCGCGACGGAGCCTTTTTAAAGGCTTCGGAACGGAGGCAGGGTGAGGCGTGGTGCTGAGAGTACTCCCTCGCCTACGGAGTGAAGCCGCAAGCCATTGACAGAGAGCGCCAACTTCTTCCAAGACCGATTGGACTCTAAAACATAAACCCGTGAGTAATACGGAGATTGGAACCTTAAAAAACCTTTAATTTTGGATTTGGAACGAGCGGGAAGGGGCTAAAAAGGAAGTCCACCCCCCCCTCTTTGTAAACAATTTAAAGCAAAGGACTGGGCAGCTAAGGTCGAGAGAATCTGTTTCTTGTTTTTTTAACGAAAGATCCTGACTTCACGGTTTTGACACTATAAGAAGACTTACTGGAGGATAAAAAGAATTTTGGGAGCTGAAATTTCACCCCCCCCCCCCGAGACCCGGGAACGTCCTATGAGAAAGCCTGTTGCATTGAAGATTTTGACAGCTGTCAAGTGAGCTGTTAGTCAGCTAGTTGTCAGCTGGAAAAAGAGAACATTGTTTCTGCTGTTTTTGCTGGTTTATTTGGTATAACTTGTTGAAAATAAGGAGGGCTGATACAAAATAACTGGACTTTTGGTTTTGAGCTGAAAGGAACATTAAGGAACTAAAATCCCCCTAGAGGGGTAATAGGGACACTACATCACAAAAATGGCTGGAGTATGTAAAATCCAAGCAGAATTGGACAGAGCACTCGTTCTCTTGGGAAACTTGCAAGATGAATACAATGCTTTGTCTACAGAGGTATCACTACTACACTGGACAGTAAACAACAGTTTTGAGCCTGATAAGGACTTGAAACAGGAAGCCTATTCAACTGAACAAATAAATGAAACTGAAAGTGTAGATACGATGGAGCAATATGTTATTGTTGAAGAAAATGAAGGAGGAGCAGGAGATTTGCAGGAGTCAAAGGAGAGTTACAATATGAGGCCTGACATGATGATAAAAAAGGACAATAAAAATTGGATGTGGAAAGCCTGGTCTGAATGGGAGTCTGGAAAATGGAGAGATCCCCTTTGGAGGAGATCTGAAGACCTGAGGATTACAAATTTGTTGAAGGTGAAAGCTGGAGCTTTGGGGACATCTGGATCTGAAAGAAATTTGAAACAAGAGTTGGAGCACCCCATAGGCTTTGCTTTTAAGTATGGAGGACTGGCTGGAAGCAACATGGACTCTGTTGGGTCGGAGCCCCTCCGAGACTTGGGGCTTAATATCAGGGACTATCAAGGAGACCGGCAGAAAGGAACTGAGGGAGATGTAGGGGCCTCGGACGTGGGATCTCCAGGCTAAATAAATAATATAAAGACTGATGGATATTGGTTGGGGACTGGAGCCGGGAGGGGGGTGGGTGGAGGTTGGGAATCCAAAGGGTACATAAGGATAATTTGCTTTTTATATTTTGTTAGTGGTAAAGAAACTGGGTAAATCGTGGAAGGGAAATTTTGGTCGACTTTAGGAAAAAAGTTTAAGAATAATTAATGAGGTATAACTATTGATGTGGGATTTTAATAAGGTAAAATTGGTTTTTTCTTTTTAAATTAATTGAAAATAAGGCTGTCAAAAATAAATTGAGGAAATGGAAAAAAGAAGTAAAGTAAAACGATAGTATGTTAGAACAAATGTTTAGTTAAGGTAAAGAAATAAGTTAAGGACTTGCTGAACTGACAATTTAAATTGGAATACAGGAAGGGGAGGTGCGAGGAGGTCTGAGAAATAAGGCTAAGAATAATAAGTATCAGAAACTTTATGTGTTTTTTCTATTGTTTTTTTGTTTAGTTTTGAATATTATGTATTTTTGTGGTTTTTTTTCTTTTGTTTATTTCTTGTTTTTGTTTGTTGTGTGTTTCTTGAAAATGCCAATAAATATTTAATAAAAAAAAAAAGTGCAAGTAGATAAATAGGTACTGCTCCGGCAGGAAGGTAAACGGCGTTTCCGCGTGCTGCTCTGGTTCGCCAGAAGCGGCTTAGTCATGCTGGCCACATGACCAGGAAGCTGTACGCCGGCTCCCTCAGCCAATAAAGCAAGATGAGCACCGCAACCCCAGAGTCGGCCATGACAGGACCTAATGGTTAGGGGTTACCTTTTTATGCACTATAGACTATACTTGGAAAGCACACTCTAGGCACTTTCTTTCCCTCAAAGAATTCTGGGTTCTATAGTTTACCCCTCACAGAGCTAAAATTCCCAGCAACCCTTAACAAACTACAATGCCCATAGTTCTTTGAAGGACAGAATGTGCTTTAAGTGTCTTTGAAAGGAATACTGCATCTACAGACCTCCTTTCCCCTGTATGAAGAGCAGAAGAGCCATTAGCAGAACTTTCCCCTTGTCGTCTAGTTTAGCCCCACAATTCCTATACATGCAGTGTAAAATAGAAGATAGAGTGGACTACATCACTTCAAGATGTGGATTATGTACATGCCATTTTTGACTGTTCCCACCTATATTAAAAAAGTGGATTTGTGCTTATTAAGAAGAAGAAGCATTGGGTACCATGCCAGAGAGACGTTCCAGTCCAACCTAGGTTTTTTTTTGCAGGTGGTGGTTGTTTTAAAATGAAGGGGAGCATTCAACACTGGCATCCCCATCTGTAGTCTGAAATAGTGCACTCCATGTAGAGCTCTGCACCTTTATGCTGTTTGGACCTGGCCTAAGAGGCAAGCAGAGGACTCTTTTTAAAGGACTGAGGTGCATCTTGTGAACATCTGTGACACTAGGAGCCATTGAGCTCCTGGGAGGCCAGTTGCCTATCTAGCTTAGGGCTCCTCCGCTCCCAAATTCCTCCCCTGCCTCTGACATGCCTCTAGTTTTTCCAGAAGCATTGAGCCCGATGAAATCCACACTCCCTCCCACCAGTCACAGGGTAACCCTATGTCAGTGATGCCACTGTATTTTTTCATCTATACTATTCTTCAGGCTCGATGATTCACAGGGAAAAGGGCAGGCTGTGCTGAGCTCCATAGTGCGAAAGGCCATAATTGAGAGAGATTTGGTTAGGAAGTGCAGGGTATGCTTTCTTGATAGCCTTATCCTCCACAAATTTGTCTAATCCTCTTTCAAAGCAATCCAAGTTGGTGGCCGTCATTTCCTCCCATGGGAGCAAGTTCCAAAGTATAACTATGGAGGAAGCCCTTTCTTTTATCCATCCTGAATCTTCCAACATTCAACTTGACTGGATGTCCACAGGTTTTAGCATTATGCTACACCCCCTCTTCCTATGAGTTGCTCTACACACCCTTAAATAGTTTTTTGGAACCTTTTCCCGAACTTTTCCCAACTCTACAATATCCTTTTTGGAGGTGAGTAGACCGGAACAGTGGACGCGGGTGGTGCTGTGGATTAAACCACATAGCCCAGCACTCGCCGATCAGAAGGTTGGCAGTTCGAATCCCTGCGACAGGGTGAGCTCCCGTTGCTCGGTCCCTGCTCCTGCCAACCTAGCAGTTCGAAAGCACATCCAAGTGCAAGTAGATAAATAGGTACCGCTCTGGCGGGAAGGTAAACGGCGTTTCTGTGCGCTACTCTGGTTCGCCGGAAGCGGCTTAGTCATGCTGGCCACATGACCCAGAAGCTGTACGCCGCTTCCTCAGCCAATAAAGCGAGATGAGTGCCACAACCCCAGAGTCAGTCACAACTGGACCTAATGGTTAGGGGTCCCTTTACTTTTTAGACCAGAACGGTACATGATTTTCCAAACACGGTCCCACCACAGTTTTGTCTAACAGCATTATGATATTGGCAGTTTTATTTCCAATTCCTTTTCTGACTCTCCCTAGCACTGAATTTGCCTTTCCACAGCTGCTGCACACTGGGTCGACATCTTCTTTGAGCAATCTACTATGACCCCAAGGTCTCATTGCTGGTCAGTCACTGCCAGTTCAGACCCCTTGAAATCAAGACTCTTTTAAGACATATTGTCTCTTTAGACACAGTTGTTTTGACCTCCTATAGTTCACTCTCCCTGGGTGGAAGAGGAAAGGGTTATTAGGGGGTGTGGTGACAGCAATTTTTTTTATTAAAGATTTTCTTGTTTTACAGAAGTATGTATAACGTATCTCGTATTTTTTCCATGTAACATTTTTACAAATCAGTTTCATTTGTTGAGACATTAGGAAGAAAAGGGGTGAAGGGGGGCAAGATGGGGGGGGGTCGGGTGGCGATGTTTCTATTTTGCTTAATGTCTGTAGGGTTTGGTGTCAGCGTTACTCGTGCCGGTTCTCTGCTGTTCACTTGTGTTCCTTTGGTGGTGAGAGAGGTTGGGGTTGGCCTAGGGTGTGGTTGTTTGTTTGTGATTGGCTGTGGTGATCTTTGTTTTTGTGTGTGAGTGGAGTGGGTGGGTGTTTTGGATCAGGTTAGCCATATTGATTTATATGCTGTTGGTGGATTATTGTCGTTGTCTTGTTGGGCTGTGTACGTGATAAAGGGGAGCCATACCGGGGTAAAGGCGTCTTCTTCTGTTTGTCCCCGTGTCAGTTTCAGTTTATTGGTTAATTTTTCTAGTAGGGCTGTTTCCCATACTATTTGGTACCATTGGTCCATGCTTACTCCTGACAGGTCTCTCCAGTGTCTGGTTATGGTGTTTCTGGCTGCTGAAAGTAGGCGGATTATGAGTGCTTTGTGGTGTAAATGGGCATTGTTGTCTTGGAAGATGTTTAGTAGGGCCAATTCTGGGGTGATGTCTAAAACCCAACTATCCTGGACAACAGTCATACGAGAAATATGTAAAATAACTAAGCAAGTATTGGTGACAGCATTATTGAATCATTTGGGCCACAGCCTTACAAGATGGTTGTGCAAGGAAGGGCATAAGAAGAAGAAGAGAAGAGTTTGGATTTGATATCCCGCCTTTCACTCCCTTTAAGGAGTCTCAAAGCGGCTAACATTCTCCTTTCCCTTCCTCCCCCACAACAAACACTCTGTGAGGTGAGTGGGGCTGAGAGACTTCAAAGAAGTGTGACTGGCCCAAGGTCACCCAGCAGCTGCATGTGGAGAAGCGGAGACGCGAACCCGGTTCCCCAGAGTACGAGACTACCGCTCTTAACCACTACACCACACTGGCTCTCATAAGCAGGCTCTTCTAGCTTCCCCCTTCCATTACAGAAGGGACAGGGAATTCAGCATTGAATTCCCTCTTTGAACCTCAGAGTTCTTTCTCTCTCCCCTGGGAGAGCGTAATCTGATGCTTCCTAAGGCCTCCCCCCACCCGAAATGGCTTCCCAGGGACGACGGAATTGCAGGATAAACATGTCAAGTGAAGGTTTTTCTTTGTATAGCCTTAACGGCTGCGAATCTGAAAGCTGCAACATTTTAAAACATAGAGTTGAAGTCAATAGGAGAAACTTGCTTAGAAATGCAAAATCAATATTCTCTCCCACAAGCAAGCAATCTGTTCTCGGGCGATAACTATCAGGAACACCACTTTCCAATATGCTTACACAAACTTTAAGCTCCGCTGCTCTTTATCTCTTCCTCATCCCTCCCGAGTTCTTTTTCTTCAATGAATAAATTGCTTAACTTTGTTCTCTTCAGTCTAACCTAATTGTCACCTGGTTCTTTCTTTTTCTTGAGGAAGAAGTGGGGAGTGTTACTATGTGGAGTAGGCCGCTCCCTTCCTCTCGCTGCATTATGCAAACACACACATTCCTTAGTTATTCATGTAGCATCTATCAAACCAAAGACTGAAATCCTAAATTTCTCTTGATCTTGGCTTTTGAAGTGCTTTCTGTGGTGCACTTGCTGTTTCACCTTTCATAGCTTTCAGGTGTGGAAAATTCATCATTCAAAACAACTTCAGAACTCTCATCTGCAAGGCAGCTGCATACTGAACAACTTGAATCCCACTTCTGCGTCCGTCGCTGATTTCCTTGGGCTCGTGAGTAAGTCAAGGTGGCCCAACAGAGAGGCATATGTTTGTCGGGAGTATGCATTGCAATAACCATGAAAATATTCCTCCTTTGCTGAGGGTCCCTCTGTAACCCTTAAAACATAGAGATATTTAGCAGGTATGGAGCTTTTGGCTGGCATCAGTCTGTCTCAGGAGACGAAGGAGGAGCGTGCCTTTGGGAGTGAAGTCAAACCGTTGGAAGGTTACAGCGGCTGCTGTGCCTGTAGAGACCGATATCGGAGAGACATGTTTTGTTGCAGCTGGGGCAGATGAAGGTGTCCAGTTGTGCTGCTGCAGATGCACCATGACGTTTCTCCTCTCTGCGCTCCTCCCAGCGATCATTCCTCCTTTGGCCACTGTTATGGAAGCACAACCTGTCTCCAGGCACTGCAGTCATCTGAAAGGGATTGCCACACGTTGTCACATTTGCAGACATCTTTGTAGCACAGAGCTGGTCTGCCAATGGGCCTGGTGCCTGAAGCCAGCTCCCGCCATCTTCCATTCTGTGGACATGAACAAGCCAGTGTAGACGTCGCTGAGACAGGACGTCTGGGAATGTGGGCTTAGGAGAGGACATCTTCAGAACTCTGTCCTGCCATGTGGTGCCCAAAATCTTCCTGGTGGAAGGCATTGAGGCATTTGCAAATTGCCCATGCCTCACTTAACCTTCATATTTCAAATCACTAGAGGAAGTATGGGGGCTCCACATTCTATATTTTATTGGCCTAGCAGGTTATCATCATATTCCTGTGGCACCTGTAACATCCACAGATGTCTTGTTTGGACAAGGGGCATCCAACATCTGCAAAAACTCCAGCTGTCTCCCAAGGATATAGTCCTCAGCATACTTGTTCTTAGCTATTATACCACACTGGCTGGCTGTGTAATCGGTCATAAACATAGGTGCTCTTTACATGTCACCCCAGCACCATGAGAAAGATCCATGCCATTTGTTGGGTCCATGAGGAGAAAAGAAGTTCCAACGCATAGGAAGCACCATGGTATGACAATTTCAGAGAACAATGACATCATTAACATCTTTTGGACCACCTTACAAATTAGCAGTACATAGCTGAAGATTAGGAACTAACTATCCTGAAGGAAGCATTGATAAAAATAAAAAAAGAGATGTCTGACTGACCTCCTCTTTGCCATTTTAAGAAACTCATTTGCTGTCTCTCTTCCCTTCCTTACTCGTCGGCTAATTATAGTCTGTGTTTTACTCATTGTTTGTTTCACTTAGCTAGTGCACGGTTTTTCTCCTCCCCTTAAGTCCTCCGTCCTTTTGTTTCACATTCTTTAGCATCTAAAAAATGTCAAACAAAATCGTGAGTTGGAAGGCAAGGACCTGCTAGTTTCACTGTTTGCATAGTGCCTGCTGGTGCCTTTATCGATGATAAATGATGATCACGCTGAGACGTGGGGCAATTTTCTTCTCATCGCATGGAAGCACATGACAACAGTGTGCACTTGAAACAGAGAACGCTCTGTCGGGTAAAAGGTGCACTCAGTGCAGGGCAAGCATATGCACAACTGGACAGAAAGCAATAAAATGCCCCAAACTTAGCAATTGTTCTTGGTCAGGGGTTGGGAACTTCAGGCCTGAAGGATGAATGTGGCCCTCCATATCTCCCTGTTTGGCCCTCTGAACTTTCTCCAAACCACACCCCTCACTGGGCCTGCTTTATGCCTGGGGAGTTTTTCCTCTGGTTGGAATGTGCCCTAGACCTCAGATAATACCTCTTGCTTATGTGTGTGTTTGTGTGTGGAAACAAGCCTACTACACAATGAGAAATTTACATACTTTGTTCTCCCCATTGTTACTCTGGGCCTGCTCACTGCTAGCAGGTGGCCCTCAAAACATTGCCTAGAAGGAAATGTGGCCTTCAGTGTGACAAAGGTTCTTCACCCCTGTTTTCTGTGCAGTCAACATGGTGGTCTTAAGAGATGGCTAGAAAATAAGAAAAAGCTACTTGCTTGTTGACATGTTATTTAAGATTCCATAAAATGTTTTTGAGTAGAGATTGTGGGGAGAGGAGCAAAGCATTCTTCCTTCCCTTCCCTTCTGAGAGGCTAACCAAAGATCATTCACCTGAGGCTCGCTAGCTCAGACCTTGCCCTACTGCTCTCTAAACTACTTGAGCGGTGTTTTCAGAGAGAGTTCAGTGACCCATTTTACAGCTACACATAATGCATGAGAAAAAGGAAGGATCAAGCAGATCCATGTGTATGCAGCAATTTTACAAGAGCCGAGGGAAAAATAATAATAATCACAGAATGTGGTATTGGATGCACGAATTGGCTTCCTAAGAATCTCAGTTTGCTTTCTTTCTTTCTTTTTTAAAAAGAGCAAGTTTTCAGAATAGACTTTCAAGCCTACCTTAAATTAGCAACACCCGCTTAAATGTCAAAAACTAGAGAAATTTGAATAATTTATTCCAAGTGCAGAATTCAGCGTTTCTCTTGGCACATAATTGAGAGGGCCTGGGAGCAAATTTTTATTTTTTTAATTCCCCCCTTCCTCAAGGATGGGATATACATAGCTCTGTTCCCCCTGCTGAGCTGCAAAGAAGAGCCTTGAGATTTCCTGTAGAATCTAGCTATCT
Source organism: Podarcis raffonei (assembly GCF_027172205.1). Taxonomy (NCBI): domain Eukaryota; kingdom Metazoa; phylum Chordata; class Lepidosauria; order Squamata; family Lacertidae; genus Podarcis; species Podarcis raffonei. Next base: position 68,972,514 of record NC_070608.1, read on the forward strand.
AAAGTCATGGAAGGCATTAAATAATTGTTATTCTGCTGTGCTTCACAGTCAAATGCAATAAAACAAGATTCTTCTCAGTGTTGACTGAATTACATTTGCACATGTAGGTGCTCCTAGGCTCTCTCTTTGCTAGATAGCGATCACTTCTATATCCCTTTAAATGTGATGGTTAAAGAATTCTGGTCATTGTAGTCCAGTGAGAATCATTGGTAAGCGATAGGGTAGCCAAATGCAGAAGAACACAGAGCTCCTGAACCTTCCAACTGTTGTGCAGAAGAGGCAATTTTGAGAGATTATTTATCTTCTGCTCACCAGTTGTAGGAGCCTATCCTCTTTTTTTAATCTGGCCACCCAAGTTAGCTGTTCGCCATTTCCCCCCTTCCTCTCAGAACTGCAGTTACCATGGTTTCCTGGAAGAAGTTTTGATGTCTCCCATTAACGAGAAATCTAGTTACCTGGATGTGACCTAAAATATTGGAGATGATTAAAAAAGTGTTCGGTGGCAGGTTTACATAGAAAACAGGTGCTTAAACAAGGCTGCCTAATTTGCACAGGCTCCCTGCATGAATATCGAACTCAACAGAGTGATCTTCTGTGCTAGCTCTACTTAGAATAGGCCCATTGGCATTAATAGAGATGATTCATGAATTAGTTGTGTGCAACGTAGTTACTTGATTATCTAGACTCGCCTAATTGTGAAGTGTTCCCCTTCATCCCAACCCAGAGTCCCCGTTCAGACCAAACAAGAAACAGAGAAGGGTTGCAAATGCGGTTGATGTTTCTGAAGTTGACAAATTGGCCTTTGGTTTGAATGCAATCTAAATGCCTTCAGCTAGTCCTCTGAGCCTGCCTACTTGGAAGCAAGTCCCATCTACAATAGCTTTCATGTAAGTGGATTTAGGAGTGATGTACTGGGCTCCGGGCTTCTAATTAAATCTGGCCCTAATGAAATTAATAGGGGAACGCAGAAAGAAGTAAGTGACTTGAAATGATGGCCTTTTAAGTATCTTGGTCAATGCTACAGGGCTGAATTTGGTTGGGACATAAAGAACAGCATATTTCCATCCCCTTCCTCAATATTATGTACCCCTTTTTGTGGGGAGGGGGTACAATCTATGCAGCTGTTCACAAGCAGCAATTGCCATCCTAATTAACCAATGGCCAGGAGGATTTCTTTAGTCTATTTGATCTGAAATGAAGGGCATGCTAATTTCCTTTCTATTCAGGCACAAAGTTGCCTCTTCATAAGCTGTAGCCTTGGGAAAGAAAGAGGGAAAAATACAGAAGCTTTTTTAAAGTTTACTTCCATGAATAACAGCAAAACAACCAAAGCATGCAGACTGACTTCCTTTCAGCCATTCTCAGCTGGAAGGCTGCATTCGTTACGGCAATGGTGTTTATGCAGAACTTACTGATCTCGGAAGCTACTACTGTAATGTTATGCCACAATAATGTTTCCCGGTCAAGTAGTTTGGAAGTAAATATTGAACCGTTTCCAGAATCAATGTTGAATATTCTGTCCATGTCAGTATGCCGATCTACAGAATACCTGAAAATAGAAACAAAGTCATTTAGAGATCGCTCCAAAAATGCTTTTAAATAATTTTATGGTGCACTCTACAGCTATATTGCAAACAACAACAACAAACCCCACCAAACCAATGTTGTTGTACTGATATTGTGAACTGCAACATCTTGATACCTTCTGTGATTTGGGCAGGATTTATCTAAGGATCCTGGTCGGTAGAAACCCTGCTTCAGCAGATGGAACATTTGTAATTCCTCACCATATATTTGCTAAAATCCTATTTTATTCACAACCCCACCCATTAAGACACAACCCAAACACATTAGGCCAATTCATAATTTCCATGTTAAGTGCTACAACTGGCATTCTGGAGTTCTTTACTTGAGCATGGATTTTTTAAAAAATATTTGGCTATCTCCCCCTTTGTCTCCTTGGTACAGACATCAAGATTCAACAGGTGAACAACTTGCATTTTTCAAAATACAAATGCAACCTGTGAAGCTTCTTGTGCAGAAAATAAAATTTTCAAAGCATGATATGGTAGAAAACCTGCCACAAGATCATTTCCTCCCAGCTCAATGTTTCTGCAGTATAATATAATTTTGTGAAAATTTCCTGCTAATGATCATGTTGAAAGCTAATGTGGCATGAACATAGTGATGCTCTGGCTTATTCAGCCTGCAACTGTCTTGCACATTTATTTCCAGGTAAGCGTAACATATTTGCAACCTAAGTAACTTCACCCAAGGCATCACAAGGCCTTACTCCTGAGTAGTCATGTCTACGATTGCACTGCCTATCACAAGAAAACAGAACCAAATGTGTTTCATTGCACTTTTCTGCCTCAGGAATGGTTGCGTGCATTAGTGAAAACTTAGTGAGCTCTGTAGGCTTCTCTATAAACCGTAAACTGCCCTGAGACCTCCGGGTATAGAGCGGTATATAAATTCAATAAACAAAATAATAATAAAATAACTGTAGGGCACAGATTTACTCATGCAAGGGAAGGAACAAGCTGCTGTTTTTCTGCACTTCCCAATTGAACAGGATGACCAATCACTGCTTCTTAATAATTCAATACCAAATGTACCCAAGAGCAGAACTTGCTGAAAATCACTGACCCACCTAAAATGGAAATGTCAGCAACGCAATTTTTAAAAAGTTTTTTTTTGGCAGGATTTATAATATTTTGGCTAGGCTGGCAATAAACTGCAGGATATAGCAGGGCAACAGATGAAATGGATCAGTCGGCAAGGGCTATAGAATGACCGCTCACCAGTATTGTCGGTGGGCGGCTTTTGTGACCTGGCACAGGCTCCCTGGCCTCGGGAGCCGAGCCATAGCTGTTGGCCATTGCTCTGTCCCCTGGGCTGGCCAGCGAGGTTGCAGGGGTCCCGCCTGGCCCCAGCTCAAATTAGCAAATTGGCGGGGGGCAGGTGGAGCAAGGGCCAGGTAAGGAGGCTTCTGCCGACGCTGGCCATTCAGTCAACTCGAAGTGTCATGGAGAGAGGCTCATTGTTGGACGGTTCAGGGGGTAACCAACTGGGAGCTAGGGAGCTGGGAAGTGGTATGGGGAAGCCTTCTGTTTTACCAAGCAGCTCCTGGGCTTATCTTCTTGTCCCGTAGTGTGGTAACGCATCCCTCATGCGGCGGTGTTATCAGGGCCCCGTTAGAGGGGTTTGTGAGGGGAGCCACTGACCATGAGCACTCGGTGGACGGTAAAACTCCCCTCCACAACAGGAAAAGGGGGGGCAGCTGTGTAAACGCACATTTTGCAGTGTCCCCCAGATTCCTGTCTGACCCTGCTTAGCCGCAGACCCCAACTGGGGGACTGTGAGGGATACACACCCAATGCCTAAGCCAAGGCATTCCTACATCAGAAATTAATAAAGTTGTGGCCTGTTTTAATCCTATACCTATGCTGCCTTGTGTCTTAACTATCTGGGGCCTGGCTCTCAGGGAGGAGGGTCTGCGCCTGGGTACGCAAAGCTTCCCTCCTGCCCGTGCCGTCCAAAAAAGCTTCTCATGCACCACAGTAAACTGCACAGGCAAAAGGGGAGGAATACTAATACTAGACACCTGAGTGCAAGGAGATGGCTTGTCTTTCCATGGCAGTAGTGGGGGCATGCACACTCTAATCCATCTGGGACCAACTGGACAGCTCTTTTTCTTTGCAGGAGTGTCACACAACCTGTGCCCGGTGAAGTGGTTCTTCCTCCAAATGCTCTCCGATAAGTGTTCACTGTGGTGTCTGTTAGAATTCCTGCTTCGTGATTGCAGTCATGGGATTGTTGTCTTTCACATGACGGTGTATGTTTTGACTCCACAGAGTCAAAGTGACGGAGTGGGAAGTGACGGAGACAGGATGTTTGTGTTACTGTGTTCCGTGAAGTGGGACTATTGTCCTTTGTTCATTCTCTTTGCTGTCTGATGCTAGAGAGAGAGAGAGGGAGCTATGTTGCAGTGCTCTGTGTGTGTTTATATGTAAATAAAGTAGATTAGCCAAAATGCTGAGTTGCTGAGGTCTGTCACGCAAGCTGCGAAGACTCTGCAGATCCCTAAGTGTTCCGATGTCTGTTGGCATCGGTCACTGTGATGTTCGGGCTGAAGAAAGCTTTTGAAGCTCCCGAACAATCGACCAGGAGGGAGGGAACATGCCAGTTGGGCACGTGTCTCTGCCAGGGTCCTACTCGAGTGTAGGACAAGCTCCTGACAGTGTCTACTTAGGCAAGAGATTGCAAGTTACCCTCCCATATCGCTTTACTTGTTTCAACCACACTATGGTTGCTGTAATGCCCAGGAAAGCAGCAGGGGAGATTGGCTGAGGTTGCCAAGTGGAAGAGTTGGAATTCAGTCAACTGTTTCCCTGCTCCCAAGGATTGGTGCGGGAGAGAGGGAGAGTGTGCTGGTCCCGTGGGTTACCCCAGAGGCAAGGTCCAAGTCTGGTCCATGGTCAAAGGTGCAACATGGAGGCAGTCCATAGTAACTGAAGCTGGGTGCAGGGCAGGGTGTCGGGTGAAGTTAGTAACAGGCAAGCAAGCAGGGAGCCAGGGCAGGGCAGGAACTAGCAACCAACAATGTTGCTCCTGCAACTTTGGACTGGGGCTGGCCGGTTTTTATCTGCCCCGAGGCATAGGGCGGCCCCGATCCTCAGGTGACTCACCGCTCCTGGCTGGGAGGCGAGCACTCCTCTTGCGGGAACTTAGTTCCCTCCGCCTCCCTGCCCTGAGCCTCTGCAGCTCAGGAGAGGCTGGAGGGTTACTGGACCCAGAGGCAACCTCAGCTTCCTCTGACGGAGCTGAGAGTGGAGCACCTGCAGGCAATGGGTGCTCCATCACCTCAGGAGCCAGAGCAGACTAAGCTGGTGCCTGCACCTGAGGATCCAGCACAGGTGAGGACCCTTCAGGCTCATGCCCCAGCCCCAGCTCAGCTGGTTCTGGAGGCGGGGAATCCTGTGCAGGCTGGGATCCCTCAGGTTCAGCATCCGAGTCCGAATCCCAGGCTATCACAGAGAGAGAGAGAGGGTTGGATGGGGAATAAGATGGGACCTGAAGTTGGCTACATGGTGGAGCTCCTTCAAAGCAAGGGTTTTTAAGTGGGGTTGTATGTAGTCACTGTGAATTTAGCATCTGCTCTCAACGTAACAAACTTACAGGGCCACGGCGTTAGGTTACCGTTTCTAATTCCATCTGTTGAAAGGTCAGCAGTCAAGCCTTCCTGATGAACGGATTAAAGTGAATTAAAGATCATGAGACTTTCTGCTGCTGCTGCTTCTTTTCAAGTGAAAGGAAAGAATATCTCCCTGATACCTTTTAAAAGTCTGGGGCTGGAAGAGTTTGTGTGTCTGTCGACTTCAAAGGCTGCATGCCAGCAGAAATTCTCCTGGAATTATATGAGTTGCAGAAACCAGGACCTCAAGCTGGGGCAACAATTAATATCTCAGACATATACTGAAAGTTGGCAGTAGTGCCACAGTTTGGATTTGCCAAGTTATTTAACAAGCTTTAAGCAAGCATCTTTCACATATTCAGCGAACTGGGGATTAGCGGTGTAAGTTTTTCAAACGGAAGCCTAATATCCAGAAATCCGAACATCACAGATTTAGCACAGTGTATGTGACACAGTTCTCGGAAGCAATGGAGAAAACCTGTTTATGTTCGATTCTTAATTTGCAGCCTGATGCTAACCATTTGTTTTAGCTGCAGCCGCCCTTAGGAAGCACAGCTATGCAATTGATCATGTTAGGCTGTAAGTGGAGAGAATGGAATGCCCTAGCAAAGCCCTAGCAAGGGTTGAGTTTACACCCAATGGGTGGGAAGCAGTGCATGTACTCTCATCTCAAGTCAGACAGGAGGGAGCTAAGCCTCTGTTCTTCCAGCTTCTTGGCAAAAGATGAATAATGGACGGAGCCTTAGTTTGCACCATGCTACATGGTTAAGTTCAACTTCCTAGCAGCAGCCACTATCACAGAGCTGATCATCACCGTAGGGCTGTGGGGTATCCCCCTGGTGATCAAACAGCTGTTTCATCTCTAGAAGCACAAGGGACTTGTGGATGTCTCTCCTGCCAACATGCCACCACCAAGACGGGTCTACCTGTAGGACTACAGCGGCTGCTGGATTACAACTCCCATCATCCTTGACCAACTGGAGTGTTCGGTGGGGCTGATGGGGGTTGGAGTCCAACGGCATTGGAGGCTCATGGGTTTCTCAGCCCTGCTCTAGAAGAAATGGGGCGTGGGGAGGCTAATGCCGGACTGTCAACCCTCTGGGGCTGCAGTAGGGGCTCAAGCTCAGTTGCTCATTCCAACTCTGCAGAGAACCTGCTGAACTACAAGTTTCAACCTGTTTTCCCTGGTGTTTCTGTTAATGCTTGTATTGTATTTTAAATGCATTTCACAAAGGATAAATAGTATTGGGGAAAGGAGGTGGCAGAAGGCAGTGGCTTGGTTATTGTGTTGGTTTTATCTTTGGCTGTGAATGTGAGAGGGTGGGGGCTTCATGAAGACGCTTTCTGGAGGATGCTGTGAGGACAGGTAAGCTAAGGATTAGTAACTTATGCACTGCTACAAAGGAGTTTTGAAAAAAAAGAATTAAACCCTCTCTTGGGCTCAAGGGAGAGACATTAATTAATGTATATGTAAATAATACCGGTTGTTCAACTGCCGCCAACCTAACAAGTAAAGATTTATCTTCAACTATTTGTGTAAGACGCATATTTTTTTGTCACAAATGGCTAACCGTTTCCCTCCTCCCATGACATAGATCTGCACCTGAATATTAATATTATGAGGATGCATGGTTTCCCAGAAATTGCTACATGCACAGGCAGGGGTGGCTCATACCATTTTGCCACCTGAGGAATGTGCCCCGCCCCCTAATTCCACCATTGCCACTTGTATTCCCCTACCTGGTGGTGGTGGGGGGGGGGCAAGTGACAACACTGCACTCGGGAACACCAAGCTATTGCCAATTCAGTGAATGCCAGCATACTCCTCAGAGCATTGCCACTTGTCTTCTCCACTCCAAGGGCAGGAAAAATGAGCAGCAACACCACCACCTCCATTTTGCTGTCGAGAGGGGGCATTCTGGCAGTGGCAGAAGTGGTGGGGCAGGCAGGGTGCCGCCTCTTGTGCTTCTGCCACCTGAAGTGGATGCTTCACATTGTCTCATGGGTGGGCCGGCTCTGCACACAGGATCATCTCCAAGCAGAACACTAATGCGACACAGTACTAATAGGTAACACCAAGGTTCGGCAAAACTCTAGTTCTAAATTATTTTTCTCATTCAGAAAGAATACAAGCAAGGTTGTAGTAGTTAAAAGTATATCCTAATTACATTGTTAACCCTGACCTAGAAGAATGCATTTAATAGGCTACCCTTCTCATTGCTTTCATTCCATTTAAATAATCCCAGGTCTCTTTTGATCAAGGGCTGCTAATTATGTTGAATTGGTGGTGACTTTGACTTGCGGATCATAGCCTATTAAAAATTAAGTCGACAACATCAAACTCATTTTTTACATTTCTTTAATGAAATTACTGGTGCGTGTATGTCAGATTTCGGGGCTTTATTCCCTTCAGACTTGGGGAAATTGATAAGCTAGAATGTTAACAAATATATGAAGATGCTGTCATTAAGTCCTTAATACTTATACATAAGGAAATGCAGGGGTGTCATAAGGCAAGGTTGTGCAATGTTCACATCAGTTATGTTCCAGGAAAATTGCTTAGAGATTATGGTGCTAACCAGCCTGCAATTTCCAGGATCACCATTTAATTTTTTTTGTTACATCAGCTACTTTCCAGTCCCGAGGTACATACACATGCTGTTTTGTACACAGTATGCACTGCAAAATGTTGAGGTTGGGTCCTGCTTGTATACAGCAACAGCAAACTCAAGTGCTGAATTATGACGGCTATGTAGCAAGAACATGGCTCCTGGTATCAAGAGGGAGATATCTGCATACCCAGAGAATCTGAGGTTTGCAGAAGCAGAACAAACCATTAGGCCAGGAGTTGTATGTGGACCTCCCACCCCACCCCACCACGAATGGTCTAATGACTGGGCACAGAATGCAGCATATTGGATAAGGAAAACATGAGGTGGAGAGGCGGGGAAACGGAATATCATATCCTGAAAGAAGGCATAGCTAATTGGCATACTGAGCAGGAATACCCCACACTGCAATATTTTCTTGCAGGTACCTCTTGTGATACTGATTGAATGACAACGTAGCATCCTTTAAATGTGCAGAGTTCATGGGCTGAACTACTCTCAAGGACAAAAGTGCTACCTTAGATTAGATGACGTGTTAACAGGCTATCCGAGCTGGATCAACTGTTTTGTTATATATGCTGCAGTATTTTGAATTTGCTGGACAGGGGTCCTTGTTGTCCTGGAATTCTCTCAGAGCCCCACTCAGCGGAGAACTGCCCATCCACTCTCTTTGCCAAATCCCTTTTCAATTCCTCACAGCGGCAGACAAGGCGACGGTCCCTTTCTGTGTAGCCTGACAGATAAGGATGGTTGCAAACCAACCGGACGAAAATGGTATGGTCTGTTCTGATGCTTTATTGACATGCAGAGATCAACAAGCAAAGTTTTCCGCAGGTAAACACAACCCCCTGCTACTGTATGCACATCAAGTGGTTGTTAAATGAAACAGCTGCAGCATTTGGTTGAAGTGTTGGCATATCCAAGTTTATTCAGGCGTAGGCAGGGATGATTGCGACTAATCTCAGCTCCTTTGCAATGCCTGGTTGACATGGGAGACGGCAGGTTTTCTGTATGGCAAACATTGGAGGGAAGGAGGATGGTGTGGAGACTGCGGTTGCTGGTATGTGCCAGCGCCTCTTGGGCCACAGTCTCCATGAGGTCTTAATGGGACTAGAGCCTCGTTGGAGTCAAGACTGAAAACTGTCAGCTCTAATATTATGATAGTTGTACATCTGAATGCATTTATTCATCTGGAATGTCACTCAGCATCCAGGCAGGCGAGGGGAATCAGTGACTAAAATGTTACTCTATTGACAAATGTAAGTGTCACTCAATCTGCTAGTGCCAAAGGCAGACTTTTTACAAAATCTGCTCCTCGGAGATCTTCCCCTAATTGCTTTCTTCAATGCAGCGTCCCTGTATTTAATGCAACTGCAAGCCAAGAAAATTTGTGGGCCACTGAGGAATGCATGTGTGAATTTCCTCTCACACACATGCTAAGCATCTTCATAATGACATTATGAAGCATTCTTTAATGGGAGATCAAAGGGCTTTCAAGCTGACAGTGCTCTGTGCTAAGGTTTTTCTTTTTAAAGCTACAGTCAAGTGGAAAAAATTGAGGGTTTTCAATGTAACATCAAGTGTCTGAAGGTTTTATTTCTAACTGTCAGGGGAACCTGACAAGTAAGTGACAAGTAGAACATATAACGGTCTAATTGCATCCTCCCCCAAGCTGCGAGGGAAAGTTAGAGTTAGCATTTACACTCATGATGGTGTGGGGGGGGGAAATCACTGTCAAGACGAGGCAGTCCTAATCTAGGCTTGCGGATCTTGGAAGATGCTAGGAGAGGAGGCACCAGAAAAGCCCTTCAGGCTAACATAGGCAAGCAGTTTGGGTGGTAGCACGGTCCTGCTCACTTTCTCTCTACTCCTGCACAGCATTTAGGTTCCAGAGGCATGTTCAGAGAGGCTACCTTTGATGCTTTCTGTTGCTGTGCATCTCCATCCAAACACACACTCCTCGGCCTCATTTTGCCTCTCTTCTCCTGTATCTTTCTTCTATCAGCTCCCACCCACGACTGAGTAGAAAGATGGAGGGAGAGGTGTTGGTGAGCACCTTTGCAAGGTGAGAAAGCAACCTGAGTGTATATACCACAGATGCAGGAAGAACAGCTCAGAGGCAACAAAGGAACAAAGGAGTATGGACACAACAAAAAGGGAGTGAGGTTTCTAGCCACACCAAGACAGAACAGGGCTTGGTGCCCTGAAGATGTCTTGGACTACAGTTCCCATCAGCCTCAGGAAACATGGTGCTTGTGGGAGTTCTAGCCCCAAACATCTGCAGGGCAACAGGATGAGGAGCCCTGGTGTAGGGCATGCCTAAGTGAATGGTTGAGTGGGGAAAGCAGACATAAGCCAGGCACACATTTGTGTTTGCCAAAGCCACCAGCCTGATCTGGCCTTCCAGTCTGCTCTCACCTGTCAACACTGCTGATGTAGGCTGTGAGATCTGTATACAGTGGTACCTCAGGGTACAGATGCTTCAGGTCACAGACCCTTCAGGTTGCAGACTCTGCTAACCCAGAGATAGTACCTCGGGTTAAGAACTTTGCTTCAGGATGAGAACAGAAATTGTGCTCTGGCGGCGCAGCGGCAGCGGGAGGCCCCATTAGCTAAAGTGGTGTCTCAGGTTAAGAACAGTTTCAGGTTAAGAATGGACCTCTACAGGAGGTACCACTGTAGTTTGGTTCACTGTGTGATGGGACCTCCCCCCGCCCCCCACACACCAAAAAAATAGTACTTGTGTGCATAACTGGGACCTGAGCAGATGATCTGGGGCCTGGTACTTGGCGTAGCAACTTTGAAGTTCAGGGTGGGGAGGGGAGTTGAGATTCTCTTGAGGGGGACAATTCATCCTGTGTCTGCACTAGAGGGATTATTGGTGGTGTTGGGCCAGAGAGAGAGAATGGGTTTTTGTTTGTTTGTTTGTGTGTGTTTGTAGGATGGTGCAAACCATCCCTAAGTGTGCTGGCGAAGGTAATATAGGATGTGGTTTTAGAGAACCCTTTCATGGTGGTGCTGGGGAACTTCCAATATGCTGAGGCTGCCTCAAATGGGCTGGCTTGGGAGTTCATGCCCTCCAGGACAATCATTGGACCATCTCAGTGTAAAAAAGGTAAAGGACCCCTGGACTGCTATGTCCAATGAAAGGCAACCATGGAATATGGTGCTCATCTCACTTTTCAGGCTGAGGGAGCCGGCATTTGTCCACAGACAGCTTTCTGGGTCATGTGGCCAGCATGTTTAAACTGCTTCTGGTGCAATGGGACACCGTGATGGAAGTCAGAGCACATAGAAATGCTGTTTACCTTCCCGCTGCTGTGGTACCTATTTATCTACTTGCACTGATGTGCTTTCGAAATGCTTGGTTGGCAGAAGCTGGGATAGAGCAATGGGAGCTTGCCCTGTCGTGCAGATTCGAACCGCCAACCTTCTGATCAGCAAGTCCAAGAGGCTCAGTGGTTTAGACCACAGCACCACCCGCTCCCTTCTCAGTGGCCCAACACATTTGGCTGGACATACCCTCAAGTGGTTTTTTCCACAAAGCAGATAGGGGGCCCTTGAGACCTTCCAGTAAAAGGTTGGTAATAGATAGAATGATAATAATGATAATGATATATATTCCGAAGGTATCTACTTTGTTGGCTCCCTGTATTGTACCTGCTTTGATGGCTTCCTGTCTTTCTGCACCAGACTGAGAGTACAGGAAATTGTACCTCTGGAAGTGTGCCATTGTGTTCAACAGCATTTTGTTCAACACTTAACCTTCTGCTTCAACTCCATTTACTTCAACAGAACCTAAGCATTGCCAAGCTCTCCCTGGCTGCCACTCCTCACTCGGTTCTTGCCTTCCTTCGTTCAATTTTTAAACAAATAACATCTCGCTAATAGTTGCCGGTGAACACTCCAAAAAGCTGCTTCTGTATTTACGTTCTAACAAAAATAATGGAAACATCTCCTTAATGGTTGCCATTATATTTATATCCTGAAAGCAAACTGTCCGCCTGCTGTTTGTCGATTGGCACGGTTGGCCAAGGTTACAGGTTGCCCTTTGATGTGCATCAACGCCCGTGACCACCATTTTGGGGGTTCTATGGCCCATCAACCCCTGAGCTGGGTGTCTGGACAAGAAGATCTTCCCCCATGCTCCCTTTAATGGGATTGCCCTGCTTTTGTGGTGCTTGCTTAGTCTAAGGATCCATTCTCAACACCTTGTCCACCATCAAGTTGTGACAGTTGCTTTGAGGCAGGCAGTATCTCCAGATCGGCCAGTTGTCCTGAAGTTGTCCTTGGTGTGGTTTTTATGTATTCTGTGAGGAAAGAATCGGAAGAAGTCTCACAGGGCAGACCCAGAAATAACACCTAGCTAAACCAGGAGCCTTTCTCTTAGGAATTGTAGGCACAGATACACCGAAGGAATTGAAAAGACTGTTCATGTATGCTACTACGACTGCAAGCATGCTGCTTGCCCAGAAATGGAAAGATGACAAGATGCCCACGAAGGCGGACTGGCAGATGAAACTGCTAGATTACGCAGAGATGGTGAGATTGACAGGGAAAATCAGGAAGATCAGAACATCAATAGAGATCGGGATGAATACAGATTGCATTTATAAGAACACTGTAAACACTTGAACTCTTTGGCAGGCTCTAAATAACTCTTGCAATGTTACAAAGACTTTGGAAACAATGGAGGACTGTAATTTGGATGAACTATTATATGCAGTTGACAAAGGTATTTAAAGAATCTACGGAGGGGAGGAGGGAAATCCTAAGATTCGAAAGAATCTTGTTTTATTTTTAATGTTTTCAAGAATGTTAATTGTGTGATTGATTTTGTAAAACCAAATAAAAGTTACTTTTAAAAAACAACAGCAGAAATAACACCTAGCTATACCAACTATGTAATTATCAACAGTAGTAAGATATTGGCATTTAAAAAACCCCCAAACATGCTAAGTTCAGAGAAAAAACAAAAACCTAAATAAGTCTATGCTTACTTGATAGGATTCTTTGCAACGTCAGGGTCTCGGGCAGTCACGGTTCCTATGACAGTGTTTATCTGGACATCTTCCTTCACTTCAAATACGTAGGCTGGCCTGCTGAACACTGGAGGTTCGTCTACATCCTCCACCACAATTCTGACAGTCGTAACGTCTTTGAAGGGTCCCAGATAGAGGAATCGGGGGTCCACGTGAGGATTGCTTGCCTCCACTTTCACAGTGAACTGTCTCTTCTTTTCAAAATCCAAAGCCTAGGAGCAGAAAATGCACATGTTAAATAGAAAGCTGATAACAGCTTTCCTGGGAGACCTGACATTCAAAGAGGCAGACTGAAATGCGTGGAATGAGCGCGTTATGCACTTCAAAACAAACATTTGCACTGCAATTCAATGCATGTTTGCTCAGAAGGGAGCCCTACTGTTTTCAACGGTACATACGCCTGAGTAAGTGTATCCAGGATTTCGGCCTCAGAGGTAGGGTGGTTATGTGCCCTATTTTAAAGAGGAGAGAGGGTGTCTGGTGTAAATATAAAGAACCACAAGGCGGGAGAGCAGAAGGGGCAATGAAGTTGCTCATCAGCCTTTAGCAGAGAGTCCTCCTCCATCTACTACCTTCTTTCTCTTCTTCAAAGGACAATACTTCTTGTTGCTTCTTGGAGAAGACCAAGGAATGCAGGGTGTACATTTGAGCCCCAGCTTGAAGAAGGGCCTGCTCCAGAAGGAAGGTGTGTTTGCTTGAATTGGGACTGCTCAAAGTTGTGCAGAGGTGTTTCCGTATTCAAGTACTCCCACTTCAAACAATTGCCCCATTTATGCCTTGGGAAGAAGAAAATATACAATGGCAACTTCGGAAATCTTTCTAATGTCCAGAGATAATGTGCTGCTGTGAGACAAGAGGTTTGTCCTCCGATCCTGCACTTTTTAGAAGTCATTAATGACCTCATTCCTGTTGGAACATTCCTGCCTTTCCTACTCTGACACTTCTCAAATGTGTTTGCCCAACGACGTTGCCTCCCCAAACTTCCTTGCAAATGAGAAAATAAATCACCCACTCTGAACTGACTTTCGTTTCCCTCAAAGCCCCTACCTGAAAAGGGGGCATATTTTGGGGGGAAGTTGTGTTTTGAAAGCCGTTCCTCACTGGAAATGCAACTATGTTATGTGAAGTCAAAACCAATGTAGCGTGGCCTTCGGTAAAAGAGCGTAGCGAGGATGCTGTTGTGTTGTGTCAAGGGAAGAGAAAACCGCCATTTGTTTTACTTCATTGCTTGTTAATGAGCGCTGACGGGTCAGTCGATGTTTCTGGAACTAGCTGTAGATGCTTGCTCAATAGTGCTTGACGTCTGCCAGACTTTTCTTCGTGAGCTTTGACAGTGTCTACCGAACTCGGACACAGCCCATGTGGTTGGCAGGGCTACCCCAAGATATTTTGCTGCCTCAGGAAGAACAGCAATTGGTGTCCCTGCTTCCCTACCTATACCTCACCATTCGATGTATATAGTGTGCAAAACCTGGCTAAGTTATTTTGGCACCTGAGGCAACAACCCCTCAGGTACTTCTCTCACGTCCTGGCAGTAAAAAATACAATAGTAATAAATGAAACAACTGACAATTCGCTGCCCTTTCATTACACCCTCAAATCAGGGTTGTTGGGGTTTTTTAGATGGCTTCCTCACTCTGCCTAACAGCACAGACAGTCCTGATGCTCTGTTGCGAGCTGGAGAAGTGGCTATTAGTTGCAGTGCAGCCAGTTAAAGAGGAAAGAATATGAGTTTTGTAGCTGAGAGGATGAAGGAGTCTTGGGGGGAAAGAAGGAAACACTCCAGGTAGGAGTGGAGGTATCTTTCAATTTCCAATTATCCCCATTTCTCGTTTTTCCAATCTTAATTTCCGTTCCCCACATTTCAACATCACTTTGGGATTTCTAAAATAAAAAAGTTGTCATGAAAATTCATCAGCACTTTCGTGTGAGTTTCTCACAGTATGCATGTTTGCTTAAGAGGCACCGTTTTTCAAAGCAAATTTCCCTAATGCGCTATATTTTCGTATGTTAGTTTCACAAATGTGCGCATTTTTATGCACACTTTTATATATGTACAGTGGTATCTCGAGTTACATACGCTTCAGGTTACAGACGCTTCAGGTTACAGAATCCACTAACCCAGAAATTGTACCTCGGGGTAAGAACTTTGCTTCAGGATGAGAACAGAAATCGTGCTCCGGTGGCGTGGCAGCAGCGGGAGGCCTCATTAGCTAAAGTGGCGCTTCAGGTTAAGAACAGTTTCAGGTTAAGAACAGACCTCCAGAACGAATTAAGTTCTTAACCGAAGGTACTACTGTATATCTGTACACGCTCCCTGGCATTGCAAAAGCACACAGCAAAGCACAACTTTTGATGGATGACCGTGTTTGGTTTCCATATTGTTTTGGGAACTGCAGATTTGGTAAATTCGCCTTTAAATGCAAACTGAGTTGAATTTCTCTCCCACCCCTAGTTTCAAATACAAGCTGTTTGCTTTTTGGGGAACTGATGTTGCTTTATAGGCCAGCTCTTTCTGACTATGGGGCTTTTCTTCCCCTCGCTATGCTCAATGCATAAACAGATATTGCAAAAATGCCACAAGCTTCCAGTGCTCTCTCCTCACATGTAATCAGGCCCCACAGAGGCTGCCCCTAGAATTTCCTATTGCTCGAGGAAGTGGGGGGAATTGTACGTGATGTAGTTGCAATTAGATTTGACTACATCGTGAAATCCTGAGGGTACAGAAGAAACATCACAAGCAATTTTAGTGGAAAGGAGACAAACCATGCCTCTTCATTTTTTATCCCCTGTACTGTATGAAACCTGGCCAAAGCATTATTTTTCAGAACCAGACACAAACAGAAAATTGAGTGATATCAGGATCAAGTCCTATGAGGCATTTCTGTATGAACAAGTAATGACGGGTGTTGTGCAGAGAACTACAGGCAAAAGTCCGTGTTTGAGACTCTACACAATGTCTTTTTCGTGTTGGCTAAGCTTGAATTGATGCGGGCTGATATCTGTAACCTTATCAAGCTTGCCAGATAAGTTGCTCGTAAATGAGATTAGTGAAATGCTTTCTGACAACGAAGGTGTCATATTAGTAGTTCCCACTCAGGATCTTATAAGGCTCTGCTCTTTAAAAAAAGAGACACAACGAAAGAGAAAGTCAGAATGTACCCGAATAGAATTATTAATTGCATTGTAGAGGGGAAATACATAGGAACACAGAGCTCTAATATGCTTTTGCAGTAGATGCGATATTAACTTTACCCAGCTTTTCAGAGTGTTTAATTTCAAAATGTTTCATATGCAACACGGCACAGTTTTTGAGAATTTGTGGGGGCTAGCGGAGCAGATTCCTAGCCAGCGTCTCTAAAATGTATCCCCTCCTTGTAACATGTAGAAAAGAACTGGTCTGTAAAAGAGGCCAGATTGCCATTTAACAGAACAGATCTGCTGCGCCTAGGGATGTCAAAGAATTCTGTCGGTAACAGAAATGGCCACTGTTCACATTTTTATCCCAGGTCCAGAACAGAAATCAACCCAGCAAATACAACTAGCATCAATCTAGTGACCACGATTGGCACCATTTTTTAAAAGCCCGCAACCAACACATAATTAATCAAATGCCCAGTCACAATATCCCTCATCCTCTAGTGTGACCAAGAAACAAGACATAGGATGGGTTGACTCAGACAGGAGCAAACGTGGTCCTTATTAGCTGGTGCTATACAGGGCAAGAAGCAGGTTCTGCTCACACTCAAAGGATGCACCCCTTTATTTCTTCTCATATAAGTGAACGCCATTTTGCTAGCCCACCCAACCATGTTTAGCTTCTAAATAGAGTTATATTTTGCATTATCTCATAGTGGTGATAAACACTGGGCTGCAGCATGAAGAAGAAGAGCCAGTATGGTATAGTGGTTAAGAGCGGTGGACTCGTAATCTGGTGAACCGGGTTTGATTCCCCGCTCCTCCACATGCAGCTGCTGGGTGACCTTGGGCCAGTCACACTTCTTTGAAAGTCTCTCAGCCCCACTCACCTCACAGAGTGTTTGTTGTGGGGGAGGAAGGGAAAGGAGAATGTTAGCCGCTTTGAGACTCCTTTGGG
Source organism: Podarcis raffonei (assembly GCF_027172205.1). Taxonomy (NCBI): domain Eukaryota; kingdom Metazoa; phylum Chordata; class Lepidosauria; order Squamata; family Lacertidae; genus Podarcis; species Podarcis raffonei. The sequence goes on from NC_070608.1 coordinate 68,989,458, forward strand.
TAGTGATAAAGCGGGATATCAAACCCAAACTTAAGCTTAAGAAGCTTCTAGACACAGGCTGAAAGAAGTCTGCAGGATATATAGCTTGTGATGAGTCAGAGTTGAGAAGGGAGGTGTCGAGGTGGGGAGGGCAGCCTGTGTGCCTGGGCTGCCCAGGGCCACTTGATCCGATCTGGACAGTCATGCGAAAGTGTGAGATATTTCCTCTGAAGCTATTTCCCCACCCTTTGCAGAGCACTGACAAGGGTGTTAACAACTATGTGTGGGAGACAAAACACATGTGACAAAAGCATGCTGAAAGCCAGAAGGAAACCTCTGAGAACATGCACCTTTTTCACTGTTACGATGCCTTCCTGCGTCGCCTTGTCTGTGACAACGCCAAACATTTCTAAGCCATCCCCTTCGATGATGCTGTATTCCATCTCTGCATTTTGACCCACATCAGCGTCAGTAGCCTTTATCCTGCCAACCGGCGAATCGAGAGGTGCAGACTCATGGATTTTGAACTGGTAGGCACCTAGAGATAAAGGGAAACTTTAGCCAGACAATCACAGCTATTGGAGCATTTCCCCCAAAATCTCCAGTCACATGGAGGTTTTCTTCCTACATCTATTCTCTACCAGCATCCACACCAGTAAATTGACTCCTTGCTGCCACTCCAAGTTGCTTGCAGGACTTTCTACTTTCTCATAGAGCCATCCTGTTGTATTCCTGATTCAAAGGAGATTCTAAGTGATACAAAAGGCAAATGCTTAACCATTCTATTTGTTCTGGCATCAGACTTAACCTATGCACCCTTCAGCTGCAAAGTCTGCACACTGGAACGGTTTCCCTCTGGCTTTTGCCATGTAAACACCTTATGGCTCAAGGTTCCTCTTTCCTTGTGCTGATTTAAAGGTGCTGGTGTCATGTCGCTTCGTCAAACGGGGGGAAATGATGGTAGGGAAGAGGAATCCATTTCCCTGCACCTGTACGGCAGCCTGCAGGTGAAGAGAATGGCTAGCTTGCATGACAGTCCCACACATGATTAGAGTACAGAACTGCAATCATATCCATAAGGCTGAGAGCGGGTCTTGCTGTCTGGGACCTCCATACACACTGCCCTGGTTTGCATCCCAGGTAGGTTACTTTGGTGCTGCTAATGCAGCAGTTTGACTTGACCCCTGGAGATGCACTCCATTGTCTCTCGAGACAGATGGATGTCAAACAATAACTGCAGCTATCAACTCAGCACAGAGAAGGTGATGCAGGGAGCCAATAGTATCTTATCTAGCCCCATGAAGTGACTGACTCTGACCTTGGCTCCTCAGATAGCTCACAGTAACAACAGGTTGCTCTATCTGTGGAATATCGAACCCTGCGGGCCTACCTGCCAAACCATTCACTTGCCTGACAGGCTGAGAACTGTGTGGAACCTAGCAGGGATAAGTGCTTTAAAGAAGCCCAGTATCTTGTTTAAATCAGGTCTGCTTTATTCTACCGCAAACCCCTACAAGGCATTTTTCTCTTTCCCTGCCCCTTGAACTGATTTCAACAAGTCCTCCCTTCACAATGCACGCAGGGCTGTTTTCGCCAGATGGATTATGGCAAACCAAAAGCATCCATACGTCAAATACAGTGAATAAGGAAACAGCAAACCACCACTGTGCAATGTGACATAGTGACACAAGACGATGAACAGCCAAAGCCCTTCATGTTAACTTGCTGCACTGCAAATGACCCAGATATATTGTCTCGGGGACCTTTTGGTCATTGTGCTTCTGCATCATTGTCTCAGAGCATGTGAGACGCCCTTGGCCAGAGATGTGTAATTCTCTTTGGGCCATGGAGCCGAGTCTCAAATTATGGCCTACTCGTGTCAACAGAAGTTTCCTACTGTCCATACCCGCAGGCTGATGTTTGCCCTATATTATGAGTTATTCTTCAGTTGGGGGAATGCCTCCCTCAGCATCTTCCAATATATAAACCTGGCATACTTTTTTATCTAGAATTATTTTCCTTGGAGAGAAAAGTATTTGGTGCAGTTCTCTTTGCTAATGCCGTTTCAGAATGCATCAAAATCTTGTGGCTAGTTGAAAGCTAGTATGTCAGTAAAGGTAAAGGGACCCCTGACAATGAAGTCCAGTCACGAACGACTCTGGGGTTGTGGCGCTCATCTCGCTTTACTGGCCGAGGGAGCCAGCATTGTCTGCAGACAGCTTCCGGGTCATGTGGCCAGCATGGCTAAGCCACTTCTGGCGAACCAGAGCAGCACATGGAAACACCGTTTACCTTTGGAGCAGTACCTATTTATCTACTTGCACTGAGTGCTTTCGAACTGCTAGGTTGGAAGGAGCTGGGACCGAACAATGGGAGCTCACCCCATCACGGGGATTCGAACCGTGAACTTTCAATCGGCACAGTGGTTTAACCCACAGCACCACCCACATCCCATATGTCAGTAGCCTAGCCTTATTTCTAATGTGTAGGGTTTGCACAGGCAGGGAGGTTTTCTGACATGATTCGTAGTTTCCATGGTACTTGACAAAACAGTAGCCTTTGAGCCCAGGATTAGACAAACTGACAAGCACTGAATCATACTAAATATCACAAAGGCTGCTTAACCAATGAAAGAATGTAGCCAAAAACAACTAGTAGCTATATGCTATAATGTACTCAGTCTAAGAACTGGGCTAAATTCCCTTAATTCAATTGATTTCAGTGTACAGTGGTGCCTTGGTACTCGAAGGGCTTGGCTCCCAAACAAATTGGCTCCCAGAAGTAAGTGTTCTGGTTTGCGAACATTTTTCAGAAGCCGAAGGTCCAACGCAGCTTCCGCTTGAGTGCAGGAAGCTCCTGCAGCCAATCGGAAGTCGCACCTTGGTTTTTGAACCGTTTCAGGAGTTGAATGGACTCCCGGAATGGATTAAGTTTGAGAACCAAGGTACCACTGTACTTTCTTTTGACTCTTTGAAATAGGACATTACAATACCATAGACAGAGCTGAAGATGAATCTGAGAAATAATTGTCAATAGTCAACAGTAGTGAGGCTGGGTGCTTTCCATAAGCTTTCACAGATTTGCGACCAAAAGGTATAACCCCCTCCCCTCAATAACACCCATCTCTTCTAATTTTAAAGATTCCAGGCTTGCTGTGTATCTTTGCATCCCCATCACTGGACTGCAGAACTGAGCTAGATAAAGCAGAATGATTAAATCTTCCATACTCTGGGGGAAACGAGGTGGGTTGTCATTGACATCCGTCAATGTGATGTTCACCGTTGTGGTTCCTGACAATCCGCCCATCTGGCCTCCCATGTCTTTTGCCTGGATGACTACTTGGTACTGCTCTCGGTTTTCTCGATCCATGTTCAGCAAAGCTGTTTTGATTATGCCTGGGAATGAGAAAATTAAGGACACCATTGAAGGTCACTGACTTTTCCTGTAAAAGCTTAAGTTAGAGTGCCAGAGTGCCGCACGCATGTCCGATGCTGACTGCGCTGCTGGAAGATGGTGCAACCAGCTTTGATTGCTTGGGGAGGGACCCGAGTGGAAACAGGCTTAGCCAGGTCCGTCTCCAAATTCCTACTTGCAGTCTGGTCTCTGATTGGCCAATGTAAGTTCAAAAGAGGTAGGGGAGTCCTGTCACTCCCTGCTGCTGACTGGAGCTTATGATACTGGCCAACTGAGTGGGAGGTTTTTGTGTCCACCCCCACCCCGCGCTCCCCAGCTTGCCCACGGCTGGACCAGGTCACAACTGCCGTTGCTGTCAAGAACGGCAAGTGATCCTTAGTGTTATTTTAAATCATTTGGGTAGTGCACCACATTTTAAAGGCAAGTTATGTTTTATTTGTAGTTTTGTGTCTATGTGTGCATTGAACAGAAAAGCTGCCTAGAACAATTGCAAAAAAAAGAAGTAATAAATCTAAACCTCCACTCTGTCCTCTTGGCAACAGTCGCTAGTAATGGTTGCACTTACCCCGATGTAAATATTTAAGTGTTGTCAAGTTGCTGCACTCAATTATAGCCTTGTCAAATTGTATCTGGTTCTGTTGCTTGTGTGATTTGCACAATATGGAAAAGAGCTTCAAGCTATTTGCATATACTGCTGTTTGATGCAGTTCTTTCATCAACCTATTAACCCCATGCTAAAGCATTTCATGAAGCTAAAAGGGAGCATAACTTTTTTTCCTCCATTGCTTTTTGTCCTGCATCTTTATGTGCGTGTGTTTTCTTCCACCCATTTCTTATTTGAAATTTTTATTTTGACAAACGGGGTGAAAGCAAGCCTTCATTAAAGACATAGTACTACAACATTAAATTGAAAGGAAATCCATGGGGAAAATAGCAAGTCCCCAAGCATTCTTTCTATATATTTAGAGGTAGAAACAGTATTGGGAGGAGGGGGAAAAAAGAAGTTGAACAGAGGGGTAAAATATCAGTGTCATTCTATTTGGCTTTTTAAAATGTAGGGTGCCTTTGCAAACTGCCCATCTGTTTATAAAAATTGGGCTCTTTAAAAAATATGTTACACTCTAGTGTGGCCAAGGAACAATGGGGCTATGCAGATAGAACCATACATTAAAATATGTGCATGAACAGATGGGTGCTTTGAAGTCCCAACATTGAGGTTTCAAAGCATGTATCAGGGGCAAGGTGCCGATAGGAGCAAGCTCCCCCTCCACTTCCTTTCAGATGTTGAAACAAAACACCTGGACCAAGCAGGATTGATGTGCCTTCACATCAGCCAGGGCAAATTGACTTTGAGTAGCACTTTAAAATATCCCCCAAAACAGCTGGTTGTTGGGTGCTCTGGAAGCTGCTCAGGTGGGCTTTGACAAAGGTGTAACCCTCACTCTGTCAAACTGAAACTGAACTGTCCCCCCAAATTGCAGACAAGTAAGTTTACTGCTAACTTTGTAGGTATAAAATTTACAAAAATGAAAGCTTGCATAAAATAAGAGAGAGAAAATTCCCTGTCCAGATTTCAGATATTATTATTATTATTATTATTATTATTATTATTATTATTATTCACAAGTCAGCAGCATCTGTCTACCACACTTTCTCCTTCCACTTCAAAGCTAAGCTGGCTTTCACGTCAGTTTCCTGTATGAGCCACAGAGTTATAAAAACGATACCTCCAATCTTTTTTTGAAGGACCTGTGATTAAGCAGTATTCATCTCTTTCATAGTCTTATTTTCCTTTCTGCTGACAGATGGACAACCTCTGGCCACTGAGTTCATTGTATGTATCTTGCTGTGCTTCCTGAAGCTGCCTTAATCTCTCTCTCCCTCCCCCCGCCATGGTAGTATCCATGATGAAAATTGAAGCAGGGTGATCTTTATTCTGGATTAGTTAATCCAGAAGACTTTCATCTATGGCTCTGCCAATTGCTTTCCTGCTTTCCTGCAGCCCCTAGCACATTACCCCTGATGCCCTAGAGAGACAAAAAGATTGTCCCCTCTCCATTTTTATTCATGAAAGCCAAACGACTGAGCTGAGCACTGCTTTCGATGCAGACATCCTAAACATTCCTAGTATTTGTTTGTTTTAAATGGACTGGGGGGGAAAGGACTTTCCATCCAGGCTCTGTTCTGTTTTTGTTAGGTTAAGATATTAAAATAATGTGTCATATTTACAGATCTATCACTCTACCGGGCCTCTCAAAGTCTGCACTGAGTCAAATAGAATTTCCTTGAAGAATTTACCAAATAGGTCCTAGCTTGACTTAACACGTCGTTTTAAATTATGGAGGTTGTCAGAGAATGACAGATTAAGGTCTCCTGACCTGACTCAGACTCGACGGAAAAATATGGCTGCCCCTGGAGAATGCTGTAGACAACTCGAGCGCTGTTTCCATACGTAGGGTCGTCGGCATCAGTTGCTGTGACTTGCACGACAAATGTACCTGCAATGATAAAAAAATAGAAAAATATTTGCTGTTCTGCCAAAGGACATCACTTTAAATTGTCGCTCTTGCTTCTAGCCAGCCGCATAAACTTAGTACCTGCAGATTCCAACAGAGGTGCCATTTCAGGAGTTTGCTCCAGAGGTGGAAATGGGATTCATGATGGTGGGTGTTTGAGATTCACAGTGAGTTTTGAAGGACTGCTCTTGAATGCAATATCATTTGTTGCAGCTACCTTTTTTTGCATACCTTGTACAGTAACCAGAGATACAGGTGTTCTTGAGAGATGTGCTGTTGGATGGCATTGCCCGGCTGGCTTCCCAATGCTGCGTGTCACTGCTGGTTGCCAAGAAGGAGATGGGGAGAGGCAACGCAGCTAGGAGCTCACTGTAGTTGTGGCTGCTACTGCCTCCAGCATGGTCCTGATCAAAATTTCCTCCCGTTGCAAATAGCAGGTGTGTCTGATGTGGTGGAAGGTTCTGCTAGAGATCATGATGAGGGCAAATACTTGCACCATTTTCTCCCACATCACTGTCCTGGTTTGGCAATGAGTGTTGACACCGTCTATTTGTGAAGGAACGTCCAATTATGCAAGGACAATCTACGTGGCAAACAGCTAATTCAATTTGACCCCGGGGCACCAGCTAGGGAGGGGAGGGACGGTTCTCACCTCCATGTTTCAGCCCAGAATGTAAATGGGGTGAATACTTGGTAGATATTGAACCTGGCAATTTACTGTGGCATGCATGCAAGAGGGGAGGTAACAGTTTGCAATAGACTTCTCATTCCCCAATTGTTTTGATTGTGTACACAGCCAGGGAACAATCCTTTTCACTACACACTAGGGATGGCTAACACTGTCACAGTGGACATCTCCAAAGCACAAAAGTGGGTGTGAGGAGAGCTGCCTACGCATTGAATAGTCCTTCAGCTATTCTACAGCATTTACACTCATTATTAAATTTCATTAAAGCATTTTTTAAAGGATGATTTTTAAAAGGGATCACAAAAACCTTTTGCATCACAGGACACTTCCAACAAGAGCAGTCAAATGCTCTTTTTTTAAAAGACAAATTTGGGAAGGAGTCTTGGGGAGCACAAAAAAACCTTTCGCAAAGCTGCCCATGGGCTGTGGATTGGCCACCCCTGCAACACATAGGGGAGATATAACAACCAACCAGTTTCTCACATGGTTGCACATGGTAGTTATCGCTAAGCAAATTATCACTTGTTTTTACCCATTATCTCTTCTTTCTTACACTTTCCATACCAGTGAGGGTGTAATTCACATGGTCTATCAGGAATATAGAATAAATAGATGTGTGCCTATTTTGACAAAGGAGGAAGCGGTCATGCGGATTGAGCCTAGGTAGAGATGCTTTGGGGTTTGGATTTCTGTGAATGTGATATTAGTTGATCCACACCTCACAGATAAGTGTGCTGATTAGAATATAATTATCCTTTGGGTATCATAGACCTCCAAGTTTTGCAATACCGATACCGAAAGGCATTAATAGGCACATTTTAGGATAGAATACACTTAGAAATGTGTACATGGAGATAACATTATAGCAAGATACATATTGAAATGCAGTGCTTTGGTGGATTGAAAAAAGAATCCATAGCCTAATACAGAAATGGAACGTAATGGACCTCTGAATGAACATATGCTTAACAGACATGGACTAGAAATAGACTATACCTGACCATACTTTGGTGTAGCATCCACAAGTCTGGACTTGTCCCTTGACCAGTAGGTGAAAACTGATCTCTGCATTGTTGGGCACAATTCAAAGTGTTGGTTTTATATATACAGTGGACCCTCTGGATATGAACTTAATTCATTCCGGGGGTCCGTACGTACCCCGAAAGGTCTGCAACATGAGGCAGCGCTTCTGCGCACACGCACAGTGCGATAAAGTGCTTCTGCGCATGCGGCGAAACACGGAAGTATACACTTCCAGGTTTGCCGTGTTTGCAGCCCGAAAGTTACATTACCTTTGGGTCCACTGTAAAGGCTTACAAACCTCAGGAGCCCAGTGCCACATGGAATTATCTCCTCCCTTGTGAGCCTACACAGACCCTGAAGTCATCACTGCAGGTCCTCCTCCAAGTGCTCTGTTGCTGGAAGTCCCGGGGGGGGGGGGGTTCAACAAGAGAAAGGATATTTTTAGTGGTTCCCCCTCCCTCCTTTATGCTCAAAAGGAAACAAACAAAAATCCCAGACAAGAACTTTCCTCTTCTCTCAGGCATTTGATTCTTAATCTTCTCTGGTTACTGTACTTTTGTTGGTTAACGTAACGGTGATCAGGCCAATGTCGTTAGGGTGTAGTGGGGTTTCGAGAAGCATATATGATTACGTTCTTGCTTGCTGTTTCTTGGTTTTTTAATTGTTTTAATTGCATGCAATTTCTTTTCTTTTTCCCTATAAGCTGCCCTGAGACTTTCCTGGTATAAAAGTGCTGAACAAATGATAATGCTAATACTAATAGCAATAGTTATAATAATAGACTGATATGACACCTACCTACATCAGACATTTCTGGGACGCTGGCATTGTAAGTGTCCTTTGTAAACAGTGGCTCGTTGTCGTTGATGTCATGGATCTTAATGATGAACTCTGACTCTGGCTCCACTGGCTTTCCAGTATTTTTGTTGACAGCTTGAGCACGGAGAATGTAGACAGGCTTCTCTTCCCTGTCCAGTCTCCTTGTGGCCTGTATATCTCCAGTCTTCTCATTAATAATGAAGAGGTCTCCAGCTCCATCTCCTGAAAGGATGTATTTAAGTGTAGAGTCTCCTTTATCCTGGTCAGAATGAAGCTGCAACAGAAATAAAAAATTTAAGCAAAGGGGCAAATAATGGGGAATCCATTTCCGAGGCTGAATCTCTCTCTTTTTTTAATAAAGATATTTATTAAGTTTCCAATTTTATACAAACAAAAAGAAAAAAGCAAAAAAACACACAACACATACAGTTCTCAATACTTAATTTTCAATGACATATTTCCCTGACCTCCTCATACCTCCCCTTCTTGTATTCCAATTTAAATTATTTACTCAGCAAATCCTTATCTCAAAACATTACAGCTGGAAACCCCTTAATTTCAATCCAACATCATTCAACATTCTTTAATTTTACAATATTTCTGTAAATAGTCCTTAAATTTCTTCCAGTCTTCTTCTGCCGACTCTTCTCCCTGGTCACGGATTCTGCCAGTCATTTCTGCCAATCCCATACAGTCGATCATCTTCATCTGCCATTCTTCCAGAGTGGGTAAATCTTGTGTCTTCCAACACTTTGCAATAAGTATTCTTGCTGCTGTTGTAGCATACATAAAAAACGTTCTGTCCTTCTTTGGCACCAATTGGCCGACCATGCCCAAGAGAAAGGCCTCTGGTTTCTTCAAGAAGGTATATTTAAATACCTTTTTCAATTCATTATATATCATTTCCCAGAAAGCCTTAATCCTAGGGCACGTCCACCAAAGGTGAAATAATGTACCTTCATTTTCCTTACATTTCCAACATTTATTATCGGGCAAATGATAGATTTTTGCAAGCTTGACTGGGGTCATGTACCACCTGTATATCATTTTCATAATATTCTCTCTTAAGGCATTACATGCCGTAAACTTCATACCTGTGGTCCATAACTGTTCCCAGTCAGCAAACATAATATTATGTCCAACGTCTTGTGCCCATTTAATCATTGTAGATTTAACCGTCTCATCCTGGGTATTCCATTTCAACAGCAAATTATACATTTTTGACAAAGTCTTAGTTTTGGGTTCTAACAGTTCTGTTTCCAATTTGGATTTTTCCACCTGGAAGCCAACTTTCTTATCCAAATTGTAAGCCTCCATTATCTGATAATAATGAAGCCAGTCTCGCACTTTATCTTTTAATTTCTCAAAACTCTGCAATTTCAGTCTGTCCCCTTCTTGCTCCAAAATTTCCCAATATTTTGGCCATTTGGCCTCCATGTTAAATTTTTTCTGAGCCTTAGCCTCCATTGGTGACAACCACCTTGGGGTTTTATTTTCCAATAAATCCTTATATCTAATCCAAACATTAAACAATGCTTTCCTGACAATATGGTTTTTAAATGCTTTATGTGCTTTAACCTTGTCGTACCACAAATATGCATGCCACCCAAAAACGTTGTTAAAACCTTCTAAATCCAAAATGTCTGTATTCTCAAGAAGCAGCCAGTCTTTCAACCAGCAGAATGCTGCTGATTCATAATAGAGGCTGAATCTCTGTCAGCGTGAATCATGCCTAACCACTCTTTGCTGGCTAGAACATCTCAGTGAGTTTGTTTACTGCATTGTTCTTCTCAATCCTGTCCCATCAAAATCTATTTCCAGCTAGCCAAATGGCAAGTTGCTGCTGTTGTTGTTTTTAAGGATACTGTTTTAAAAAGAGAACGTAGCACATTGTGATGAACCTTGACTATATTATTAGCCCTGCTTGCTAAGGTCTGGTTGCCTTGTTTTTACTAGCATCCATTTAAAAAAAGGGCAAATCTCCATTCTGGAAGCCAGCAAACCTAGCCTGTCATTGGGCCAAACCAGATGTGACCTTAAATGTAGCTTTTCATTTGTTGTCTAGGTGACTTGTGTACAGAACCAAGTAAAGGCCAAACTAGATGTGACATAAACGGCAGGATTCATTTAATGAGCCCTGCTGGCAGAAGACCAGTGCAAGGACTTCCACTTGCACAATGGAATCAGGAGTGATGGTCAGGAGAATTCCCAGAACAGCACGAAAGGGGAGGGGAGGGAGGTCAAAAGCTGGTAGTTGAATCCTTGCATACAGGCTTTCAAAAATGCAAATAACAGTGAGGGGTGGGTGTCCACTCTTTGTGTGTGAGTGATAACCAGGATCACTGAAGGCATGAAGAAGTAACCCTTTCCTCCCTTGCTGTTGTCCTGAGGAAAAATCCCTCCTCTGAAGCTGATATTTGCAATCAGTGCCAGAGGAAAGATTTCCTCCTAATACAAGCATTAGCTAAAAAAAAAAAAAAAGTCTTCTTAGGCCCACAGGAAGGGAAGAAAGGGTTAAATTCCTCCTCCATGCCTATACCAATGTAGTTATTTATCAGATCCCCCAGGTTTGCATTTTCAAAAACCACACTTCTGAAATATAAAAAGGCACTTACTTATATTATTAAAATCATTTTCTTTTCTTTTCTGTTTAATGGTCTTTTCCCCAAATGCATATGTTTCTCATGGGGGACACTGTACGGAACACAACGTTTGCATCTCTCTTGTGTTTGCATAACACCATTCTGTGCTATATGACACAGTGAATTTCAATAAAAAGTGAGAGTCTCAAAGATCATGCACTGTATTGCTATTTTTGTTTTGTTTTTTTGTAATCATGCAAAGCAAGAAGTGTGCTGTATCTGAAAGGACACTTCTCTCCCAACCCCAACCATCTGCCGAGAGAGTTAATGCAAGTTGAGAGGGTGATCCTAACTCACTTAGGATACGGAGAATGGTTGGAAACCCTCATATGGTTGGTGAGCAAGAGAAGCCCCACCCTCACCAAAGGCTGTGGGAGCAACAGGGTCCTTACTGGGATGTGTGTCTGACATACGATCCTAAAGTGATGGATATATATATGGAAATTGTAGTAATTGTCAGGAGCTTGTCCTACACTTGAGTAGGACCCTGGCAGAGACACATGCCCAACTGGCATGTTCTCTCCCTCCTGGTCGATCGTTTGGGAGCTTCAAAAGCTTTCTTCAGCCCAAACATCACAGCGACCGATGCCAACAGACACCGGCACACTTAGGGATCCGCAGTTGCGTAACAGACCTCAGCAACTCAGCATTTTGGCTAATCTACTTTATTTACAGATAAACACACATGGAGCACTGCAACATGGCTCCCTCTCTCTCTAGCATCAGACAGCAAAGAGAACGAACAAAGGACAATAGTCCCACTTCACGGAACACAGTAACACAAACATCCTGTCTCCGTCACTTCTCACTCTGTGGAGTCAAAACATATACAGTCATGTGATAGACAACAATCCCATGACTGCAATCATGGAGCAGGAATTCTAACAGTAATATGTGTGCATGTGGCTATACACAGTTGATTTTCGTATTGTATTTATCTATTTATTTAGATTTATGTACTGTACTGCTGTCCGCTCTCTGATCGTAATAAAGATTGATTAATTGATATACTGTGCTGCCTTTTTGCACAAGCCACAGGCACTTTATAGCCAAATCAAACAAGAGAAAAACAGAGCATAAAATCCATAAAATAACACAACTTCTAAATATATAACACAGAAACTAGTGGCAGCAGCAACAAACTAAACAGTGTGTCCAGTTGGGGTTAGCCTCGAAACACCTGATTAAAAAAGATCTGATTTAACCAATCACCTAAAATTACACAGAGGTGAGGCCAGATGTACCTCAGTAGGGAGGCAGTTCCACATATGAAGAGCCACAACCAAAAAGGTCCTTCTCTAGACATCCACACTTCATCCTATGCAGGGACCACCAAGCTGGCTTTCATTCTCTGATCTTAAGACACAGGCAGGCCAGTATGGAAGATTGCAGATATTTGAGTCCCAGGCCATTAAGGGCTTTAGATACCAAAGAAAGCAGCTTCAATTAGGCATGGAGAACAATCAACAACTAGCACAGCTTTTTTAAAAATAGCAGCAATATATTTGCAGCCTGATGACCCTACTAGCACCCTGACTTCTGCATTTTGCACTAGTTTATATTTACAGTCTCTCTTCAAAAGGGCATTACAGTACTCCACAAAGAGGGCATTACCTTAGTCCAACTTGGAGGAGGAGAAGAAGAAGAAGAAGAAGAAGAAGAAGAAGAAGAAGAAGAAGAAGAAGAAGAAGAAGAAGAATTTGGATTTCATATCCCGCTTTATCACTACCCGAAGGAGTCTCAAAGCGGCTAACATTCTCCTTTCCCTTCCTCTCCCACAACAAACACTCTGTGAGGTGAGTGGGGCTGAGAGACTTCAGAGAAGTGTGACTAGCCCAAGGTCACCCAGCAGCTGCATGTGGAGGAGCGGAGACACGAACCCAGTTCCCCAGATTACGAATCTACAGCTCTTAACCACTACACCACACTGGCCACACTGGAGGAGCATGAATAACCATAGCTATTCTAATCCTTTCCCAGAAATGGCTATAGTTGGCATCCCTGACAAAGTCAGGCATAGGTGGTCCTACTCACTGAGGCCACCTGAACCTCGAGTGACAAAGATGGTTCCAGCAGCACCCGAAAACCAGGCACCTGCTCCTGGGAGCTCTGTCAAGAACTGGATGTTCTCCCAATTCCAGGACATGGGGATGGCCTGCCCACAACACCTCTGTTTTGACTGGATTTAACTTTAATGTATTGCCCTACATCCAGTCAATGACCACCTCTAGACAGTAGAGACATCTCCAGGACCTCTTGGTATCAAAGGAACAGAGCTCAGTTCCATCAGGGTACTAATGACATTTCTCTCCAAATCCCCTGATGGCTGATACCAGAGGCTTTGTGCAGGTGACCAATAGCTTGGGCTACCAGATCAAACCCTGTGGGACCGTGTCGGACAGCTCCCGCAGGGCTGAGCAGAGGTCACCCAATGCAACTCTCTGGCTCCATCCCTGTAGATAGGAGCAGAACTACCGCAAATCAATGCCTCCAAGTCCCAACTCAGTCAGGAAAATACCATGGTCAGTTAAAACATTCTCCCTGTCCCTCTCCTGACAATGGAGTGGTCATTAGTCAGGACAGCCAATGCTGTTTCTGCTCCCAAAACTGGACGGAAGCTGGATTTAAATGGACATTCATCTGAGCATGCTTGAAGTGGCCCCACAACCACCTTCCTAAGCACCTTGGACTAGTGATTGGACAATAGTATCCAATAGTTCTAGTGCTTTTTTTTAAGGGGGGGTAAACATGAGGCGACAGTACTTATATCTCGATAAAAGTGTTGTGGGTGCCAACACATAATGGCTGCCATGGGCCGTACCATGACAAGAACAACATTTCTTCCAGGCCCAGGGAAGTCATCTTAAGAAGAGAACGCACCACCTCCTCTTTCAAGGACAGCTGAAGCACTTTCTCCTAAAGTGAGGCATTCAACTAATCCCTGGATCTACTTGGCCATTCCCTCTGAATTGAGGGTCAAGGGTCAAGAAGGCGTGTGGTAGGATGCAGCTTCTCCTCACCCTCAAGTTGAAGTAATTAAAAATGATTCAGGTATCTATGTGAACGGCAACTTTGCACACAAAAGGGTGGTTCTTCTGTTATAAATCTCTTTTCCCCCTTAACACATTCCATTTTAAACATCAAGTGCATAATTTAGAGTAAACCCCCAGAAGGATTAAAAACAAAAACAATATGTATGCCTCTTGTCAAGGATGTTTGCAACTTTAGCTTGTGGGGGTCGCCAAAAGGATTTACTTCTCTGCTTGCATTTGTCCTTGAATCTGTGCTGTGTTGTTGCTGCTTCTGTTGTTGTTCAAACAAAGACTATTTTAACCCCCCCTTTTCATTCCAGTACAAGATGCACCTTGACCTATTTGACGTGTTAACATAATAGCATAAAAGAATTTCTGAAACAAAAGATGAAAAGATTGAGGAGGAAAACATGCTCAGTCGTCATTTGAACACTCACTCGGTCTTCTTCAAATAGCTTAACAGTTTGTTCTGTTCCATTAAAACCAGCAAGAGATGGAGTGGGTGGGGTGGGGTGGGGGTCAGGGAAGGACCTCAACAGCCACAATATTCAATTTTAACCCTTTAAGGCAGGGTTAGAATTTAATTGAAATAAATCCACATCTAACTCAAAGCAACAGCGCTACACTCCACCTTCATTTATTCTTGCCATACCTAACTTGCAGAATTTGGAGGTCTACCTTGTTTTCCCAGAAAGGACAACACAGTCTATTGTTGACTCAGCAGCCTAATATCTACTGTGTTGATATTGCTCATCATCTGGATCCTATGCAGGGCCAGACCAGAGTTTGGGCATTAGCTGAGTGCCCCAGGGCTAAAAATGGCCTCTCACTGGCAGTGTTCAAAACACCCATTGTTCCAGGGACATTTTGTGACAGGGAATTTCATGAGCGCGAGCAGCTTCTAAGCTCTGGATGCAGTACTGCAGCTAAGATTTCCAATTAAAACTGCAAAGTGGATGGAAAGGAGGATCTTTTTCTGCCTCCTCACTTCCAGCTACTCTCTGAAGACTGGAAAAGAGACCCTCTTAAGAATATCAGGGGGGTGGGCAGGGGAAGGACTAGACCAGAGGTCGGCAAGGTTTACCTCACCTGGGCCGGTTCACTCCAGCGGAGATCCCTCTGTGGGACAGATAGCGTGTGTGTGTGAGCGTGTGTGCCTGCAATTTCCGGGATCTGTATCTGCACAGATGCAATTTCCGGCGTCTGAGCAGATGTGATTTCCAGCACCAAGGAAGCAAGTCCCTGCACCACACTGTGCCAGTTTAGCGCAGTGGGCAGGGACTCATTGAGCTGGTGGCTCGGTTCGGTGGTGGCTTGTGGACTGGTTAAACAACCCCTGTGAGCCTCTTGTGGCCCATAGGCCTTAGGTTGCCTACCCCTGGACTATACCATGTGAAAAATGAACATAACATTTTAGCTGCAGTTCATTCATTTTCAACTTTGTATTCTTGCTACAAAAAGTGTGCCTAGACATTCCGTTGTTGCACCTATAACCTAGGTTTAAGGCGCCATTTAGCTCCTAGCTTTCATATCTCAGTTTCTAACACTGATCACTGGTCTGACCTTCCTTACCACCAGACATGGCTGGAGGTGTGTGGACAATGACTGGGTCTCCCCTGCCTGTTTGCTCCACTGAGCTCTGATAAAAGGCCAATAGAGATCCTTCTTTTCATATTGGCTCAGAAAATGCCTGCATTGCAGCTGCAGTTTACTGCTGCAGCCAGAAAAGCCTTTTAAACTAAGTTTTTAAAAAATATATTTAAAACACTGTAAGTTAAAACAGTCTTTCTAGTTGCCATAGCAAACACTGGCAGTGGCGTTCTGAAGAAGGAGTCCTCTTGGCCCTTCTTGAAGTGTGCAGAGGTGTTGAGAAGCTTCCACCGACTGCAGTGGCAAATAATACATATTTTTAAACAAGTTAAGATTCAGTTCCTTATTATGAGCCTGCACTTTACTATTCTCTCTTATGTATGGGAGGGGAAATATTTCAAGCCTTCATTCAGTGAAGTAAGCATCTTTAGATTATGGATTATTACTGTATTCCCAAATCTGAATATCATGTGAATTGCAACTTGACAGGGGGGAAAGGCAGAAAGTGCTGTGTCTAATGTTTGTTATTAAAAAAAGAGAGAACAAAATGGCGTAGTCTTTACAGTAAATTAATTTGCTTAACTCCCTGAGTTTAATGAGGAGTCCCTTGTGAAATAATACACTTAAGAGGGAAAGCAAGACAGAAGATGAACCACAAATAAAAGCAGGTTAAGTGTTGCAGTAGACACAGTTTTACTAATTTCACTTGAATACCATTGTTAAGTTTAATCATCTGACTCACTTGTAATGATTCTCTGCTTAGATAAAGATTATCTTTCCCTACTTGTTTTCCTTCAGTGTTCCAGGCAACTGTTTGCAAATGCAAGTATTCAATGACAAAATTGTAAATCTAGTTTTAAGCACTGCTAAAGTTGCACGAGTCACACACACACAAAAAGAGTTTTCGGAGCCTACAGCCCCTGTATCTTTTCCTCCTAACTTATATGAAGGAAAAATATCAGGCTGCGATTTGTAAGCCGCTCTGGAAGTTTTATTGAGGAGTGGAATTATACCTTTCACAAATTGATTTTTTGTTCTTGTTGCATTTCTGCAGCTCTGTAAATCAAATCAGAAAGCTACAGCAGCTGAGCTGGGAGGGGACAAAGGACAGCTCCATCGTTAGGAAAACGTTTGCTCAGATAGTGCATTATGGCAGCGATGGGAACACCTTCACTTCCACTCCCATGCCTCTGTTAGAATTCCTGCTCCATGATTGCAGTCGTGGGATTTTTGTCTATCGCATGACGGTGTATGTTTTGACTCCACAGAGTGGGAAGTGATGGAGACAGGATGTTTGTGTTACTGTGTTCCGTGAAGTGGGACTATTGTCTTTTGTTCATTCTCTTTGCTGTCTGATGCTAGAGAGAGAGGGGGAGCCATGTTGCAGTGCTCCGTGTGTGTTTATATGTAAATAAAGTAGATTAGCCAAAATGCTGAGTTGCTGAGGTCTGTTAAGCAAACTGCGAAGACTCTGCGGATCCCTAAGTGTGCCGATGTCTGTTGGCATCTGTCGCTGTGATGTTTGGGCTGAAGAAAGCTTTTGAAGCTCCCAAACGATCGACCAGGAGGGAGAGAACATGCCAGTTGGGCATGTGTCTCTGCCAGGGTCCTACTCGAGTGTAGGACAAGCTCCTGACAGCCTCCACATTTCCTCATAGCTGTAATCTAGGTTGTTGGTACACTGTGCGCTTGGTGGAATGACGGTCTAGCAGGAGGCAGGAATGACAGAACTTGTTTCCTCAAGGGTGCTCTTTCCTCTATGAGGAGACCACTCTTTTGGGGTGCTTCTTGTCACATGGGAAAAACTCTTTCCTTTGATTGGTGGGCCGACAGCTGGCTGCTGCCACTCCCTTCAGAAAGGGCAGCATGTGTACCCATAGAGCATCTTCAACTGGCCATAATTAAAGGCAGAACTAGAAGAGTCAGCTGCTACACAAATCTGTGCAGTAGAAATCCTTTGTTTATTGTGCCTTCCCTTCCTATGCTTTGCTTTATCTGCCTTTTTATTTTATTATTTATTATTTATTTTATTTATTAAATCTGTATACTGTCCTTCATCCAAAGATCAAGGGGCATTTCACAACATAAAAATACAGAAGGAGAACACAAAATGCATAGTAAAACAGAAACACATTTAAAAGGCCATAGAATGCTAACCAGCCAAAGGCCAAGTTATAGAGGAAAGTTTTTGTCCAGTGTTTGAGACTTACTCAGCTCAGACTTTCCTTAAACCTTTATCTCTGATTTGCTTTCTACCTATTTACCTCTTTATAGTCCTCCTCCTGTTATTTCAACTCCATTTTCTCTCCCTTTCCCCTTCTCTTGCTTCTGGTCTTTCTTTTTCTCCTTCCCTTCCTTCCATTTTTTTCTTCACCATCCCAGCTCTAAGCCACTCCACAAAGCTGGTATAGCTGTTTGTGTATGTCATGGATGTTTTTTTATTTTTATAATAATATTTATTAAAATTTCAAAAAATTACAAACATAAGAAAAAAGTAATAAAACAAAAAATTACAAAAAACTAAAAATTTAAAAACAAATCATTTTTTCCATAGCTTATCTTTCATTTACTTGTTTCCTTGACCTCCTCACACCTCCCTTTTTTGTATTCTAGTTCAATTAGTTAATTCAGCAAATCCTTTCCATCTTTGTTTTTATCTTAATCATTTATCTTAATATGTTGTAACTTTACATTCTCACCTGTTGACAACCCATTTTTACATACTCCTTTAAAACATTACTGCTAAAACCACATAACTTCATTCCCGCATCCTTCTAACATTCCTTAATTTTACAATGTTTCTGTAAATAGTCTTTGAATTTCTGTGTATGTCATGGATGTTTGAGAAAAATAGATTGGCAATATTATGATCTTGTCTGTTACAGCTACCAATATCACACTTTTAAGTGCATGCATTCAATGCTGCTAAAATGCTGTTATGTAAATACTGTTGATATTTTGAAGTAAACTTGTTTTTACAAAACCTGTTGTTCATGTTTGCTTTCCTTAAGGTTTTTGGCTGGCGTTAACACCTGTTAGAAGCCACAGGGAAAGACAGACAGGTTCACTTCCTCTGTGAGATATTTTCTACTGCCTAGTTAGCAGATAGCCTAGTGGGTATGAAATTCTCCTAAGAAAGGTGGAAAGAAGACATGTATTTGTGTGTGTGTGAAAAAGAGAGAGAGAGAGAGAGAGAGAGAGAGAGAGAGAGAGAGAGAGAGAGAGAGAATAATGCTATGTAGGTATACTTGGAATTAAGTTCCACTGAGTTCAGTGGGAATTACTCACAGGACAATATGCACAGGATTGAGGTCTTAGAAAGGAAGAAAAAAATGAATAGATGGAGGCAGGTTTAGCAGTCAGAATGGGGCAACGATACTTTTTAGTATTGGCTCTGAGAGGGAAGGAATATGTGGGTTTCATCTCAGACAAATTATTTGGACTTGCTCAGGCAAAACGTCTTGAGCCAGCACAGGGAACAATCCTATTGTTGTGTGTGATCAGGACAAGATGCAGCTCAAACAATAACTCTTCCATACACCACCATAACAATCCATTCCCCCTCCATGCCAGCCTTACATTTGAAACTCTCTCCAGTCTAAAAAGATCCCCAGGTGAGACACATCTTTGGCATCCCGCTTTGCTTGCTAAGAATGACACAAGTACACGCACACAAGGACACAACAAAACATTCTTGAAAGGGAGAGGAAAATGGAGTTCTAAGGAGGTTTCGCAAAGGTCCAGGAAAATCTAGGAGGTTAGCAACAAATGAATCCACGTACAGAATACCTGAAACATTTTACTTCAAAAAGTCCCTTTTCTCTTTTGTTCAGTGACAACAAAACCAGCAAACTGAACATTGTGTTAGTGTGAGTTTGATAATTGCTAATCTCATTTTGCTGCTTTATTTTTATGGTTTAAAACTGACAGCGTATCAGAGACACAATAGTAATTAAAGGAAGTTAATAGAGTACTGGCAATGAGCCATAATATATATTAGCAATTATTTTGTGTGTTTTTCGAAAAATAATGAGTAACATAATTTAGTGTACTTAAAATGCACCTACTTTGTTCATTCCTTTTTTATTTTAAAAAAACCCCCTCTTATATATGAACCGTTGTAATTATACATTATTTCAATTCTCTGCATGATGCAGGAAATACAGAACTAGAAAGCACCCAAC
Source organism: Podarcis raffonei (assembly GCF_027172205.1). NCBI lineage: Eukaryota > Metazoa > Chordata > Lepidosauria > Squamata > Lacertidae > Podarcis > Podarcis raffonei. The sequence continues at coordinate 69,009,345 of NC_070608.1, forward strand.
AACAGAAGACTTCCAGTGAAGGAGAGCTTATTTTTATGCTAGTCTCACAACCACTCACAGACAATGGGCACTAAAGCAGCAAAGTTTCCCACACAATTGCAAGCTGTGGACATTACCACAATGCTGGCGATGCAGCTCAAGTGACCATGAAACATCTACACTATTCGTTCAGCTCCTGAAGAAATCGTGAGCAGTATCCCAAGATGGATAAGCTCATCCCGGCTATGTCCATGAAATTCTTGCTCTGCTCACTTGAAAGCATTCAGCAACCGGAAGCTTTATTACCACCCAAAAGAACTATACCACACCCTGTTTTCTCTATATGGAGCGAGCACTATTGTGCCCTATAAGTTCAGTAGTTTCAGACCTGAGGTGTGATCTTGGATACAGTTAGGTGGTTTAAATCCCGTTGGCTTCCATGGGATTTTAGGAGCCTAACAATGTGCAGGATTACCTTTAACTGCAACTGGCAATTTGCAGTCTAATTTTATTTTATTTACTATATATGCCCAACAATGCTGGCCACCGATTGCAACAATAAAGGTTTGATTTGATGATATATCTTTCCTCCCTTTCTCCCTTCATTTTTCTTTATTTTCCCCTCCTTAAAGCAAAATAGGATTTGATAAACAACTCTTTTCTACTTTCGGTCTAACATTGACAGCACTTAGGTCTAATAGCATCACGGGAGTATATCATATGAACTGAATGCTTTATTATTGTATTTTATAAATTAGCTTTCATCTATTGCCACGGTAACACTTTTGTCACAGGATTATACTAGAAGATGTAAAAGACACAGAGTTGTCTGTCCTGTGCCTGTATCCTCTTTTTTCTTCTTACCATCTATCAGAAATACACAATGTGATGTTGACACTTCGCATCACCATCTTCCCTCTCCTGCCTCCCATCACTGGGAATTTTGCACCTCTGATTTCATTTACTTTGGTCCAGAATTAAGAATGTTCTTTTTTGGCATTTCCTCACTAGTTGACTGAGAGCACAGGAGGCTGCATTTTCTTTCTTTTGGTGTATGATACAGATTGTGGGCAGGGAAGTGGGTGGCACTGTGGGTTAAACCACAGAGCCTAGGACTTGCCGATCAGAAGGTTGGTGGTTCGAATCCCCACGACAGGGTAAGCTCCTGTTGCTCGGTCCCTGCTCCTGCCAACCTAGCAGTTCGAAAGCGCGTCAAAGTGCAAGTAGATAAATAGGTACCACTCCGGTGGGAAGGTAAACGGTGTTTCTGTGCGCTGCTCTGGTTCGCCAGAAGTGGCTTAGTCATGCTGGCCACATGACCTGGAAGCTGTATGCTGGCTCCCTCGGCCAATAAAGCAAGATGAGCGCGCAACCCCAGAGTCGGCCACGACTGGACCTAATGGTCAGGGGTCCCTTTACCTTTACCTTACAGATTGTGGGGGCAAACATGTTTTATCAGCTTCTGCACACATCTAGGAGTTACTGGGCAGACCATTGCAAACTTTCCAAAAAAAATCAGCAGCTATGTGCCCAAATTGTTATCTGGGACCCTGGTGAAACCTGTAATATTTGCTGCAGCAAACTTGTTCTTGTAATGCAACTTCTTGCAGAAGAGTGGAACAAACAAATGTTACCTAACACGATCCATTACAACAAATAAACTCAAAATGGCTGTTGTGCCTACTTCATGTACTCACTGACAGCACATTTTGGTTTCTTCTGTCATTGCAGAACCTATATACAACCCATTTGCCATGGGCAGATATCAAACTGGGCCCTAAACATGCCCTCAAAGGTCTTGTGAGCGAGTCCAACGTATTGGATCCAGCAATGGCCAATGTTCCTGAAATTTGAGCTTGCAGTCAATGAGGGCCACCACAAGCTGGTCACCACCACATTCTGTTCATGGTGACCAAGAATGGCCAAAGTCACCTCTCCTGAAAATCTGAATAGTGACAGCTTCTAGGTGTGAACTTTGTAACAGGGCAGCAAGGGGAAGCAAGGGTAATGTTAGCAAAGTTCAGTCAATAGAAAGTTGGGAGTTATGGTTGAAATTGGGCATGTGAGGCAAAGGGGGAAACAGGATGTTGTCAAGGCTTTAAAACTAATGCAATATGTTATGTACAGTCCAATCTGGAGAAGGAAAATCTAGTGTCATTCAGCTATCCATGGGTGACTGCAGTCTGGAAAATTATAAGGGGAGGCACTAACTCAGGTGTCTGCAAGCATCTTGAAATTGTCATGAACCTATACAGTGTCTGCTACGTTTTATAACTTATTTGTGCTTAGGAGATTCGGTGCAGCTGTTTTCTTGTTTCTACGGTGAACAGATTTGTGATTCACCACTAACAAGATACAGAACATAAGGCAAACTGCTTGAAATACGGAATAGAAGGTGGGCGAGTAGCTGTCAGGTTAAAATACTGGTTTACACAAGGCAGATGCTGGCATCGTTTGCACTGTTACTTTTTCCAAGTAATAAGCTCATTTTGAATCAGAGATTTATAGAGCAACATACAGCCTATTGCTTAGCTAGGAAGCAATTCAACCAGGTATATCATGTTCAGCTCTACACAACAATAATAAGAAAATCTCACAAACTAAAACAAACAAACAGACAGACAGAATTCCACTGCCAATCTATATCTAGTTTTTCTTACAAATTAATATACCAATTTTAAATGTTTCTCAACAGGACTGTGTAGCTACCAGCAAGGCTTTCCTTCCATTAATCTCCCTAGCCAGAAATCAATGCTCTTCTTCTAATTTATGAAGCCAAGTTAAAGGGAGGAAGACCAAACACCTCTCTCTATAAGGGTGCTTTTCCACATAGAATGAAATGATTGGGAAGCAATCCACAGACCATCTGCAAAGCTTTCCTAAATAGGCCTTACTAATTCACTGCCTGGAAAAGGAAAGCTGCTGGAGGAGGGAAATAAGTCATCTCTAGACATATTGCATAGCAAACCAGGCGCCTACATAGTCAAGATGTAATGATTAAGAGGATAAGGCATAGGTTTCGCTCCTACCCATTGAACAGGCTTAAATAGGTTTGGATTAAAAAGAAAAATAAGTCTACTGTAGAGTACCGATTTCAGGCTACAGTGGTACCTCGGGTTAAGTACTTAAATTGTTCCAGAGGTCCATACTTAACCTGAAACTGTTCTTAACCTGAAGCACCACTTTAGCTAATGGGGCCTCCTGCTGCTGCCGTGCCATCGGAGCACGATTTCTGTTCTCACCCTGAAGCAAAGTTCTTAACCTGAAGCACTATTTCTGGGTTAGCAGAGTCTGTAACCTGAAGTGTATGTAACCTGAAGCGTATGTAACTCGTGGTACCACTGTAATTTGTATGTGGGCTGGGAGTACAGAAACAGTTGAATAGCACATAGTCTAGCCTAAGACTTAACCACGACCTTCCAACTAACAAAATAATAATAATAATAATAATAATAATAATAATAATAATAATAATGGGACCATTTTAAAACTATTTTAAAAGTAAGTAGTTCACTTATTTTTAAAACCTGTGTACCCCTTCAGATTACTTTTAAGGAATGTCACTGTGATGTCAAGAGAAAGAATTTGACAGAAAAATGAAACACTTGCTTTCAGGGGTTCTTGATACAATTATCTCCTAGTCAGGCTACATTTCAGCCAGCTTCCTGGATGTACACAATCACTGATTAGATAACCTTATAAATAATTATGGCTGAAATCCTCTACCTACTTAAATGTGAGTAAGACCTTTTGATCACAGTGGGGCATTTTTCTGAGTAAACGAGAATAGGATTGTGCTGTAAAGCTGCTACCCTAAATACACTTATTAGAAATATATTTTTAATTTTTTTTTTAATGTCCAGCAGCACCTGAGAGACCAACTAAGTTTGTTCTTGGTATAAGCTTCCGTGTGCATGCACACTTTTTCAGATACACTGAAACAGAAGTCACCAGACCCTTGTATATAGTGGGAAGGTGGGGTGGGGTTTTCTCAGAAGTAGTGCTCAGAAGTAAGGTCTACTGGCCAATTTTTATTTTTTTAAAAAATATATTTTGACTGCGTCAGACCAACACGGCTACCTACCTGAATCTATACTTATTAGAGAGTAAGTCTCACTGAGCTCAATGGACTTGCTTCCACAAAAAACATGCATAAGATGACATGGGCCAATGCACTAGCTATGCATGCCAAACGCACAAACCCTTTCCCCATTGAAAAGGAATAACCATTTGACATGGACTTACAACATCTTCATGGTTATTACATGGGATAAAAAGAACTACAAGTGTTCTTAAATACAGTGGTACCTCAGTTTTCGAATGTAATCCATTCTGGAAGACCGTTAGAGTTCCGAAATGTTCGAAAACTGAGACGCAAAGGGGGGGGGAAGGGTCTGCAAATTTAATAGAGAAAATTGAGAAAAATAACCTATACACTAGGGCGGTTCATAGAAAACTTTTTTTTAAAAAAAATGCCTGCTCCAAAGGTCTTATCTAACTACACTAGAGATTATATAGCTATATCTGAAATTTCATGCGTATCAGTTTATATCTTGACCCTGCTCCACTGAATTGAAATTTCAGCCTTCACGTCATAGGAAAACGGCCAAGTAAACAGCTATTTTCATGGCTGAGGGTCAAGATATTAACTGATATGCATGAAATTTCAGATATAGCTATATAATCCCTAGTGTAGTAAGGTAAGACCTTTGGAGCAGGCATTTTTTTTAAAAAAGTTTTTTTTATGAACCGCCCTAATATACACTTGGCAGAAGCCGTTCAACTTCTGACGTACATTCAAAAATGGAAGAATTTACTTCTAGGTTTACAGCGTTCGAAAACTGAAACATTCATCAATGGAGACATTCAAAAACTGAGCTTTGTTTTTGCAATTCAATCTTGAATATATCCAACAATAAGACATTATCCCTTGCCCTCCATCCCTTTATATCTGCCCCTCAAAAACCTCGAAAGGAACCCCACTTGCTTCTTAATTTCCCTGGAAACTGAGCCCATTGTAAGGGGGAAAGGTTGGAAATGAAATGTCCCATGCTGCCCTGGGCAAATGTGCTAAAAAGTCTATAGTACATTCCAGCTGCAGCTGTGAGGAAAGTTGGAATTGCAAGCTAGGCAACTCTCATTTCTGAGAAAAGATGGCAAGCTGGGATTAATACGAAAATGATTCTGATGGACGCTGTTGTGCGAAAATAAATTCCACACGGTCACCTCCCATGTTGTCTTCTTGCATAGAAACGGGCTAAGAAATATATAGCCACAAGTTCTCTCTTCCACTCGCTGGATTCCCCATAGAACAAATGTGGATCGCTGCCATTTGAAATTCACACACCAATTTCCAAGGCAATACTTTACTGCCCTGGTGGAATTTGCTAACGCAATAACAACAAAAAATAACCCTCAAATGCTGGGCATTATGAATGTTCTGCATTCTACATATATCTGAGAAAGTGGGGAGGAGGGAGAGGAGAGTTTACAAATTATTTTATTACCCAGCATATACACTTCAGTGATCAGGAATAAAAATCCAAACCTCTGCAGAGTTGAAAAGCCATAAAAAGCACAAAAGTCATTTTCTTCTAGGAAACAGAAAAATGTTCCCATTATTGAAAAATTAGCATCACAACAGAACAATCTTACAGTGTGTGCAAGCAAGATTAAGGACTAGAGGGGTGGGGAGGGGCACACATTATTATTATTATTTTGCTTATATCCTGCTCCATCTCAAATTATCACTGATTATTTGTCCATTTACAACCAACTCACAGAGTTCAAAGATATTTTGGCTTTCCTGTTTGACAGAGTATAAAATAAAAGTAATTGAATAATGCTATTGCTAACGTCTATGAGCTGCATTCAAGGGGTCTGTTTTTCTATTACTTGCTGACCTGCAAACTGCCGGTTTTGCAATTCATAGTTTATATTAGTTTATGATTAATAAGAATGTTCAAGTGTAATATTTCAGTAATGTCCCTCTACAGTTCAGTTTGTTCTTACACGTAACAGGTTACTGAGATATAATTAATCCCAGGAATATATTTTTAAAACTTAGGATCCAGTTTCTTATACAGTGGTACCTCGGGTTACATATGCTTCAGGTTACATACGCTTCAGGTCACAGACTTCACTAACCCAGAAATAGTACCTTGGGTTAAGAACTTTGCTTCAGGATGAGAACATAAATTATGCAGCAGCAGCAGCTGGAGTCCCCATTAGCTAAAGTGGTGCTTCAGGTTAAGAACAGTTTCAGGTTAAGAACGGACCTCCGGAACGAATTAAGTACTTGACCTGAGGTAATAATAATAATAATAATAATTTATTATTTATACCCCGCCCATCTGGCTGGGCCTCCCCAGCCACTCTGGGCGGCTTCCATAAAAACCAAAAATACAGTAAAATATCACACGTTAAAAACTTCCCTGAACAGGGCTGCCTTAAGATGTCTTCTGAATGTCAGGTAGTTGTTTATCTCTTTGACATCTGCTGGAAGGGCGTTCCACAGGGCGGGCGCCACTACCGAGAAGGCCCTCTGCCTGGTTCCCTGTCGCTTTGCTTCTCGCAATGAGGGAACCGCCAGAAGGCCCTCGGCGCTGGACCTCAGCGTCCGGGCAGAATGATGGGGGTGGAGACGCTCCTCCCTGGGTACCACTGTAAATGTTTGAGCAACCATCTCCCCACTTCAGAGAGTTTCTTCGATAAAGGGATAAGATCAATAACACAAAAGGTGAATCAGATACTAGGTTTTTCTGCATGGAGAAGGCCCTCTATTTAGGGTGAAGTTTGGGGTGAACTTTTTGGAGGGAGATGCAATATCTCAAAAACATCAACAAGCTACTCTTACTGCAGTGCACTCACACGCTATAATTCTGTCCTTTACTCCTTTGTCTTTTTCCTCAAAATGTCCTTTTGTTTCTGAAATGTCTGTCTTTTAACTACATGCCTGGAAACCTTTTTTAACTAGCACGTGTTTTTGGCACAAGCCAAGGGGAATCCATTTTGTGGCAGGGTGATTCAAGAGAACACTAAGCAGCTGGGGGTACAATTGAGACAAACTTCCATGTGGCTCCCACACACGCTTTGAACTTTTGTTCAACTGCTAAGCACTCAATTCAAGCCTAACCATCAAGAGAAATCCAAGAATGAATTTTCAATCGAGAATTCATTAATTCAGATTAACTTTAATTCAAAGGGATGGAATTTGAATTAAATATGGATTGAAGGTCTTTGGCATTTTAAAAAATCCCAGATTACATGAATGTACATCACTAAGGTGTCTTCATGCACACCAGCCTGCTCATTTGTGTGCAAAGTATATAAGCAGTGCATACAAATATGTGTAGATGAGGAAGAATGAACTATGTTTGCTATAGAGCCAGACCTGGGTGGAATCTAGACACATATAAAAAAAATGTTGTGAAAAGCAAAACAAGAGACATAAGGGTCATAAGTTCAATATCTTCTGTCAACGCCGGAAGGAGTCTTCAGAAGGGTCATATTGAGTAATGGTACCGGAGGCTTTGTTAGAGCCGTCCAGAGCTATCTGTTTGTTTTTGCAATAAATCCTCCTTTTTAATTACCTACGTCCTACGCTTACTGTGTTATCAAGTTGGGAACCTGGACAAGCCCCCACAAACCCTCATTTAATTTTTCACTGATATTTTATTTCACCAGCCCTTCTCCCGTTTTCATGGTGATTTCTTTTTTCACCCCCTCCCCACGAATAGCTGAGTGGGGGGTGAGGTGGAATGGCTGAAAAGAACAGCACAGCACTCTCTTGATAGCCGAAGGAGCACTGATCTATGGAGAGTGGATCCAGACATAAAAAGAGACTACTCGTGTTCTCTACGCTACAGCAGATTGACCCCAGTGAGCATTTGAAGTCTCGAGCGGGGAGAGCACTCTTAAGGAAGGACTATAAATAAAAAGCAACCTTTGGTCTAAAATCCACAAGTGTCTTCACTAGGATGTGGTTGAATAAAACATCATGTCCTTTCAGCAGCAGGTAACAGACTCTTACTGCTCCCTGATGGATGCACTTGAAAGCAAACTCTCATCTTTTTCTTATTGACAAAGGTGACCCAGAGGAAGGCTGAACGCTTGATGTGGGCAATCATGTCGACGTATATGTTACTCTCATATATGGAGGAGAAAGGAGGAGGAGGTGAGTGGAGAAGAACAGAGGGAGACGACGTAGTCTCAAGTCCCAGGCAACTGAGAAGAACTACAGTACTTTTCAAGTCCAAATCTGAATTCTTGGTGTAATGCTCATTGGGTTCAGAAACTCATGGCGATGTGAGGGGGTTTCATGCCTGACACCACCACCCCACCCCACCATAAATGCCCAAACACATCACTTTTTGCTGTTGTTGCTCGGGCTGCATTTTATGAATGCAGTTTTTACATAATGAGCAGCTCCAGCCTGCCATACAAAAATGTGTCAGGGACAAGAGGTGAAATGTGCTCTGCACAAGATGAGATGGAAGAATGTTGGACTAACCTTTCAGGGAGAAAGGTTTTATGTGATGCGTCTCCTTCTGCTGGGCTGGTTTACTACAAGCAGAAATCTGTTTACATGGCAGGGAGCACTGAAAAATAGAGGACCTCTTGCATTCTGGTGTGCTACGATCAGGAATTCTACCACTATATTCTAAATAACAACAGCAATAACAACAACAACAATTTATTATTTATACCCCGCCCATCTGGCTGAGTTTTCCCAGCCACTTTGGGCGGCTCCCAATCGAGTGTTAAAAACCATACAGCATTAAATATTAAAAACTGCCCTATACAGGGCTGCCTTCAGATGTCTTTTAAAAATAGGATAGCTGCTTATTTCCTTCACATCTGATGGGAGTGCGTTCCACAGGGTGGGCGCCACTACCGAGAAGGCCCTCTGTCTGGTTCCCTGTAACCTCACTTCTCACAATGAGGGAACCGCCAGAAGGCCCTTGACGCTGGATCTCAGTGTCCAGGCTGAACGATGGGGGTGGAGATGCACCTTCAGGTATACAGGACTGAGGCTGTTTAGGGCTGTAAAAGTCAGCACCAACACTTTGAATTGTGCTCGGAAATGTACTGGGAGCCAATGCAGATCTCTTAGGACTGGTGTTATGTGGTCCCGGTGGCCACTCCCAGTCACCAGTCTAATTGCCGCATTCTGGATTAATTGCAGTTTCCAGGTCACCTTCAAAGGTAGCCCCACGTAGAGCGCATTGCAGTAGTCCAAGTGGGAGATAACCAGAGCACACACCACTCTGGTGAGACAGACCGTGGGCAGGTAGGGTCTCAGCCTGCATACCAGATGAAGCTGGTAGACAGCTGCCCTGGACACAGAATTAACCTGCGCCTCCATAGACAGCTGTGAGTCCAAAATAACTCCCAGGCTGCGCACCTGCTCCTTCAGGGGCACAGTTACCCCATTCAGGACCAGAGAGTCCCCCACCCCCGCCCACCCCATCCCCCCAAAACAGTACTTCTGTTTTGTCAGGATTCAACCTCAATCTGTTAACCACCATCCATCCTCCAACCGCCTCCAGGCACTCACACAGGACATTCACCGCCTTTACTGGTTCTGATTTAAAAGAGAGGTAGAGCTGGGTGTCATCCGCATACTGATGAACACCCAGCCCAAACCCTCTGATGATCTCTCCCAGCAGCTTCATATAGATATTAAAAAGCATGGGGGAGAGGACAGAACCCTGAGGCACCCCACAAATGAGAGCTCAGGGGTCTGAACACTCATCCGCCAACACCACTTTCTGGACATGGCTCAGGAGAAAGGAGCGAAACCACTGTATAGCAGTGCCCCCAGCTCCCAGCCCCTCTAGACGGTCCAGAATTATATTATGATCAATGGTGTCAAAGACCGCTGAGAGATCCAGCAGAACTAGGAAGCAGCTCTCATCTTTGTCCCTAGACCGCTGGAGATCATCAACCAGTGTGACCAAGGCAGTTTCAGTCCCATGGTGAGGCCTGAATCCTGATTGGAAGGGATCCAAATGGTCCACATCCTCTGGGTGTGCTTGGAGTTGTTCAGCAACCACCAGCTCAATCACCTTGCCCAAGAATGGTAGATTTGAGACTGGGCGATAGTTGGCCATATCAAAGGGTGCATATGAAACACATGCATAGACTATAGTAGCAGAGAGACCAATGAACATCTGTAAACTGGGGCCCAGAGAATAACTTTGGGGGATTTTAAAAGCCCACCTTGTACAGAGGAGAGCAAGTGGTTGAACCATGAACTGCTCTATGTCTTTGAAGGTCCACAGAAGAGTATGAACAGCTCTGTAAGAAGTCTATGGTGAAAACAACATTCATCCCCATCTGCAACATATTGAGGTTCCATTGAACTGGCTAGATGTATCTTTTAAGTCATATAGGAATATGCATAGGGCCATTCTTTAATTTTATTTAAAGCATTTCAACCATGTTGTTGTTTAGTCGTTTAGTCGTGTCCGACTCTTCGTGACCCCATGGACCAGAGCACGCCAGGCACTCCTGTCTTCCACTGCCTCCTGCAGTTTGGTCAAACTCATGCTGGTAGCTTCAAGAACATGTCAAACCATCTCATCCTCTGTCATCCCCTTCTCCTTGTGCCCTCCATTTTTCCCAACATCAGGGTCTTTTGTAGGGAGTCTTCTCTTCTCATGAGGTGGCCAAAATATTGGAGCCTCAGCTTCAGGATCTGTCCTTCCAGTGAGCACTCAGGGCTGATTTCCTTAAGAATGGAGAGGTTTGGTCTTCTTGCAGTCCATGAGACTCTCAAGAGTCTCCTCCAGCACCATAATTCAAAAGCAACCATACACTTCAGAAATAAGCATACAAACTAAAAAAGGAATGTTGCTGGATGACAACACACATCAGCTCCAGCCAGCATGGCACACAGTCAGGGGTGATGCAAATTCTAATCCAAAAACATCTGGAGGACCAGAAGTTCACTATCGTTATCTAACACATCACACACAAGGAGAGAAGAGACACTGGAAGGAAGGAAGTTAAAAAGCAACCTCAGGCAAATGTTCTTACCTGTTCCCCTCCATTTCTCCCTGTTTATCAGGGACACTGCAAATTTTCTGATACTCGTCCCTGACGAATAACTGCCCCTATTTGTGTGTCCCATTATTACCTTTCTTATCCTCTAACCCAGATCCCTAGAAATTAAAACTCACCGTGCATGTGGTGCTAGCGGTGGAAGAGGGGGACGGAGGAGGATTTATGCTAGCACACAAATGCACATGCATGCGCAAAAAAATGCCCCAATTATTTAATATCTCCCATCCCTTATTCAGACAGCAACTGGTGCTGAATGTGTTTTGAATCCCAGCTGTTCTGTGATACACACAGCCAGATCCATTATGAGATTAAGCATTCTATTAAATGTTCTTTTTCTTTTTTCTAATAAAAAAAGGGAAGCGTTGTGATCAGTTTGCTGACACTTCATACTTCAGAAGCCAGTACAGCAGGGCAGACAATTGCAGAGGAAATGAATATAGTTTACAGGAAGCAGAGAAGTGCCTTCGGCAATGCATGAAGGGGGACTGGGCTCAGGCAGACAACAGAAATAAAACAATCACACAATAGTATTACCAGCTTCATCTATGAAAAGTTTGAACTCGTGTAGTTGTTGCAAGCATGTAGCCAGATCAGAGCTCATTGCTGACTTCTCTAGGGTTTCATTTTCTTTATCTGGTTCTTGGGGGATGACTTCCTCTATATTTGCTTGGTTTCTTCCTGCACTGCTATGTAAGTTTCTTAATATGGATTGATAATAAATACTGCATGACTTATATATTTTCTTTGGCTGCTTTTAAAGGGCAGAACAATGCTCAAAATGTGAATAATTCAGGGTGAATAGAATCTAACATACATCTGATGTTGATAAATGTGAGTTATTAACATACTGTGTCTGGAGCTTAATAGAAACTATGTATTATATTTGGTGCATTTCATTACATCTGCTGAATTTGAGGTGCCTTGGTGCAAAAATGGGGACTGCTGCTTTTTTCTTTTCTTTTGCAAATGTTTACCTTGGAATGCTCTCATTCCTGACTACACTTGCCAGGGACTTTAGATGAAGGCCCGAGATAAGATGATGGAGAGAGATTGTTGTAACAAGATGCTTGTAACTGGATGATAGTTGGTTTAATGAACCCTCCTAGGTTGCCTTGAGGGACCCAAAGAAATGGATCAATAATAAGGAGGCATGTAACTAATTTGAAGGGTTGAGTTTGATGCATCTTACAACTTCTGGTTTGTATATCCCTCATCTCCACATTTGATTTCGGCAGTACAACTGGATGAGCATGAAAAGTTCAGGTTGCCTTTTCAGCTTCCACCAGCCCCCTCCCCTCTCTTCATAGCTACTAACACATCAGCTGCCTGTCATTTCAAAAGTTACCTCTGCATTGTTATGATGGATTGACAGTGCAGTGAGCTTCCATCAATGTCAGTGATCTGAGGAGGGAAGAAAAGGATACAGGAAGTCTAGTGAGTGCATACGTTTGAGGATGGAAGAAAGGGCGGTCAGGAAAGGCAAGTGACAGAGTGTAGAATATTAATGATAGAAATAAAAAGAAACAGAATGCCATGTTTTCCCCCTCCTTGCCACCCGGGAAAGAAGGATAAGAGACTCAGTGTGCCAAAGCGAAAAGGAATACAGTCTGTGAAACAGGAAGTAGTTGTCTGTGTTCACGGGTAGGGGAAGGGAGGAAAGGGACTCAGGAGAGAGGAACAACCTTGCTAATCCTTGCTCTCCTCTTCTTAACTTTTGCTGACAAATACCTTGCTGAAACAAAATTTCCATTGTGCAGTTGTGCTCTGCTTCCATGGTGGCCTCTCAGTAGTGTCCAGGGGCAACTGACACATTTTGTGTAGCTCTGGGGTTTTTCTCCCCAGAAGTGAATGGCAGCCTTTCATTCATATTGAAGAAAAGGAAGGGGGTGCTTAGGGGGTTCATGCAGCGGCGGAGGAAGCTGCTCGGGCGCCTGGAGTGGTGCGCCCAGGGATGGGGCGAGCCACCCATAGGGGCGGGGTGAGGAGAGCTACCTATAGGGGTGTGGCACACCGAGGGTTCTCCAGAGTCTGCCTGCCTCCTCCCACTCAGCCGCCCTACAGCTGGGGGGGGAGAGGCAGCGGGCGGACCATTTGGGCAGGAGAAACGCGTGGTTTGGGCGCACTGCAAGCCCCGCGGTGAGTGCCGCCCATCATTTTGTCACCCCCCTCACTGGTGACACCTGGGGCGGCCCGCACCCACTGCACCCCCTTCCTCCGCCCCTGGGTTCATGTATACAACACATACACCCCAATGCTGATTGTGTGCCTGACTGTGAATCTGGCAATCCAAAAGCCACTTACGTGTTATGTTTTCAGGATGGACCTCTTTCCTCCACACTAAACATTAATGAATAACATGTTGACATTTCCATTCCACCTTAAGGAGCAGACGTGTGGAACTGTTACATGTCACATGTCTGTTTACATCCCAGCACAGCTTGCTGGGAACTTCCATTGTGTATATCTTTTGCTTTTCCCTGTTCTCTCTGAGACGACGATAGAGAGAGAGGACATGATTCTTTGTCCTGATTTATGATTGATAAATCTGCAGTTGTAGTATGCTTCTACAAGCCTCACGCCTATTCTGTGTGCGCAGTTCGCTCTGCTGATAGTGTGCCCTAGCTTTGAAGCCCAGGTCACTGATATACGTCAGAGCAGAGGCCGATGGTCTGTGCAGCGGAAAGACTGGAAGGAGATGGCCCAGCTGCATGCCGACAACATGTGTTTCATAGCACATGTTTAAAACTTGTTTCATTTGAGTTTGACTGGGCTGAGACTCCCTGTGGCATTTCCTCATCCAGAGAAAGACATGTTTTCACCTTGCAATGCGCTGGGTGGACCTGAACCAATCAGTTATTGGGAGTCTGGACAGAGAGCATCGCATCTGAGTGCAAGAGTCTGGGTGCATGACCTTAGTCCTTCCAGTTACACAGTTCTACACTTCTGCAGTCTGAATGATTGGTTCAGTGAACAGTATCGAGGCAATGGGGCTACAGTATTAATGAGATAAATCCTGTCTATTTTGGCACCTTGTCTTTATTATTGTGATTCCTACACTGCAGTAGGCCTTTATTTTACTGTCCAGGGAAATTTGTTTTCAATGAAACAACAAAGCATATATATATATATTTTTACCTGAAGCCCTTTTCCAAAGTGTTTCTTTGATAAAGGAGGGTAGTTGCAATCCCTTCAGCATTTCAGAGATGAAAGTAAGGACACTCCTGCGAATGTGGAGCTATGGGGTTGGCCCAACACAATCCAGGCTAAAAGTGTACCGCAAGCAGAATATGGGAAATAAAGTGTATGAAGAGATAACTCTAGGTGACTAGAGCAAGTGAGGAATGCTGCCCATTTTTAAAAAAAAGAAAGGGGGGGAATCATCTTTTTGTGAAAGAGCTACATGCCCAAGGCCATGTAAAAAGACAAAAGCACTCAAGATCTGGAAGGGAATCCACATACACAAAATGTATCCTTGTACTCCACAGTTGTTGAATCCAGGCGAAAATTCCTACTCCACATCGAAAAGATGCTACCATCCAGGCAGAAAACAGAATGCCATCTGCAAAGGGGAAGGAGATCCTTCTTGAATATATGAAAGACTCCGGTGAAACAAAGCATATGGCTCTCGTTGTGAGCCAAGCCACCTCAGGGAATAAGAAGAAATCATTCGAACCTTTCCCATTCATCTGAAAATGATTTCCCAAACTCAACTATACATTGTTATAATCTGTATCCCAACTGCAAAGCACAATCCATGCATCGAAGCCCACGCAGAATACAAATTCTCATCCCTTTACCACAGGTTTTTAGAGTCTCGATCAATTTGCACATACTTAAGACACTTTCCATAAAAAATAAATAAATCAGATGCTCCCCCCGCCCTGGTTCTCCACCCTGGTTCTCCACCCCGTCCTCCTCCAACAAGTGGAATTCCATTATTTAAACATATACCACTCTTCAGCTGCAGATCTCAGGCACTGGCGGAAGAAGAGGAGTGTGTGGGGAGTGCACCGCCCCTGGCAGCGTGATCCCGGTGGGGTGCCATCACGGCTGCTTGCTTTTGGCTGCTCTCATGCAAGTCACAGAGCCCCTTGGACGGAGGGAACTCTAAAGAGTGCTCTAAAGCCCTCTTCTCCCACCTCGCCTCTCCCCACCCCCTCACTCAGGTGGGGGATGCTCGTGAGGGCACCGCCATTAGGACGCTATGCCCCCACCACTCCGGGAACCAAAGTCCCCAGCTCCACTACTGCCAGGGACAACACATTCACTCCATAAGATGCACATACATTTCCCCTTACTTTTTAGGAGGAAAAAAGTGCGTCTTATGGAGCGAAAAATACGGTATATTTCTCGGCAAAAGTCATCATTGCCAGGGTTTATGAAGGCACTATTCGGAAATGCTGCCAACACCAAACAAATCAGCTGAGAAACAGGACTATGTAGTACTATTTTAAAGAGATGTCTGCACATTGTTCCTTCGCCACTTCAGCTTCTCAGACAGCGAGAATCGAACAGGAGTCAAAGCACATTTAATTGCGTGTGTGCTCATGAACTTCCTTGGCCCTACTACAGGAGAGTCTTGACTTCTAATTCTTGTTTCCATCTGACAGCATTTTATAGCCAGCATATAAACTTCCGCCTCCTTTTTTCACATTTCAGTGCATCTTCGTTCAAGATTTACAGCGTACAATAATACTGGAAAACATTATCCCTTTAAAGGGGGGGGGGGAAAGAGAGAGCCTGATTCAAGTATTTACATTTTATTTTCTGTTCTAGAGATCCTGCCGAATGTCATATTCTTTGAATCAGAAGAAAAGATACCTTCAGGTTAAAATGCTACCATGCCCATCAATCACTCTGGTGAGCGGCTACAGCACATAAGCTGCTATAAATAATTCCAGCTCAGCTTCTAACTGATAAAAGATTGTGGGTTCCTACTTTTGTAGATACTAGTTAAGATTTCACTGGCTGATGTCTCACTAGGTTCGTTGGGATACAACAAAGAAGGACACCTGATTGTTCATCGTTTGGCCCAGTTTGCACATCACGGTAAACTGTGGCTTACTGGGACGGTGTGAAACTGTGGGCTCTCAGAGATAAGTTTGTATCTGCTTGGCTTCTCACTGGTCAGTTTGGCTCATCAGAACCTAGACCCTCTTCACTAACCCTGAGCTGTCAACTCGAGAGTACGTGAGGTTGGTTGGGGATACCACATTCTATAATCCACTATGGGATAAAACCAGCATCAACTTGGGCAGCTGCCAGAATTGTGGAGTTGGAAGGGATAATGAGGATCATCTAGTCCAACCCCCTGCGAAACCACGGCGTCATCAGCACTACATTCGAATCAAACTGAGCTACCCAGGCTGCATTTTTCTCCTTGTGCTCCAGTGAGAGCTGGGTGACTTTCTGGCACTATTTAAATTTGCTATTTGTCTCTGACAGTGGTGTTGCCCTGTCACTGCATCCCAGTGGGAACTGACATTTTAATTTTCACTAGGCCTGAAGAAATACTCATCAGAGCTGCCTGCCATTGACAGGCAATCCCACCGTGGCGGGGTGGTGGGCACAAACTGGAAGGTGGCACCAGAGGGCATATTGCATATTGCCACACAAACCTGGATTCATCTCTGCATGAAATATGCCTCTTAGACAAAGATCAAATACAAACATTATATAAATCAGCATTATCTATCTACACAAACCCATTGTCACTCATAGCTCCCACCATTTAGTGATGCATTAAAAACTTATTTGTGTTGACTCTGCTATAATCAATGAGACATTTGCATACGGCACCCCTATTCTAACACTTCAGCCACTTCCAATAACGCATGTGCTTGTCTTTCATGCCCCATGGCTCATTGTTCAATTACAAGGATGTGAGTTGCTCTGACACCCAAGAAGGCTAGTTGTGAAGTGCTCGTGGCCATGGAATCAATGACATTTATATACCATGTGTCCATTCCATACTTTGCAAAACAGAGTGCCATTCACACTTAAATAAATAACTTCAAAAAAATAACTTCAGGGCCTATCACATTTCTTTGATCAGACTCAGATCCTAGTATCCATATTTGAGCTAAGAGACTCCCTCTACAGTTTATGGAATGAAGACCTAAGTACATACTTTAGGTCTTCCAAGAGACAGGCAACGGCGCATTGGGAAGAACAGTGTACACAGTTAGAACACTGCTTTCTGATTTTGCAGGCCCTACCTCCATAGATCCAAGTCACAAATGGGAAACATCACACTGGCATGTCCTTCATGATGATGGCTACACCACTTTATTCAAATGTGAGTATGCTCCATTGCAGAATGAACACTGCAAACACACACACACACACAGTTATGAACAATAGGCTGGCAGTACCTTTGCTTGTGTAGATTGCAAAGCTAATGGCTGAAGTGGCCAAGAAAATGGCTCTTAATGGGAACTAATGACCAAGAAAGAGCGGAATTTCCCAGAAATATGAATCTCATCAGAGCCAGGGTTTGTGGGGGGGGACAGAATACCTCCCCTGTGCACACTAAGAATGATTCTCTCTGTGTAAAAAAAAAGAAAAAAAGAACAGAAACAGGCGGTGGAATAGCAAGGTAGAAAAAAATTTCAAAAAAAAAATGAGATAGAGAGAAGCAGCTAGCTGAACGGTGGTGTTTACCTTTTTTGGGTGCTGGTGTGTCTCTGGGGATCTGATAGGATCAACTTCTATATTTGTAAACAAACCCAAATATTACAGGAACACCATATAAATCACACACATGGTGATATGCATGGGCTGAGATAAAGTGGAAGATAAGCCAAGTTGACAAGGTACAAATGTAAGATAACAGGACTGTACAGACCTATCCTATTAGCTGATGGAGGAAGCACAGGTGCGATGCACAATCTGAATGTCTGCAGGAACATCAGAGCATGAAGCAAACAATTCCTGCCGTGCAACAGAACTGTCATTATTTCAATATTCTGCATTTTAGTGATGCACTGTTACTAACAATCAACAGTCAGCACCTGACATCCTCAGGCAGCTGCAGAGGACCCAAGCACCACAGGATATCCCACAGCTCTGATGCTCTGTAGGCATTCAGATACCTACCCAAAAGTCTCTTTTCTGGTTCTCCAATAGGTGCTGGTTGGCTCAGAGCATCCATCTAAATTTCTTACAATCATTCTGTCACTTTATGCGGGATGCGAGAAAGGGCTGGCAATTTAATTTCCCACCATGCCTGCAAAGACAGTCATCAGAGCTGCTTACTACTAACAGACAATTGCATCAGGGCGTCCACTGAGTGGAGGGGGAATTCTGTGGATGGCCCACTCAAACCTGGAGCCAGCCCAGTTAACAATCAAGAGGCAAGCATTGAAACCCTGCCAAAATGCACCCCTTGTTTGCTTATTCCATGGCTATTTGCAGCCATGGAAGGAACATGCAAACCAACATGGAATAAGCAAACAAGAGGTACATTTTGGGCAAGGTTTCAATGCGTTGCCTCTTGATTGTTAACTGGGCTGGCTCCCCATCCAACACTGTGCTGTGAACACTCAACTATCAGGGACTGGATGGATGAAGAGTAGCGGTGGGTGTCTCCATCCCAGGAACCCCCCCCCCAGGGATGGCAGGAGCAGGAGACTTGGACCCAGGACAGTGGTGGTCGGATTCCAGCCACACCTCAGAGGACGATACAAGCTGGGAAAGACTGGAAACAGGGAGCATGAGGGATGATGAAGTGTCCACTTTGGATGCAGGCTCCAACAGAGAAGACAGAGGGGAGCCGGACAGGGCTTCTCCTTGCCTTCCTGAATGCTTCTCTGCCAGCAGCTCGCAGGCTCCACTCATTCCCAGATCACGGAGACCGCTGCATGTTGCCGAATGACACACCAGGCAGGCAGAGAAGGAAATGCCTGCAGCTTCCCATAACAAGCGACTACAGGGGTGGAGTTCTGATGGAGAAGGCAAAAAAGGAGGGGCCGCTCGTCAGTCAAGCAACTTCTCTATTCAGAGGGATTTGCCTTGCTGAGCCTTCTTGTTTTGTTTTCCCTTCCTTCCTTAATAAAGAAACTAACTGCTTGCTTAGTGATGTATGGAAGTGAGAGCTGGACCATAAAGAAGGCTGATCGCCGAAGAATCGATGCTTTTGAATTATGGTGCTGGAGGAGACTCTTGAGAGTCCCATGGACTGCAAAAAGATCAAACCTATCCATTCTGAAGGAAATCAGCCCTGAGTGCTCACTGGAAGGAGAGATCGTGAAGCTGAGGCTCTAATACTTTGGCCACTTTGGAAGAGAAGACTCCCTGGAAAAGACCCTGATGCTGGGAAAGATTGAGGGCACAAGGAGAAGGGGACGACAGAGGACTAGATGGTTGGACAGTGTTCTCAAAGCTACCAGCATGAGTTTGACCAAACTGTGGGAGGCAGTGGAAGACAGGAGTGCCTGGCGTGCTCTGGTCCATGGGGTCACGAAGAGTCGGACACGACTAAACGACTAAACAACAACAACAAACTGCTCGCTAGCTTCACGTTTCTTGCTCTCTTTGGCCTGCGGGCGACCTGACAGGCCCTGCGACATCAACACTGGGAAATAAGGATGGTGTGGCATTGCCTCGGCGATGGGGAGCCACCCCCTGTCTTCCCAGCAGCTCACAGCACAGAGCAAGAAGCTAGGCTCTGAGGCAATGCAAGACTGTCCTATCTTCCCTTGGACACACACCGCTAGCCCAAAGAACTGGCAAAAAGGCAGTCCCTCTTCACAGTTTGTGAGAAGCGCTACCACATATGGGTGGATGTTTCAGCTTAGTGGCAATATATGTGACTGCTCCCAAGCTGATCTGCTTCCAGCTTCCATTTCTGAGTCTGTGAGTCATTCTGGGAAATATGGTTGCAAATTCCAGAATGAAGTACTGTTTCAGACTGCAGGAGTTAGGTAGCAGTTCCAGCGCTTGACTCTTACTTTCTCAACCTGCTCATCTCTGTGTCAAATCCATCCATGGCCAAGCAGCTGATTGGCAAGCATAGGAAGAGGCCATCTACTCTGAGGGAAAGAGTCACAGCCCCAGTGGAGAAAGATCACACTCTATGCACCGCAGGTCAAGAAGCAGCCCCAGAGATTGAAGATGTTTTGTCTACAAAGTCTAAGAGGTCAGCTTGAATCAAAAACTGTTCAGATCAAACAAGCGGTGTTTGATCTGAAAAAGGACACTGTGTTCTTTCTGCTTATAGATGTCCTCCCCGATAGTTACAGAACCAGAACTAAAATGGCCTTTTGTTAGAATCCACAATTGCTGTAGTGGAGCTGTGTAAGGAGTCCTCTCTGAAAGTGAGCCCCCATCCTGCTTAATTTTTTACAGGTATGGCATGAAACGAAAAATGGCAGATCTAGGTTCCTCTCGCACCCTCTCCTCTCTGTTATATCTAAGGCCTTTTCTCCATTCTGTATAATGCATTTGTAAACATGCATTTATAAAAAAATACTAGTGGAATGACAACAATCCAGCACTCCACTTTTATTCAGTATTAGGAGCAACAGATACAGAACTAGGTTAAACTCCCTAAAATAATGTTGGTTAGATTTGGGGAAAACATCTTAGATCAGTAAGCTGGTAAGCTGCTACCATTGCCAGAGTATGCAAAGTTCCTTACAACTGTACTTTTTTTGAATGGGGGTGGGGGACACTTTGGATCCAGGAGCCAAGAAGCCCCTATAAAGTATGACAGCATAGAAACTCTAATTCTAATTTCATGGAATCAAATTACATTCCCCTGATCTATTTGTTGAAACTTACGCACTGAATTGGATTCTGCAATATGATGCTCCCAAACTGAGATGAAAGCTGTGATATATCAAGCTAACAAGCCCCGATTTAAGAATCAGTGTAACATGGCATTCTTTTTGCTGTCAAGGACTTTGCAATATCTTAAGCTATGCATGATCACCCCAGTCCAAAGCCTAACACGGAACTTTCCAAACTTTTCATGTTGGTGACACACTTTTTAGACATGCATCATTTCGTGACACAGTCATTCAGGTTTACTAGCAAACCAGAGGTTAAACTAACCCCTTTCCAGCGTTTGTGCTACACACTGCAGTCAACACACTAACGTGTCGCGACACACAGTTTGGAAAGCTCTGGCCTAACATGTGTATTGCAATGTGCACATTGGGTTTCTGTCTCCACGTGCTTCTCCATTCATTCCAACTGAGAGAGCAGATTTACTTCTGCAATAGAGCCCCCACCCCCTTTATCCATAGGTAAAGTGTAAAGGGACCCCTGACCATTAGGTCCAGTCGTGGCCGACTCCGGGGTTGCGGCACTCATCTCGCTTTATTGGCCGAGGGAGCCGGTGTACAGCTTTTGGGTCATGTGGCCAGCATGACTAAGCCGCTTCTGGCAAACCAGAGCAGCGCACGGAAACGCCGTCTACCTATAAATAGGAGCGGTATCTATTTATCTACTTGTACCTTGATGTGCTTTCGAACTGCTAGGTTGGCAGGAGCAGGGACCGAGCAACGGGAGCTCACCCCGTTGCGGAGATTCGAACTGCCGACCTTTTGATCGGCAAGCCTTAGGCTCTGTGGTTTAACGCACAGCGCCACCCGCGTCCCTCCTTTATCCATAGTTAATCATTAAATGAAGAGACTTAGTAAAGATCTAGGACACAAACAAACAAACAAACAAACAAAAACAAACACATGGCTTTGTGTAAAGAGCTGAGGATTACTGGAGTGCTGCAGGTGTGCCAGACAAACTGAGACTAAGTTCACACGAAGTTATTCACCTACCAAAAAATTTGAGTTTTGTTCACCTTACTTGCCACTCTGAGGAGGGTAAAGGGTGGTCAGGCGTCTTTAAAGAGCAGAGAAAGAAACAGAAAGAACGTGTGCTTTGTGATACTTTGCACATCACACTTTTTGAAACCTTCCTTGTAAAAGTTTTTACATAGCAGAGCAGGGTGTATATCTAAGAAATAATACAAGCGTGCACACCCAACATAACAAACTTAAGCAGTTTGAATGTTTTCCTCAACT
This sequence comes from Podarcis raffonei, assembly GCF_027172205.1. NCBI lineage: Eukaryota > Metazoa > Chordata > Lepidosauria > Squamata > Lacertidae > Podarcis > Podarcis raffonei. Next base: position 69,031,421 of record NC_070608.1, read on the forward strand.
TTGAACAGAAGTGTTTGAGGTGGCTCACAAAAAAATTATAACCTCCCCACCTTGTAATAATATGCCTGGTTGCCTAGGGACAATTTGTACTCGCCTCAGGTGAGCTTAGCACAAGCAACTAAAGGGATATCATTTGCACAGTTCTATTTTTTTTTTAAAAAAAATAATGTTATTATAAAAGCATACATATACAGGTTCATGGAAAAATGGGTATTTCGGGGTAATGTTTTAGGGTTGTGGACAGGAGTCCAATAGAACTGGGGTGAACTTAGCCAATGATCACACCCAAAGGAACAAACAGTTTATTAAGTCATGGCAGAAGGAACAGCTTGATTAACACCCAAAGATTCTGCACAACTCTGAGGAGCGCACAACATATATTTATACAGTCCCCAGTTCATCATTACATGTGAAGAATGCATGATCATGATTGCTGTAGGCTACATACAGATAACACTGAACAGAGACATGAGTTTCAACAGAAAACCTTGCAGTCAGTCTTCCAGTCAGTCTCAAGGAGCAATTCCCAGAGTCCTTTGTCACTGCCTTCTAGGACTTACCACTTTTAAACTGAGGAACAGTCTGAAACATGTGACACAACGTAGTTGGACAAGAGGGGATAATAAATCACACACAGCATCGTGTTACTCAACATTTTGACAGAACACAAATACTTCCAAATACCAACACAGGAGCTCTTAATAGGAAACCAAGGCAGTTCAACAAAGAGTGTGATGGAGAACATGAGGACCAAGTCTCAAATCATGTCAGTTTATATGCAACCCTCTTGTAATCTGTGACATTTTGTGACTAAGCACACACCTCAGCATTTGCTGGCTTTTCAGCCAATCCTCTTAATATTTACGACCTTAAATACATTTGATGATGCACCTTGGAGTGTAGGAAAATGAAACATTGAATATTAAATCTTCAAATCTCTGAATGGTATCTATTAAAATGCTTTCTTGAAGCCAGATCCTGGGAATTGCCTAAATTAATGGTATCTCTGTTGCAATTAAGGGACAAATGTTGTTTTTGTACTTAATTGCCATTGGTTTTCTTTATGCAGCAAAATGGTTTCCCTTGTTAAAGACATACAAAAGATCTAACTGCGGATGTTACCCTGAACATATTTGGTTACAGAAGTAAGGCCACTTTCTCCTTACATTTCCTGTGATGGTAGCTCAGGTTCTGAACTACACACCCCCTGGCGTTCTCCTATCATGACCATAATGCAGCAGTCTTTGGAATGGAATTGGCATCCCATTTTGTCTCGTCAATCCAGAGAGACTTCTGAAAACTGTAGAGTACGAGGTGCTGAAAAACAACTTACCTTGCCAACGTATTGATAGTCAGAGCCCGTATACTCCTCTAGAAGAAAGAACTGATTCCACATCCAGCTTCTTTTGGAGCGATTAAGTTCTTTCCTGCTGTTTCTAGATAGATCCAAAATCTTTGGGTTTTCTGGAAAGCCACTAGTCCTTTTGGATAAGGGGGTGGAAGAACTTTGGTGGGGATGACCAACCCAGAAGAGGAGCCAGAAGCAATGATAAGTTCTCATTGTGGCAGTACAAAGCAAGACTGAGGCGGTGATTTGTCTCTTCACCTTAATGCGAACTAGTTTCCTGTGCTGAAGACAGTCTCATTCCCCCTTTGCTTCTTAATGCTCTTTGCTTGGGTCTCTGTGGAGTTCTGAAATGAAAAAGAAATGACAATTTATCAAGCATTTGCAGGGCTACTTAGCATTCTATGTGACAGCAAATACGACAAAAAACGAGGACGTAATTGCCACAAAAAGAATCCTGTGAGGCTCTCCTCCGTTCTTAAACGTTACAAGTAGCCTTTTACATAAACTGAAGGCAATATCTCTGTTGAGTGGGAGGAATAAAACACATTTAATTTTGCTCCTTATTCCACTTAACTTAAAAAAATAAACCCTAGTTTGGACAGCTTCGTTTGACTTTGTGGTGATTCCATTTGTAGAATAGCAAGGAAAGATGTTTTCAGCTGGTAGTAAAGGATACACTAAGGGCTATGAACCCTGCTTACATTGCTTGCCAACTCTGTCTATCCTCCCATCTGCCAACACTCTGCCCCCCATCCCGCCCCCTCAGTTTGGGAAGACAGAAGAATATGAACCCTGCTCTCAACCGATGGGTCAAAGATTTAAACCTAGGTATGTTGCAACCTCCAGGTCATGGGGATTTGGCTTGGGTTATCACCATGTGCATTTCATTGAATTTATCAAATATGCTGTGAGATTGTAGTGCGTTTTACATGTTCATATATCATGGTTTTGGATGGTGACAAAAGTATTTCTATGCATCTTTAATCCATTCTAGATAGAGCAGACTGTTTTGTTTTTGTTTTTTTAAGGATTTGTGATATAGGTGCAATGTCAAAAATTGCATTTTGCTCATTAAGGTTAGCTTTGGTTTATGTCAGTTTAAGAATCAGTTTGCTGGTGCATGCTGCTCAGTCGATCCTGGCTGGCGAAACAAACTATGGGTCTTGGCTTAGCATTATGGGTGAACGGGGCTTGTTCCTCCAAACAAAGTATGTGCATATGCCAAAGTTTGTTCTTGGCTTAGAAGAGACAGAAGCAAATGCTGCAGCACACGTAATGCTAAGCCAAACCTCATGGTATGTTTCTCTCCACTCCAGGCATCGGAGAGCAAAGGAAGAGAAATTTATTACTTGCCACAGCTTATCAAGATGTGTGAACCAGGACCATACATATGAATCCCAGTACAATTATTTCAGCAGCAGCGTAACATGATGTTGATTTTCTGTTCCAGTGAACAGTCAAGCTGCTGCATGTTCTGTATCCCAAAATCCTCCACTGGGAAGAACGGCTTCTTCTACGTGAAGCTCAGGGGCAGCCCGAGTAAGTCTTGCCTTAGGTTTAGTACCTCTGCTGTATAGGAGAAAAGTGTGTACTGATGATAATCACAATGATAGTAAGTAATAACAATAATGCTTCTTGTTTGAACTGTGGGTGGTTGGGGAGGAGAGACAAAGCATGTATACCCTGATGAGCATGTATGGAAATGACCTTCCCTTTCAGCTCAAATGATCTTGTTCCTCTCCAGGGTTGAGTTCCAAATTAATTCTGCAAGTTAGAAACCAGCTGTGGACAAAACCACCTAAGCCCACTGCAGCATCAGATTTTCTTTTCTTTTCAAACTTTTTGGAGGAGGCAAAAATAAAGGTGATGATGGGAAGATAAATTAATAAACATTCATGTGGTGCTTTAAACAACAAAAAGCTAAGCAGCCTGCCTGAAGAATAGGGCAGGAGGGAGGGCAAACTGATAGCCAAAGGAGATTTCAGTGTGCTGACATGTACGTCCATGCCTCAAATCATAAAGCCAGGAGGAAGCTGAGCTCACGCTGCATTAGAAGAAACTTGCTGTGAGCCCTTGTTTAATATCACATTTGTCTTCACCCTTAACAAAACATTTCACAAGTTACCAGCTATATTTCTTTGTTTTATGAGAAGGAAATTCCTCCAAAACCAAAACAAACCACACTTGAGGTCTAGCTATCAGATTTGGGGGGCGGGGGGGGGGGGGCAGGCTGTTTAAAAAGAGAAAAATCCTATTTTTTTTCTTGTTGTTTTTGTTATGTTGAATTTGTTGAAGAAAGTCAACAGATGCTCTTTAATTCCAACATGCTCGGACTATCCCTCATCCGGAAGCACATGGATGAGACTTTCACAGAAAAGAAAAATGCAATGCTGCTATAATTGTGGGGACTGGCAAGTAAGGATATAATGAATCCATAAATCTCATCTGCTGGGTCAGGGGAACTGACCAGATATGTGCACATAAACATGGTTGCTACCAAATTATGCTGGTCAAGAGAAAGACATGGGACAGCAACACCCTCAAGCCAACTCGGCATTTTCCTCCTTTCTCGTTCCCCTAATTCCATTAACATAAGGAAATGAGCAGAAATTATCACTAGTAATATTGAGTGTTTACAAAGGACCCTTGCATGCACAAGGAGCTTAATATATATTTTCATCAGGCTGCAAACTTAGAACAGCCATGGAAGGTAGGCAGTGTTGTTATCCTCTTACTAAAGAAAGTTATCAAATCAGGAAGTTGAGGATCCAGGAGGAAGTGTTTCCCTCCTCTTACTGCAAATTTTGATATGAAGATCTCCATTTGCTACTATGCATAGAGTAAAGTACTGGCAACTTTTTTACTGCTTGTTTAGGAGTATTAATTCAGTATTCAACTAAATACCGTATTTTTCGCTCTATAAGACGCACCAGACCACAAGACACACCTAGTTTTTGGAGGAGGAAAACAAGAAAAAAAATATTCTGAAAGCAGCAATCCCTCTTGCTGTTCTGGCTTCTGGGATAGCTGCACAGCCTGCATTCGCTCCATAAGACGCACACACATTTCCCCTTACTTTTTAGGAGGGAAAAAGTGAGTCTTATAGAGCAAAAAATATGGTATACTCTTAATATTTAAAGAGAAGGGTGCCGCTGTGGGTTAAACCACAGAGCCTAGGACTTGCTGAACAGAAGGTCGGTGGTTCGAATCCCCGTGACGGGGTGAGCTCCCGTTGCTCGGTCCCTGCTCCTGCCAACCTAGCAGTTCGAAAGCACGTTAAATTGCAAGTAGATAAATAGGTACCGCTCCGGTGGGAAGGTAAACGGCATTTCCGTGTGCTGCTCTGGTTCGCCAGAAGCGGCTTAGTCATGCTGGCCACATGACACAGAAGCTGTACGCCGGCTCCCTCGGCCAATACAGCGAGATGAGCGCCGCAACCCCAGAGTCAGTCACGACTGGACCTAATGGTCAGGGGTCCCTTTACCTTTACAGTTGTACCTTGGATCCCGAACGCCTTGCAAGTCGAACGTTTTGGCTCCCGAATACTGCAAACCCAGAAGTGAGTCTTCTGGTTTGCGAACGTTCTTTGGAATCCGAACGTCTGATGCGACTTCCGTGGCTTCCAATTGGCTGCAGGAGCTTCCTACAGCCAATCGGGAAGCCACACTTTAGTTTCTGAACCTTTTGGAAGCCGAACGGACTTCTGGAACGGATTCTGTTCTACTTCCAAGGTATGACTGTAATAGAACAGAAGAAGGTACGAGCTGTAGAGGGAAGTGAGGAGCAGATGGGGCTTGTCAACCTGAGAAGGTAGCCCATCAAGGAGAAGGAAAACTGATCCTAAACCTCTGCTGCCTTGTGGCTATGCTTACCCATGAGAAAGGGTTCAGGAGCAAACCCTGAGGAAAAACCCACACCTGCTACCTTGCCATCTTTAGGAGAGCAAAAGGCTAAGGAGTAAACCCAACACAAATCTGGAGTCCCTAAGACTGTTGGACACCTCTTTCTAGCAAGTCCTGCAGCCCAGCTGGGGCCAAAGGTATTGCTCTATTGTCCTTTGGACCACATCAGTGAGGGCGAGAGGGTGTGTGTCTTGTCATATGGGCAGCCCAGGACCTCCATACACACTGCCCAGGCTTGCACCCCAGGGAGGTGACTTCAGTGTTGCTAACACAGCAAAAACAACACAGGAGGCAACAGTTACCTCTGGAGAATCACTGCAGGTTCTTTGATTCTCCCATGGTTTGACTTTAGCCCTTGAGGTGCACTCCATTGTCTCTTGAGGCAAAACAACAACCACAAAATATTACTCAATAACTTACTTAAAAGAAGAAGCATGTGGGACTGTGAGCCCATTTTCCCTTGTGCCCAACACATGCCCATTGGGCTTGGAGGCTACACAGTTTGTGGCAGCCTGCCACACCCCTCCTAGCAGCTATTAGACCTTGCCTGTCCTCCTGCTGCCTCTATAGGGGACAGCAGGGATGTTTCTAAGCTAAATTGATGAAGAGAACTGGTCCGAAATATATTGCTTATGGCTACTTGAAGAAATAATGCCCTTTTATATCTTGAAGGAAAGTGAAGAAAAGTTTGACAGGTAACAAAGTTGAAAGCAAACTGACCTTTCATCCATTTATGAGATGCCAGAATCTATTCTATAGACATTTCTCCCAAAATATGTCCCGAATAAACCAGAGGGCAATGAGAGACCGAAAGGGTTTGTGACGCTCTATAACCATTTAATGTGGATGCAGTGCTACACGTACGGTGGCCCTTTGCTTTTTTTTCTAGAACAAATGGAGGAATGAAAAACAAATATATATAAAAAATCGACGGCGTATATTTCCAAGTCAGGGAGTTGTACAAATATGTCCTCAAACCCGCAAATGTTCCGAATGTCAAAAATTACCTGTGGCTATTTATCAGACGGATGGGGACTGCAGGGACAATTCCCCAGTGCTGAGAACTGAACTGGCCCACACCAGTCATTGGGCACATAAACTGAGAAAATAAGCACTACACCATTAAGCAGGCGGAGCTGAACAAGGTGGGATGAATGGAGGGGTGGGCAATGTACAACTGACACATTCTGGGGTCACGCACCTGTCGCCAGGTAACTTCCGCTATCCCGTGGGATGGTTTTTTGACATGCTCCACTTAAACCTGCATGGTGCAGTTGTTATGGGAACAGACCTGTCGGCCTCGCAGGATGTTCAAAACTTTTTCCCCCTTTTACCAGCAGGTTCCTTTCTCTCTCTCTCTCTCGCTAAAAAAATATATATAACCTCCTCTTTTGGCAGCACGCTTTGGTGAACTGCATAAAGAGCCCGGCTGCGGAGCGTGAATTCCACAGGTGAGTTAATTAGTGCCACGGTCGTTTGCAGCCCTGGCGAGCTGCCAGGGAACAGTGTGCCTGCCATTCTGTTTGCTCGGAGTGCAGATGTAAAGTGACTGATGACGGGATAGTTCTCGCTCCCGTGCTCCGGCCTCTTTCTTATTGGGGAGGATGGGTTTGTTGGTATGGAGCAGAGCATATGAGCTGACCTATTATTCCGTCGTTAGCACAGGCTGGTTGTATCACTGGAGCATGGTGGCGGGGGGAGGCACCAGATAGTGGAAATCGCTCCGTCCCGACTATCTCCATCATTCCTTTTCTTTTCATTACCCCCTCGGATGAAACCTGCGGCGAGTCATTATCCCTGCTCTAGATTCCTTCAGTCATGCTGGGGTGGGGGGGAAAGCCAAGTAAGATGGAGAGGCTGGGCATTTAAAGAAACAGCTCTTGAAATGTCAATTGCCAGGAAACAATTACTCCTGCGGCAGGCGGTTGAGGAGGGGCTTTCCCCCCCTGCACTTCAAATTTGCTATTTTTCACAGCTTTGATGTCACAAGGGAGGTTTTTATAGCAGCTCGGGTTGAAATATTGCTTGCGAGGATGATATCGCAGCTGTTAAACACAGCTTTTTAATGTCTCCCCAGCTGTAATGTGCTGCAGATAACCATAGCGGGGGACCTAATCCTGAAAGATGTTACCTAACTCGGCTCTCTGCGGTTTGCACACCACGAGCTCTGCACATCCAAGCATCTATATAAACGAGGCCTTATGTGTGGAATAGCGCACATCCATTTGATTCTACTTTCATTCCTCCATAGGTCAACACCAAATGGAGTGGGGGGGTTTTTGTAGTTGGTTCTGGGAAGTACAATATGATGGAACAACTTCATAATTCCTGACCATTTTGTTTCTCAGGTGAGAAGGAAAATGGAGCACTGGAGGGTGCATAGCTGTCAACCTTCCCTTTTTTGTGGGGAATTCCCTTATTCCAATGCCATTTCCCGCTGCTTCCCGCTGCTATCCCGGATTGTTAGATATCCCGTAGACTGTCCCCAGGACAAGTGAGGCTGCTGGTCCCTTATTTTTGAGGCTGCTGATCCCTTATTTTCAAATCTGAAAGTTGACAGCTATGGGAGGGTGACATGTAATATATTTGGAATTGGGTGATTCAAAAGAAGGCACTTTTTCAACTGCATGACAAGCTACATTTGCCAAAGTTCCCTATTTTGCATGGCTCTCTGGTACCTTGATTTCCTTGGTGCCTGGTTGCCCTAGGGAGGGAACTGGACAGTGGGATTCCAAATTGGTGCCTAGATGGTGGAGTAATTTTCCACCCAAGGCAAGGCAGGTATCATAGAATCATACCATTGTATGTTGGAAGGAAACCCGACGATCATCTAGTCCCGCAGGAATATGCAGCTGTCCCATCCATACGGGGATCGAACCTGGAATGTTGGCATTTATCAGAATCACACTCAAACTAACTGAGATACCCTGCAGGGTTCTTGTTTCCTCCTGAAAGTCATGGATCCAAAGTTGCCGAGAACTGTTGGGTTCCTATCGGTTTGTTAACGGTACGTACTGAATTCGTTCGGTTTTCAATTTGCTGTTTTTGTCGTCTTGGCACTGGTGCGTTGTAAAGTGCCTTGGGATTTTTAACAGCAGGTGGTATAATAATAATGTTTTAAATAAATAAATAAATGGGCCACCCCTTGGCAACAACACATTGCCCATTTGGATGTCTTAGTTCAAGCCACAGGCACTGAACGACCTAACTCGGCTCTCTGCGGTTTGCACACCACGAGCTCTGCACATCCAAGCATCTATATAAACGAGGCCTTATGTGTGGAATAGCGCACATCCATTTGATTCTACTTTCATTCCTCCATAGGTCAACACCAAATGGAGTGGGGGACGACCTAAATGTAACATAAAGGTAAAGGTAAAGGGACCCCTGACCATTAGGTCCAGTCATGGCCAACTATGGGGTTGCGGCACTCATCTCGCTTTACAGGCCAAGGGAGCCGGCATACAGCTCCTGGGTCATGTAGCCAGCATGACTAAGCCGCTTCTGGAGAACCAGAGCAGCACACGGAAACGCCGTTTACCTTCCCGCCGGAGCGGTACCTATTTATTTACTTGCACTTTGACATGCTTTCAAACTGCTAGGTTGGCAGGAGCAGGGACTGAGCAACGGGAGCTCACCCCGTTGCGGGGATTCAAACCGCCAACCTTCTGATCGGCAAGTCCTAGGCTCTGTGGTCTAAACCACAGTGCTACCCGCGTCCCTAAATGTAACATATGAACCCCCATAGGAGTCCAAGATGAGGGGCCCAATTTCTTGGAAGCGTTCCATATCGCTGAAAGAGAAAATGGAGACAGGGTGAAGGCTACTAGCTACATAGCCAACGAGTACAAATAAGTTCCCAAATACTGTTTTCATATGCGCTATGGAGGACAAATTGAGTAATTTTTATGTTTCACTTGCTGGTGATACATAGCACTGCAGAGCCATCCATAATGAACTAGGTTTAAAATAGCAAACGAGCAGCTCCGAGCCGGCTTTTCAAATTATGTCTCTCACAAGCAGATACATAGAAGCCTTTCTCTATTTTCTGGGCTGTGAATTAGATCTTAAACTGTCCCCCCCCCTCCTGTGGAACACCCCTTCTTAAATAATAGCCACACATACAAAGGAAAGGGTGGGAGCGAAACAGTGATTTGGTGTTCAGTCATTTTCAACATTAGCAAAGGAAGTTAACCATGTTTGGGGGAAAAAAGGCAGGTATATCATCTAAATTGAATGCAATTACTTCAAAAAAAGAAAAAGAAAGAGGCATTTTATTCTTCTTTTCAAACATCTTTCTTCGCTCAGTAAGGGTCAACCAACAGTGACAAAAAGAAAAAAATATCTCAAGCAAATAAAAGTTGTGGGTTGTTTTTTTTAATTTAAGAAAGAGAAAGTCGGGAAGCTGCCTGTGGAAGCTATATTGCGCAGCAGTTCCCAAATGCCATTCCCTGCAAAGGATCACTTGAAAATTGCTAATGGTCTTGGTGGACCACATATTGGTTTTTCGGACTCTTGTACCAACTGCAATTCCACAGAATTCAAATCGCAACACAACAACATATAAGGTAAAAATAAAATAAAAGAAGCAACAAAATTCAATCGAAATGAATAAGAATATTCAATGTGAATATTCAGCTCTCTTCCTCGAACACAAATCCACAGGTGTGCTGTGGACCACCTGAATTAACCTCATGGAGCACAGGCCACAGATTGAAAACCACTGCTGTCCCTTTCTTAGATGTTAATAAGAAAAAGGTAAAGATATTTCTGCCAGGGATGCTTCAGGTATATTTTATACCAGGCAAAGGATTCACTACCATGGGCAAACAGCATTGCAGCTCAACCATATTAGGTGAATGACTTCTGCCTTCAAATGGAGACCTCTTTCAACTAGAAGATTATTTTCCAGCAACATATAGAGGACTGCCCACTGGAAGACAGGACACATGGCCACTAATGTCAAGGCATGCATGGCCTTGATGCATACACCAGTGTAGTGTAGTGGTTAAGAGCAGTAGACTCGTAATCTGGTGAACCGGGTTCGTGTCCCTGCTCCTCCACATGCAGCTGCTGGGTGACCTTGGGCTAGTCACACTTCTCTGAAGTCTCTCAGCCTCACTCACCTCACAGAGTGTTTATTGTGGGGGAGGAAGGGAAAGGAAATTGTTAGCCGCTTTGAGACTCCTTAAAGGTAAAGGTAAGGGGACCCCTGACCATTAGGTCCAGTCGTGGCCGACTCTGGGGTTGTGGCACTCATCTCGCTTTATTGGCTGAGGGAGCCGGCGTACAGCTTCCGGATCATGTGGCCAGCATGACTAAGTCGCTTCTGACGAACCAGAGCAGCGCATGGAAACGCCGTTTACCTTCCCGCCGGAGCGGTACCTATTTATCTACTTGCACTTTTACGTGCTTTCGAACTGCTAGGTTGGCAGGAGCTCACCCTGTCGCAGGGATTCGAACTGCCGACCTTCTGATCAGCAAGTCCTAGGCTCTGTGGTTTAACCCACATCACTACCCGCGTCCCATTGACACTCCTTAGGGTACTGATAAAGCGGGATATCAAATCCAAACTCCTCCACTACTTCTTCTTCTTCTTCTTCTTCTTCTTCTTCTTCTTCTTCTTCTTCTTCGTCGTATGCAAACTTAAGACTTTCTCCCCACAACCCACAAAAATGACAGATTGAGCGTTATGCAGAGTACGACCACCAACTCCTTCTTGATCACCCTGGCGGTGCATTCCAGGCTTTAATTTCGAATTCTTCAGTTTAACAAAAGGCGCATTCTTTTAAAATGCCAGGTACCATTTTTAGACAAGGATTTCCAGCAATAGCATAGCGGGGGGGGGGGAGAATGATTAAAAAGCCTGATGAGATCTGGAACAATAAATAGGTTGACAACTCGTCTTTCAGATCTCCCCCCTCCCATAAAATCCATTCTTACGGAGGGGGAAACGCATATGTCAGTTATCTGTCTCATTTTCATCCCACTCACCAAACAAAACTAATAAGATTTCCCTTGTAAGTTACACACTGGCAGCGACTGCAAATCTCTTCACATTTGATAATAACACTGCTACATTTAAGTAGATTTGCTGTTCTTAAACTTGACGCCAGCCTCAACCTCTCAAGCTTACTTTAGCCTGGGAGTTTCTGCTGCAGCTCCTTTTTCGCATTACTATGAGCTCATTCAATAAATCCTGAAGCCCCTGAAATTGTAAGAGGCAGCATTAATGAGCTTCAACGTTTCTCTAACATGAATTGGCCCACCTTATAAGAGACCTTATAAAAGACGCCTGCTTCTTGGGAGAAAAGCAATGACAAACCTAGACAGCATATTAAAAAGTAGAGACATCACCTTGCCAACAAAGGTCCGTATAGTAAAGCTATGGTTTTCCCAGTAGTGATGTATGGAAATGAGAGCTGGACCATAAAGAAGGCTGATCGCCGAAGAATTGATGCTTTTGAATTATGGTGCTGGAGGAGACTCTTGAGAGTCCCATGGACTGCAAGAAGATCAAACCTCTCCATTCTTAATGAAATCAGCCCTGAGTGCTCATTGGAAGGACAGATCCTGAAGCTGAGGCTCCAATACTCTGGCCACCTCATGAGAAGAGAAGACTCCCTGGAAAAGACCCTGATGTTGGGAAAGCACAAGGAGAAGGGGACGACAGAGGACGAGATGGTTGGACAGTGTTCTCGAAGCTACCAGCATGAGTGTGACCAAACTGTGGGAGGCAGTGGAAGACAGGAGTGCCTGGTGTGCTCTGGTCCATGGGGTCACGAAGAGTCAGACATGACTAAATGACTAAACAACAACAACAATAAGAGAGAGAGAGAAATAGAGAGAAAATGAAGAGCGCTACTTAGATAGGAAGTATTTAACATCTGGATTCCACCTCCCTGCCAAGTGCAACAATATTTTTTGGGGGGGGGGAATGGATGCTATGCGATGACTGAGGGACTTTGGCCCATAGGTACTTCTTAATATGTTGACCTCCATCTATCTTGAGAGACAAAGGAAGGGTGTGCCATTGGGGGTAAAGTCAAGACACTGGAGTGTTACAGTGCCTGATGTGGCTGTAGAGACCAATAAAGGAGAGATATGTTTTGTTGCAGCAGATGAAGACATCTGGTTTCATTGCTGCAGTTGCACCATGGTGTTTTTTCTCTCTGCACTGCTCCAGCAGTCATTTCTTTTCTGGTCTCTGCTCTAGATATATGACCTGACTCTCTGTTTCCAGGCACTGTGGTCGTCTGCAAGGGATTCCCACATGCTAGGGTTAATGTTGCTAGCCTTCGTAACATGTTTGCAGACATCTTTATAAGTTGGACAATCTCAGGATCCATTAAGAGGGAGGGAGGGAGGGAGAGAGAGACATGCTTGGACATGCTTTTGTCAGGAGTCCAGGTTCCCAGCTTGATAACACAGTAAGCGTAGCTAATTAAAAAGGAGGATTTATTGCAAAAACAGATAGCTCCAGATGGCTCTAACAAAGCCTCCGGCATCATTACTCAAGATGACCCTTCTGAAGACTACTTCCGGCATCTCCAGCAGATATTGAATTTACGACCCTTACGTGTCTTGTTTTGCTTCCTGTCTAACAACCCTCCCATTCGCCGACTCCTCAGACTTATTGGATCAGCTCCAACCTCTTCTGGCTCTGAGTGGATGTCTCTGAGTTTATTCACGCCTGATTGTGCTTCCGGCAAGCTTTGGCTGTGTTCTAGCCTACTCTCAGCTCCTGCCTTATCAGCCTTTCTGTCAAGGTCAGGAAGAGCCAAGGTCTGCAGCTGCGGGCTCTCCCCTGTCTGGCCAACATCAAAGCCTCTCTGTTCCTGGCTGCTTTCTGCCGTTGGCTGCAAACCTGCGCTTGGAGCTGGCTCATTCCTGACAGCTTTCCAGTGGACTGTTTAACTTTTCTTCTGTGAACCTTAAAGACTAACAAATATGAAGACTCATGAGAGACATCTCATAAGCTCGTCCTGCACCTAGAGAGCAGGGGTCTAAGAGGTTTTCCGCTTGTCCTGTGTTTTCCAGCCATGTGACCAAGTGGTTTTCCATTTCCCCTACCGCTTTCCCTGGGAAAAACCTGCTCTTTACTGCTGAATTGGAGTTGCCAAAGAGAGGTTTAAAATTCACTATACCATTATGAGTTGGGGGGGGGCAGGGGAGTTGAGACCCTTATAACCCTTGCATCTAGCAAGTGCAAAAATATAAGCCAGGCTCACTTCCTGATGAGGTGATCACCTGTGTAATTGGCTACTAAGAGAACAAAGGAAAGGGGGCTCTGCGTGAGACAAAAAATGGGCGAGAGACAGTTAGAAGGACAAAGCTGAATTTAGAGTTGAGAGTTAGCAGTGACGTGACCTAGAAGTAAAGCAGCAAGCTGGAGAGTGACAATAAGAGAACAATGTTTGACGTCTGTTTGAATTCAAGGCTGAGGCTATGGAAGAAACAAGAAACCTTTTTGAGGTGTTAATGCTGTGAACCCCTCCATCATAGGCTCAGGTTGTATATACAGTGGTACCTCAGGTTAAGTACTTAATTCGTTCTGGAGGTCCGTTCTTAACCTGAAACTGTTCTTAACCTGAAGCAACACTTTAGCTAATGGGGCCTCCCGCTGCTGCCACACCGCCACAGCACAATTTCTGTTCTCATCCTGAAGCAAAGTTCTTAACCTGAAGCATTATTTCTGGGTTAGCGGAGTCTGTAACCTGAAGCATATGTAACCCAAGGTACCACTGTACGTGTAAATAACTTATATCATACAGACACCACTGTCTCTGCTGCACCTCATTTCCAACAGAAACCACAAACCCTGGCTAAGTGCTTGGGACCCTGGGAATCTTGCACCACTTGGAGATTTTGGTGGCATGCAGCAACACTCTTTTCTCTTGTTGATTCCTACAGCTATCAGTGCACTGTTTGATTCTTTTTTTTATACACAAGCGCGCGCGCGCACACACACACACACACACACACACACACAAAACTGCCAGTAAGCACAGTTTAAAACACCCATTATCTGCACAGCAGGTGGAAACATGGTTTATAAAGTAGAATTTCTTGGACATTAACTGTGGAATTTGAGTTTGGACAGAAGGGGCAATTTAAAAGTATATTTCTGGAAGAGTCAGGAAGAATGAGGTTATGCTTCCTGCAACAAACTCCACACAAATGGCACGTTTATGAGTCCCCAACAACGTACTGGATTTGACTGGGATCCACAAAAAATGAAATGATCTACCTTCATGGAACTTGTGCAAATCCTGCAGCTGCTATGTTTTAGTAACCCCATCTCTGTTCCTTGGAAATGTGTGCAAACATCACATCTATCCGGTATAAAAACAGCAGTAAATTATGCTGCTATATTCCATTGATCTTCCTGTTCAAATTGGATGTCTTCCCAGCTGTGTTATTCTTGAGGAGGTTTTAATACTATGCAAGTTCAGATCACATTCTCTTATTTGTAGCAGTGAAGAGACTTGGCCAGGGCATGCTTTGGCAGTTCCATGGTTACTGCAAGACTACAGAAAGGAATGTGCACACACACCTGACCTAATATTATTTACAGATGCAATATGCATATTCTGTAATGTTGTTTCACATTTCTGGGACTGGTTGCCTGTCTTTCCTTCTTCTCATCTGAATTGCTTTTTTTGGTCTGAATGGGAGTCTTTGCTTTCTAGAAACTGGGCGGCAAGAGCAAGTAAGAATCTCTGTTCAAGTAAGAAGCTGTAGACTTTCATCCATGGAAAAACAACCGTGCATCTTAAATTCCTTTCACCTCATAAGAATGGCAAGATAGAACACTGGGTCTGACTATTGTCTATTCTGGCTATCAGCTTCGCTCCAGGGTCTTGGGCCTTTCTTATCACCTGTCACCAGCTCCTTTGTATCGAAGATACCCAATAACTGCATCTGGTATTTTATGCATGTAAAACTGTGCTACTGGGCTGTTTCAGGTGTGCATTGGTGCCTGCATAACAAGCAGTCAATACTCCAGTCCCCACTGACACAGCAGTCCTCATCTCAGACTTAATTCACACCAAGGAAAGGGGCAAAAGGCAGCCATGTTTAAGAGGCCTGGAAGCAAAGAGGCAAAAACAGGGTGGTCATGTGCACATCAGCAAAAAAAAAAAAAAAAAAAAAGAAGAAGAAAGAAAGAAAGAAAGAGAGGAAACACATCACTAAAAAGAGGGGCAAAAAAAGAGGGCATAGATCTACATACAATTTGCATATGCATAGATACAAATTTAGAAATAATTGCCATAACTTAAATAGAAGTACAATTCACCTCACCATAGGGTGAGGGAGCCTATGATCAGATGAGCTGTGTGCCTGCCTCCTTAGTCTGCTGTCAAGGTGCTAACTGTTGAAGGACAACTCCAAAGCCCCTTCGTTCTTGTGGTTCTTTATCTTTAAACCAGACTTGGATTAAATAGTCCTTCAGGCACTTTCAGATAGAGGACTGACAGCTTTCAAATAGTGGTCTGCCATCTGTTAACGCAGGACACATGCCCAGCCTAGTCAAGGATGAAGGTGGATGTACAGAGATGACGGCCACATTCAGCACAATTACTATTACCCTTCTAAGTGACAATGCAGGATTTGGAGGAGCAGAGATAGCAACAAGCGTGAGAAACAAAAATGGACAAGTGAGATATATGGATAAAATAGGAGTCAAAAAGAAGAAGAAACCCCAGTTTGGGGAAGCAATTGGAATGGGTGCTTAATTCTTCTCAGCTAGAGGCCACCTTTACAGCTGATGGCGCAGGAGAGGTCATCAGGCCCACAAACAGCCTGTGCAACCTTTCTGTGGAACACATCGGCTTTCATGTGACGATGCTTTACTGACAACCAGGCTGTCAGCCATGACTGCGTCTACCCGTTAGTGGATGGCAAAGTCTCACCAGAATTCTAAACCAGGATCCAGCTGGGGATTATTATCCTCTTTATGGAGAGCTTGCTCAAGCTAGAGTTTACTGGTTTAGACAAAATGGAAAACCGTGGTTTGATCGGATAGGAAAGTAAGTGACTGAGCCATGTGTGGGAGTGGAGGAAGGAAGGGGAAGAAGAGGGTTCGAGACTATAAGGAATATTCTCAAGCCAAGTTTGGAGGGCCACCTGAATTCAGTGATACAAAAGTGAGGCAAAAGAAACCCTATCTTGGAACTAGAGACTGATGTATAACTGAAAGAAAGTAAGTTAAAGTAAGTTAAGTTTCTTGCATACTATCAAAGAGCTGAATAAACACTAATTGCTGTCATACTGCAAGACCCCTTTAAGGTAACTAAGCAATTACCATATTTTTTGCACCATAACACTCACTTTTTTCCTCCTAGAAAGTAAGGGGAAATGTCTGTGCTTGTTATGGAGCGAATGCCTACGGGTGGCGGGGGGGGGGATCTGCTGCAGTTGTGAGCAGAGGATACATGGTTCCCCTTCCTTCCCTCCTCCGTGGCTCGCTTTGAAACAGCAAAGCGGGAGAAGAGCCGCTGAGTGGGGAGGAGAGAGGGACAGAGAGCCTGCTTGCTTTAAAGGAGCAAAGCGGGAGAGGAGAGGAACTGCTTACACGAGTGTAAGCGGCTCCTGTCCGGTTGGCTCCTTTAAAGCAAGCAGGCTCTCTGTCCCTCTCTCCTCCCCACTCAGCTCGCTAAATAGCATTATTAGCAGCATCCTTCTCCACACACCCCATGCGTGCTCCTTGTCCCTTGAGTGCTTTTCCTTCCCTCCCCACTTAAAACATAGTTACAAAGCACGGATCCACATGGATCCTCAGGATTTTTGCACTGGGTCACCCCAAATTCACCATCAGATCACATAGCATGTCCATTGCACCAAAAAAAATCACACACCCACTGTTGCCTGGGGTCGCAGTGGTGCAAAAACGTGGTTACAAAGCATGGATCCACATGGATCCTCAGGATTTTTGCATTGGGCTACTCCAAACTCACTGTCAGATCACATGTCTGTGGCCACAGCATGAACCACAAAAATCATACATCCACTGTTTCGTTCAGAATATTTTTTTTCTTGTTTTCCTCCTCTAAAAACTACGTGCGTGTTATGGTCTGGTGCGTGTTATAGAGCGAAAAATACGGTATATAAAGTTGTAGAATAGTGTAGAAGTTGAATACAGGGAACTGAGCTGTCTCAAGTGGAAAACATGTAAAATTAGTTGGCTTAATTTAAGCTTTGTCCCCTATTATCATCCATAGTGCAAACTCGCATTCTTCCTCCTATGGTGACTTCTTGAGAACTTCCTAAGAAACAAAGATTTTAAATTGCCCATTATCTCACTTCAGGTATGACTTGGTGATAAAGAGCGCCCTTCTAATTCCCTCCAGAACACCAACAACACACACAGTAGTTTAGAAAGTCAAGAAAAAAATACAATGTAAGCATGTTATTGCGTAGGCCCTAGTAAAACAAAAGTAAGATAATGTTCTCTTTTTCCCTTGAAGTCAAATTTGTCATGAAGAGTTTGAAAAATTAGTACATATTTTTTTCACATTAAATAATGCTTCACCATACCTTCAAAGAGCTAACCCCCCCCCCCAAGAATTATGGACTCATTAGAAGGCCACTCTAAACTAGGTAATCAGTTATTTAAATAATTAGAATAGTTCAGAAGCATAATTCAGGAGACATATGTATTAAGCGTTAGGCATATCTTTCCTCCCTCCAGTAAATCATCCAATTTTCTTATTCAATTAACTTATCAAAAGAAACTGACTAATTAAGAGAGCGCCCAAAGAAAGCAACAATGCACTTATTATTTCATAATTATTAGGAACTGATGGTTGTGTGATGAAAAAAGGACATGTGTACTTCAGCTCCCATCATTCCCAGACAGTGTGATCAATGGACAGGGGTGGTGGGAATTGCAGTCCAATAACATCAGGAAGAACACAGGTTAACTATCCCTACTCTAAATCACAATGGTTAAAGAGAACCTTCATGCTGAGAAGTAATGCACCTGTGTTTATGGAGATGCTAAAGTCAAAGATTGACCAAAGGTTGGATGATTCCCTTGAGTGACCACTAGAACCCAACAGCCATTCCATATTATTAGGGGATCACAACACCAAGACCATGTTGAGAGTATGATAGCCTTAATAACATGGAATGGCTGTTGCGTTGTAGCGATCATGTGACGGCAGTGTTAGAAACTGAGATATGAAAGCTAGGAGCTAAATGGCGCCTGAAACTGAGGTCATAGGCACAACAATGGAATGTCTAGGCACACTTTTTTAGAACAAGAATACAAAGCTGAAAATGAATGAACTGTAGCTAAAATATTACGTTCATTTTTCACATAGTCTAGTCCTTCCACTGCCCACCCCCCTAATATTCTTAAGAGGGTCTCTTCTGCAGTCTTAAAAAAGTAGCTGGAAGTGGGGAGGCAGAAAAAGGTCCTCCTTTCCTCCCACTCTGCAGTTTTAATCGGAAATCTAAGGTGCAGTACTGCGCCCAGAGCTCAGAAACTGCTCGTGCTCATTAAATTCCCTGTCGCAAAAGGTGGCCAGAACTATGGGAGTTTCGAACATTGTGTGATGGGATCATTTGAAGACCCCTTCTATTTTACCTTACCTCACAATCCCAAGACGGTTACCATGGCCTCCAGAGGGAAGAGAAGCATAAAGCAACAACATTAGTTGTTCAAGGTGCTGGTTACAGAATCATGGAATTGCAGAATTGCAAGGGACCAGAAGTGTCATCTAATCCAAACCTCTGCAATGCAGGAATCACAGATAAAGGATCCCTGACAGAAAACCATCCGACCTCTGTTTAATAACCCCCAATGAAGGAGAGTCCACCATATTCCAAGATAGTCCATTCTACTACCGATCAGCTTTTACTGTCAGAAGGTTCTTCCTAATGGTTAGTTGGAATCTCCCTTCTTGTAAATTGAAGCCGTTGGTTTGGGTCCTTACCTCTGGAGCAGCAGAAAACAAGCTTGCTCCATCTTCTATACCTTTAGGTATTTGAAGATGACTATCATATCATATCATACCATACGCAGGTGGCGCTGTGGACGCAGGTGGCGCTGTGGGTTAAAACACAGAGCCTAGGACTTGCTGATCAGAAGGTCAGCGGTTCGAATCCCTGCGATGGGGTAAGCTCCCGTTGCTTGGTCCCTGCTCCTGCCAACTTAGCAGTTCGAAAGCACGTCAAAGTGCAAGTAGATAAATAGGTACCACTCCGGCGGGAAGGTAAACGGCATTTCCATGCGCTGCTCTGGTTCGTCAGAAGTGGCTTGGTCATGCTGGCCACATGACCCGGAAGCTGTACGCTGGCTCCCTCGGCCAATAAAGCGAGATGAGTGCCGCAACCCCAGAGTCGGTCACGACTGGACCTAAGGGTCAGGGGTCCCTTTACCTTTACCTATCATATCACATCAAAATCTTGTCTTCTCCAAGGCAAGCATACCTTGTCAACCAATGCATACCCTACTAAACTGTAAACACCACCTCCAACTCCTCGAAAGTTTCAGTCAACCGTGTCTCTGGAAATTTTTATACATCACCTGGGAAGACATCCGAACTAATACCAGTGTACTGGAAGCAGCAAAGATCACTGGTGTTGAAGCAATGATTCTTCAACATCAACTTCATTGGACTGGTCATGTTGTGCGGATGCCTGATGATCGTCTTCCAAAGCAACTGCTCTATTCCGAACTTAAAAATGGAAAGCATAATGCTGGTGGTCAACAAAAGAGGTTTAAAGACTGTCTCAAGGCAAATTTAGTATAAACACCAACAATTGGGAAACACTGGCCTGCAAGTGCTCCAATTGGAGAACAGCCTTTACCAAAGGCTTCATGGGCTTTGAAGACACTCGAACTCAGGACGTAAGGGAGAAATGTGCTAAGAGGAAGGCACACTGTGATCAACTCCCACCCGGAAACCAATGTCCCCACTGTGGAAGGATGTGTGGCTCCAGAACTAGCCTCCACAGTCACTTATGGGCTCATTGTTAAAACCGTGTTTATGGAAGACAATCTTACTCGGCTACAAGTGATCCCCAAAGAAGAAGAAACCGTTATGACCTATGAGACCCTAAGCAACTAGGGGACAATGATATTTGTAGGGCCACCTTCTTCTTCATGGACTACTCCTTCAAAGAGGTGAAGGTGCACCTCCTTACTGAGGCATCTCAGTAATACCCATCCTATACTTGTGACTTTAGTTGTTTAAACCCTCCCCCCCCCAGTCTTGTATTTTAAATTGTTGCTGTTATGTACTGAAGTTCTCACCTTGGGCCAGCGGGGGGATACTGTAGATAGTTATGCAAATAAGGGATCGAAAGTGACGTTCAGTGATTGGATAGTTTTAGAAAATTGTTACAGTTACATCGTACTGGAGCTCTATATAAGCAGGCTGACTGAACCCTTCAGTTCAGTTCTGTCTTGGCCTGTGAATAAACAAGAGCTGTTTGAAGAATCGCTGTGTCGTCTGATATGTTCACCCACAACTTAACAGTTGCAATCTTTCCTGGGACATTGTAGTGAAGGGTGGGAAATAAAAAAACAACAGTGTTTGTCTTCAATAGGCTCTGCTTTGCAATCCACCAAGAGAGAGAATAGTTAGCTGGGATATGAGACAGCGGCAGCATCCCAATTGTAGAACTCCCTCCTTCTTTTCTTCTAGTGGGCAGTTAAGTGCTTCTTGTCCTGCCTTCCTTAAAATTCTTATCTGATTTTGGATTCACCTTTTATCGGTTTGTTTTAATGCTACCTAGTTTAATTATATGGCCAGTTGAATGTTACAGGGCCGAACGGCAATATATATAAATGGTTCAAGCAATAAAATGGGAGAAGGGGTTAGGCCTGAAGGAGAACGAATGTGATCACCTATGTGTTGCAGCCGAGTGTGGCAGGGAGATGCTGCTTAGGGAAAATTTGAAGATTTGTTAGAGGAGTTACACAGAACAGGCAATAACCTTCATTCTTGAGGTAATGCTTCGGTTTCAGATGTACTGAAAGAAGGGCTTAGATTCCAAGGCTGTTTTGTCACCTCAGTTGCAGAAGTGGTGCATCGTCTACATTAAGTTACATCACTGTAAAGGAACCCCCCCCCCCCGGTTCACTTTTCAAGGGCAGGTCAACAATGGCATGGAAGGAGCGTCAAAATAAGTAAAGGAATTGCAGTGGAATAAATCTGGTTTTCTCCTTCTTCTTCCTCAACTAGCTTTTAAACCTTTAATTTATAGAATTGATCTTTTGTTTCCTCTACCAAGCCACATTAAAGTGTAATGAGAAAAGCTTTAGGAGAAAGGTTGGAGCAAATATGTATCTGCCTGTATATTACTCTCAGCAATTGCAATGCCTGCCTGCCTGCCTGCCTCCCCCCTCCCTCCTTCTTGAGGATGGTTGCTTTCTGGCACAGAATTGATTTCATCTATGTTGCTCAGGTTTTTGTATTCCTGTAATTAGACTCATGCTATATATGCAGATTTTTCGAACCCAATGGCACGTGAAATTCAATGCAGGAACCAAAATGTGGACAAAATGGGGTGGTGGGTGGGAAGATGTTAAGGAGAAATAAAAGAAACATCAAGTGGAGTCCTTGGTAAAAGAAAACATTACTAGCTAAGTGATCTTCTTCTGTGGCGAGCCAGAATAAATATTTCAAGCTTGTTCTGAACTCCCCGAGCCCAAATCCCAGCTTTTCAGTTTTTTATGTAGGAACTCCCTATGGAATCCACATGTTAGTTCTGGCCTTTGCTGTTATACCCAACAGTAAACCAGCACATCCGCTCGGTTACCAATAGTTCTGTAGTTGTGGCATAGATCTTGAGATGAACACCTGTTTTCTGCCTTGTCGCTTAAAGGGGGTTTGCTTTTGTGGAGAATGTCATTCCCATTTTTGGAGGGGGCGAATTTACCACACCTCTCCTGCCCTGGAAGAAGAGGAGAGGTGGTATCTCCTTAGGGAAGAATGTTATGGCCTGATGGGCAATTCCACCCAATTCTTGGATTCTCCAGGTGGGTCTGAGAAAGAACCCTCTCTCTGAAACCTTGGAGAATCACTGCAGGTCAGTGAAGACTGATGATGTGACTTGATATGAAGCAGGTTTCTAAGTTTCTACCTAGTGCAGGTCTTTTCTCCTTAGGACTGCTAACTGATCCTTTTTCTTTTCAGTCCTGCTGTCAGAAAACCAGGGTCAGAGATTGTAAGGGCGTGTTGCTGTTTCCTACTGAGCTGTTTGTTTTTTGTTTAAAAAAAGCTGTGCTACGTCCTGATTTCAGGCCCATGAAGGCAACAACACTGGTTCTACCAGTGGAACTATTTTGGACTTCATCCCTTGACCCAAAGGGCACCACCCCAGGTTCCAGTCAAGATAGCATTGTCTTCACTTCAAGCCTTTGTAACCCACTTCTTCCTTCGTTGCACCTGCAATTGCAGAATACTGTCCCTTTCTCTGAAAACTTCATTTGCTTTCCAGAAGCTGCACAGGGACATTTTTCTCTGAACATGCTTTTCAAGACTTGGCATTATGGAGGAGGGGGAAAAAAGGTTTGCTATTTTCCCCATGTGGCTTTTAAATGATTGATGAGGTTTCAGACGTACTAGTGTTTTTTATGTTTGTTCTTCTTTTAAATGAAACTTATCAGAATCCTTGTTCTTATTATTGTAAGAAGTCTTGTGGAACCAATGGATGAAAAAGTTGAGGTAAAAATGCAGAAAACGTGAGCAGAAATTGGTAGAGCAAGAATACTTGGTCTAATATTTAACCTTTATTCTGACCTCCCAACCAAGAAACATATACTGCTGGCTATTTTGGATTGGTACTTGTGTGTCCACTATTCCCTCTCTCTTTTAAAGGTATGTTTAGGAAACTTCTTGTAGGAAAGAAGGGGCAGAAAACCACATCTTATAAAGAGCTAAGAAGATAGTCTAGTCTAGTCTAATCTGGTCTAGTCTAGTCTAGACTAGGGTGGTGGTGCCAGTGATTACAGCTGCCTGCAGTAAACAAGTAGTGAAACAGAATCAATTGGAAAAACTAGACATTTTAATTAGCATTTCTTTATAGTGATTTAAACTTTCCTCTGGAAGTGATCTGTCCTCCACCCCCCTTTCCCATCCCCATATGAAATCTGTAAAAAATCTTTTGACAGGGGAAAGGCAGATGAAATGAGAATTGTAACTGCTTTGTAAGCTGTGAAATTTACTCTTCCTATGATAGATGCTAGTAATAATAACCTGCTCTGAGCCTCGGGGGTAGGGTAGGCTATAAATCTAAATAAATACTCTTAACTTAATTCTGTACCCTACCCAAATGCAAGCCGGTTGGATAAGCCAGACTTTTTGAATACCATTTGTTTTGTTCCTTTGGGGAGGAACTATCACCCAGTGGGTAGTTATTGAGCCCATGCTTTGTATGCAAAAGGTCCTGGGTCATTGGGATGTGAGCTTCCACATTTCCACTCTATATTATTGACAGCTGCTATTGCTGGGTTCGGAGAAACACTCAGCATAGTGACCACAAGCTGTGGCAGCAATGCTGCTTATTATAAGGAGGGAGGGAGAACTTGACACAAGGCTGCAGTTTAGGGTGGTAACCATTTCCCCCATGTTTCTTTTTAAAGTCTAATTCTGGCTAGGTTCTGGCTTACACAACAACACTGGCTTGCACTACAACAGGCACATCCAACTCTATGGAGACTGTGATCTACTCCCAGCGTAATAAAACTGACAGTGCTCTACGCATTGTACAGTGCTCTACCCCAGAGTTGTTGAGCTTTTCTAGGGGGAGAGACCAGAGTTGTTGAGCTTTTTTTGAGCTTTTTTGGGGAAGAGTTGCATAACATTGCTCACCCAAACAGTTCGCAACCATCCCTCCTTCTCACACTCTGCTGCAGGCAAAAGGAATACAAGCGGTGCCGATGGAACATAGCGCAGGGGGCAGGATGCAACTGGGCGATCTCTTTTTTAACTCCCACGATCAACCTGGAGAACCCTGGCGATCTACCTGGCGATCGCGGTCGACCAGTTGGACATTGCTGCACTACAACATCCACCCACCCCTCCGTGCAGCCCTGGGCACTGGCAATCCATGCTAAAAGGTAAAGGTAAAGGGACCCCTGAGCATTAGTTCCAGTCGTGGCCGACTCTGGGGTTGCAACGCTCATCTCGCTTTATTGGCCGAGGAAGCTGCCGGGTGGCGCTGTGGGTTAAACCACAGAGCCTAGGACTTGCCGATCAGAAGGTTGGTGGTTTGAATCCCCGTGATGGGTGAGCTCCCGTTGCTAGGTCCCTGTTCCTGCCAACCTAGCAGTTCGAAAGCACGTCAAAGTGCAAGCAGATAAATAGGTACCACTCCGGCGGGAAGGTAAACTGAGTTTCCGTGTGCTGCTCTGGTTCACCAGTAGCGGCTTAGTCATACTGGCAACCCACGCTACGCCACTGAATAAAACTGAAAACACCAGTAGTTATTGGTTAGTTAAAAAGGAGAAATTCATATCATGAAGGCCTTCTAAACAATACTGCTTTCAGAGTCACCACAGGTAAGGAGTTACACAGGGGCAGGGCCTGCCATGCTAAAAGCTCAGCTCCGTCAAGCTTTTCAAACCCGTAACCCATTGCTAATGCCCATCCCACAAAATGGAACCCACTTTTCAGGGTTTTATCTTCTTTTCCAATATGGTTGCGTTTATTGTCCAACCCATTTGGGGTCAGAACACAACCCAACTTGTGGTTTTGAAGTGCCCACTGAGAAGCCATGCTGCAACAGGTTCTTTCGCAGATTCACCTGGTGGTATTTAAGATGCCGTGGACCTACAGGTGAGAGGTCTGCCTGCACTGGATGCATATTATGCTGTGGTTTTTGATAACAACTGGAGAGACTGATTGCATTGCAGCAAGGTTGCTAGGTGGAAGATAAACATTAAAATCTGTTTCAGAAGCTGACAGGAGAATGTGCTTTGTGAAGTGCCTGCATTTGCCTCAGAGCTAGCCGTGCTGATAGCAAAGAGACTGAACTTTATTTAGGCACCACATACAGGTTCATTTTAGAATAAGAGCAGCAACATTTTTGTGGCTGCATTTTTTTGGGGGACACATCATGCCTTCCTAGAGGTTTCAAATACATTCTTTGCCTTTTTACGTTATTTTTGATGTGTGTGGACTTTCCAGTACAGTGGTACCTCAAGTTACATACGCTTCAGGTTACAGATTCCGTTAACCCAGAAATAGTGCTTCAGGCTAAGAACTTTGCTTCAGGATGAGAACAGAAATCGTGCTCCGGCGGCGCGGCAGCAGCAGGAGGCCCCATTAGCCAAAGTGGTGCTTCAGGTTAAGAACAGTTTCAGGTTAAGAATGGACCTCTGGAATGAATTAAGTACTTAACCCGAGGTACCACTGTATTTACATCCAAATTGAAAATCTAACAACTTGGTTGCATCCCACTCTTACCCTGGATGGCTTGGGTCTCAAAGAGTTGTGACAAATTGAGGTGTATAAGGGAGAAATCAAGGGAGTCTCTGTGGCTGTTCATGCTGGGGAGTGAATTCTGCAGAGATACAGAAACAGCAGCATGCCATCCAGAGTAGAAAACCCTGACCTGCAAATTCCTAATTTACTAGCAGGTAAGAGAGATGCGGTTGGTGCTGTGGTGTAAACCACTGAGCCTTGGGCTTGCCTATCGGAAGGTTGGCGGTTCGAATCCCTGTGACTGGGTGAGCTCCCATTGTTCAGTCCCAGCTCCTGCCAACCTAGCAGTTCAAAGCACGTCAAAGTGCAAATAGATAAATAGGTACCACTCCAGCGGGAAGGTAAACAGCGTTTCCGTGTACTGCTCTGGTTTCACCAGAAGTGGCTTAGTCATGCTGGCCACATGACCTGGAAAAACTGTCTGCGGAAAAACGTTAGCTCCCTCGGCCAGTAAAGTGAGATGAGCGCTGCAACCCCAGAGTCATTCGCAACTGGACTTAACTGTCAGGGGTCCTTTACCTTTTAAGACTGTATTAACTAGACCAAAGCTCACTTTTGCATGGTGAGCGTTACACACCAACCATCTCAGAGTGGCTTGCAGTCTGACACCACAGATGTACTCTTGCGAGTCATACTCATACCAGTTTAGCCAATGGGAAAGGCCAGCAGTTAGGCTTGCACTGAATAATCCAAAGGATTTTGTTTAACATTCTCTTTACTCCTTTCCCCTATGAAAGCATTGCATATCAACCATATGGTTAAATACATTGTTTGGCGTCAACACAACAATCAAATAAAATACAGCCATTAAAATAAATAAAACAACTCAAGGATAAATTAATAACCAATCAAATCATATAACAGATCAAACTTGCTGACTATTTATAACAAATTGAATCAAACTATGAAGTTTCAACAGATGTAGTAACAAAATAATTTTTTAAAAAATTATATACACAGCAGCTGTCTGGTGTGATGTTTTCCCCACCATTGCAATCATTGTAAAAAAGAAAAAAGGCAAATACATAGAAACAAATCTCGAAAACACCCAGAAATCAATCCAAGCTCTGGAGGAAAATATGCCTTGAGAACATGCTTATGATGTACCCAACTGTGTGCAAAGACACGAGTTATCCTGAGTTACGTATGAAATGAGCTAAGACAGAACTCTAGTGTGATACAACTTAACATTATTGTACAGTCTTCCTCAGCCTTCTGACACCAGGTGAAGGCATAGCTGCTCCTTCTGTCATTCACAGATGAGCTTAAAGCTCAGCTGTCAATTGTAGCAATTGTGTTCTGCTGTAATTTGGTGCAGCTTTGTTGCACTGAGTATTGACTATTTGAATATTATTTTGTACACCATTCTGGAGACCTTTGTGTTGAAGTTTGGTTTGCTGTTGTTTAGTCGTTTAGTTGTGTCCGACTCTTCGTGACCCCATGGACCAGAGCACGCCAGGCACTTCTGTCTTCCACTGCCTCCCGCAGTTTGGTCAAACTCATGCTGGTAGCTTCGAGAACACTGTCCAACCATCTCGTTCTCTGTTGTCCCCTTCTCCTTGTGCCCTCCATCTTTCCCAACATCAGGGTCTTTTCCAGGGAGTCTTCTCTTCTCATGAGGTGGCCAAAGTATTGGAGCCTCAGCTTCACGATCTGTCCTTCCAGTGAGCACTCAGGGCTGATTTCCTTAAGAATGGATAGGTTTGATCTTCTTGCAGTCCATGGGACTCTCAAGAGTCTCCTCCAGCACCATAATTCAAAAGCATCAATTCTTCGGCGATCAGCCTTCTTTATGGTCCAGCTCTCACTTCCATACATCACTACTGGGAAGTTTGGTTTAAAAACACAATAAATCAAAAATAAAAGTGATAACCCTGGTGCCCTCCAGACTACAACTCATTTTGGACTACAACTCCTATTAGCCCCATGAGAGTTCTTGGCTAGAGCTAATGGGAGTTGTAGTCTATAGCATCTGGAGGGCACCAGATATTAGGCTCCACTTTATGGACCACAGGAATGTGAAAAGGTGACTCATGGATTCTCATTCAATTAACTATATTTCACGTGACTAGATAAAAGACTGACATTTCAGCTCGGAATAGATATTAACCTCAAATTCACTATTGTTATCGACAGCATTTGATACAATTATGTAATGTATTTGTATTATGCATTGTATTATGTATCTGATACAATTATGTAATGCAGTGGGAGGTAGATTTTGTTCCAAATGAATAGTAAAAGGAAGAAGAATTGCAGGCAGCAAGAGGGCTTCTCAATTCTACAAGATAACCCTGAAAGAGAATTTAAGCACAGATTGCTATTCGTTTCATTTCTGTACTGCTTTCTGTTTTTAAGAAGAAAAAAGTATCCCAAGGCTGTTTGTAACACATTAAGACATCAATCAACAATCAAGAATAAAATATTTCTGAACAAAGTCAAATAAAAATATATAAAGTCGTACCTTGGTTCTCGAACAGAATGCATTCTGGGAGTCTGTTCGATTTCCGGAACAGTTCAAAAAACAACCTGTGGCTTCCGATTGGTTGCAGGAAGCCTTGGAAGCCGCACCTGACGTTTGTCTTCTGAAAATTGTTGAAAAACCGGAATACTCACTTCCGGGGTTCAATCATTCAGGAGCCAAAATGTACGAGTTCCAAGGCATTTGGCAACCAAGGTACGACTGTATAATCAAAGCATTGACTGTATGATCAAAGCATTCTTTGCAATGTCCAAAGCTGAATTTCCAAATCTTTCTCACGCAAACTATTTACAAACTATTTCAGCACCAGAAGCTTGTACATCATGATCTGACTGCAAGAGGGTCAACTCTAAAAGCTACCGGGGGAAAAAGAAGTATGGAGACCAGGAAGCATTTTTCCTACAGCGTGTATGATCTGAACCCTTAAATAAATCACAGCACAGCACACAACAAAGCACAGATAATATCTGATTCAGCTATCTTGGCCCATCTCTCTAGCACTTCCATTGCCTATAGGCAGTGTTCAAAACGCCCATTGTTCTAGGTGTATTTTGCAACAGGGAATTTCATTAGAGCGAGCAGTTTCTGAGCTCTGGGTGCAGGACTGCACCCAAGATTTCAGATTAAAACTGCAGAGTGGAAGGAATGGAGGTCCTTTTTTCTGCCTCCCCACCTTCCAGCTACTTTTTGAAGACTGGAGAAGAGACCCTCTTAAGAATATTATGGGGGTGGGCAGGGGAAGGACTAAACCATGTGAAAAATAAACATAATACTTTAGCTGCAGTTCATTCATTTTCAGCTTTGTATTCTTGTTCTAAAAAAGTGTGCCTAGACATTCCACTGTTTGCGTCCATAACCTAGGTTTAAGGTGCATTTAGCACCTAGCTTTCGTACCTCAGTTTCTAACACTGTCTGTAGGTCCATAAACACCTTCAGAACAATATCCACTAACACAGAGACATTACATCAAACAAGTTGGCCTGCATCCATTACACATTCTGTTCATATTGTTTGTCGAAGATACAAGGCTCCGAGATAATGTTTTCACAAAGGTTTCCTGCACAAATGATTTGTTGCATACATTAATTAAGACTAAGTGTTACCTCCATTAGCCTCATAATGCATCATGCATTAAGAAGCTATAATATTTATTTTTCTCAGTTCACTGTTTGATTAATCTATTTTTAAAAGTCACTTAACTGACCAACCTATTCTTAATCTGTTTACAGTTAATGCAAGATGGAGGCGTTCTTTTACGTACTGTAAATTCCTCAGGCACTTCACTTTTCTTTTAACCTGCTCTTTTATATAGTGGGTTCTCTATGTAATTCTAAAGCAGGAATGGGGAACTCTTTTTCGATGGGAGGGCCGCATAACCTCACAGGCAATCTTCAGTGTCTGTGTGTGCAGGTTATATACCAGTAATAAGTGCAAGACACTTCCTATTTGTGTGTATGAAATGAAAGCTCAGAATCTGGGGATTAAGTCTCATGAAGGTGGAGAGATTCCCCCCTCATAAGTGGATGCCTAGGATAGGCTTTCAGTTTTGCAACAGGGAAATTTCAGTGATGCAAGCACTCCATCCCCTTCAATCTACCCGGACACTGAGATTCAACCCTGAGGGCCTTCTGGTGGTTCCCTCACTGTGAGAAGTGAGGTTACAGGGAACCACACAGAGGGCCTTCTCAGTAGTGGCACCTGCCCTGTGGAACGCCCTCCCATCAGATGTCAAGGAAATAAGCAGCTATCCTATTTTTAAAAGACATCTGAAGGCAGCCCTATTTAGGGCAGTTTTAAATATTTAATGCTGTATTGTTTTTAACACTCAATTGGGAGCTGCCCAGAGTGGCTGGCGAAACTCAGCCAGATGGGTGGGGTATAAATAAACTGTTGTTGTTGTTGTTGTTGTTATTTTAAAAAAGGCGTTTGAGAACATTTGGTCTAACTATGTTCCATGGACCTCTGATGGCCAACATGCTCCTTTGAAGTAGTCTACATAATATCATGCAACCTATCAAGAATATCTGTGCTTGGTCCTGCACTTGATTCTTCCCTCCTTGACGATGGAAAGCAAGGCCATTTTGACCAGGGCCCTCAAGTCTAAAAGCAGAAGCAGGATGAATGCTGTATGTGACCAGAGTCAAAAGCTGATAAATGTGACTCCGAACTTCACAGAGCGTCCTTCACAGGTGAACCCGTTGCATGAAGTAAGGTAAGTCTGTGGTTATTAAAAGATGAGCCATGTTTGCACTTTGATTTGCAGTGACAAAAAAAAAGTTTATTAAGTGATTGTCCAGGACTGGTCTTAGCCTGTGTAAGCCCTTCAGAAAGTAGACGGTCCTCTGTAAAGTCATAAATATGGCAACACTGCCACCCAGTCAGGTTCATGGCTGAATGGCAAGCTGGGAGCCTTCCTGGTTCCAGTCTGACGTTCTAAACACCATACCACATTGACTCCTTGTGCATATATTAGCTCACCCCAGCATCCCGCAGGTATCTATATTTATTTGTACTCATAACTGCCCTTTAGCTGCAGCAGTGCTCGATCTGGCCATGAAGTGCCCATTCTTTTAAATCCAAACAGCCCAGCCAACGATGAGGCTTGGAGCTGAAAAATCCTGAACCTGCGGGCAGCGCTGAATAACCTTTCTTCCGAGGCGGCGAATCGCTTGCTTTGTGTGTTTCTATTGCCGCCCAAAGCACAGCTTCTGCACTCTGCGACTAGAGATTACACATTGAGAGCTATTGAGTGTGCCATGGCTCTCTGCAGTGTAAAATTAGAATAAAGCTGCTTGTTTCACTCAGGCACTTCTATAGCAGCAAAGGCGGGGAGAGAAATCATTCAATACCGGAGTCAACGGCTCTGAAAGACACTCGTCTGCTTGCTTGGTGCATTGACACAAAACCAAAGGCATAGTCAGGTGGTAGAATACTGACTGACACGGGATATTGCAGACATGGCTGTGATTCCCTTTCCCAATGCACCTTTTGCACCTCCATGTTTTCGCCAGTGCCTGAGCCGAAAAGCATTGCTAGTTGCATTTCTCTGGGTTTTTCCCCTCTCCTTCTGCCAGATAATAATCCCTGAGGAACTCAAAAGCTTGCACAGCACATGCTCTTGTTTCAAGAAGAGATGAGCAATTTAAAAATCATTTGGTCATTCCTCACTCTTATAAACTCTTATTTATGTTTGTTAATGGTGTGCTATGGTCTTGTTAGTTCGAACTAACAAGACCATAGCACACCATTAACAAACACAAACATTTCCAAAATGCTTTAAAAATCCTATTCTATAGCAGCGATGCACGAGGACAGGACAGGCACAAGGGTAAGACAATGGCAAGGTCAGGGGAACTCGAGGTTGTTATTGGCATCAACCGAAAGGTGTGTGCCCACCTGCAGGATGCTAAGTCTGCCAGCCCGGAGCTCCTCTGACTTTGTCCGTATCCATCATGATAAAGTGCAGTGCCACCACCAGCAGGGCACCCTTGCCACTCTCCTCTTTGGCATGTCACTAATATTAATATTAGGTAATGATAATAACCCATTGTGGCAATCACACAGGGTCCCTGGACGTTTAACAGTCTATTGATCCCTGTGCCACCACTGTGCCCGCTTTCTCGCTGCCATCAACCCGTTACTCTCGGGTACACACTGAGTCCAGACAGTTGTTAAAATTGGACCAATTAAACAAGTTTATTTTATAAGCATTAATAAGTTTATGGTTTCTCAGATAATATTCTTGTCAGTTTCTTAACTTTAGTTTCTTTACCGGCATATACCTTCCTAATACCTTCTGTGTGATTATCTCAACTGTTTGACTGACTCCTCTTAACAGATTCTCTCACTCTCTCACATCAGACTAGCCCAACCCACAGACTTATCCTCTCCGTCTCTTCTCTAACTCCAGACTTTCTTAACAACTCTAACTCTAACTCCTCCCCTTGGGTTCCTATTGGTTAGTCATTTTACACTTAGTTAACCCTTTCCTTATGACCCAGTATGATGTCACACACCTAGGAGGGCAAACGCCACACCCATCCTTCACCCTAAGGTCCCAGGGTGGGGGCCATGGACTGGCTGGATGCAAAGGAGTGATGGGAGGCACCAGCTGGGGAACTCCCAAGGGAGGAAGGCTCAGAGCCAGGGGTTTGGAGGTAGGATGACGATGAGTGGTCAGAGGGAGAAGATTGAGCAGACTGAGGAGAGGAGGAGGTACCAGAAGCTGAAGAGGCAACAGGTTTTTGTGAGCAGGAACAGTCTGTGGCAGAGAGCAGTCCAGAATTGGAGGCAGAAGCAGGTGGGACTGGCAGAATTGACGAGCAGAATCCGTGACCAGGGAGAAGAGTCGGCTGAAGAAGATTGGAAAAAATTCAAGGACTATTTACAGAAATATTGTAAAATTTAAGAAAGTTAGATGGTGTTGGATTGAAATTGAGAGGTTTCTAGCTGCAATGATATAGAAGAACATAGACGGGGGGGGAAAGGGTTTGTAAAATAAGGTAATGTTACAAGCTGTAATGCTTGAAATGAAGGATTTGCTGAACAAATAATCTTAATTGGGATACAAGAAGGAGAAGTATGAGGAGGTCTGAGAAATTTGTTATTTAAAAGTATGGTTTATGAATCTAATGCTTTTGTTTAATGTTTCTGTTTGTTTTGTTTGTTTGTTTTGTCTAAAAATTGGAAAACTTAATAAATATTCTTTTTAAAAAAAAACAGAAGCAGGGACTGGAGAGGAGGGGCCCCGAGAGGCAGAGATGAAGCAGGCTGCTGAAGAAGCCAGGAGGTCTTCCTCTCCTGCTGTGACCAGCTCCCCTCCCCACCCCATGTCTTCCAGACCAGAAGAGGTATGATGGAGGCATTCAGAACTCACATTTCACCTCCCATCACATTGCCTTTCCATTCAGGTAGTTCACCTGTTCAGCTGCAAGCTGCTGAGAGTGCCACGGACGGGTGAGAACCAGCTTTCAGCATTAGGCTTGTCCTCGCCAATTGTTCTGAGGGGCACGGACCAAAGGCAAAAGACAGCATGCAGGATTTTTATTTTATTTTTAAGTTGTAGGACAAGATTGTGCTCCCCTCTCATTCTGCATACAGAAGCCAACTGAACTGGAAGCTGAATCTTACTTTGAGGCTGGTAACAGGATAGCAACTGCCCACCAGGGCAGCCAACTAGCTTAGAGGGCACAGCAAGGCAGGCTGTGTATGGCGCATACAGTTCTATCTTCCTTCAGAGGGTACTAGCTGGGGGCTCAGGAAGAGCAACTGGCCTTGTGTACTTCTAGGTACTTCTGGGATGCATATTTATATGCTATACCTGCACCAATAAGCCATTTCACAGTTCTTTGGGGAAGAGAGTGTAACCCACTCTTTTAGCCCCTTTTCATGCTTGATTTATACTACCCTTCAGGCTATGAGAAACCCCATAGAGCTACAACAAGAAAGTTTACCAAAGGCAATGCTGTTTCCTAGATTGCATCCTGGCTTCTTCTTTGATGCAGGTGTTTGGGCAATAAACCTGAAATTAAATCCTGCTGTGCATTCCTCTTTCCCCCCAAAAAATGAAAAAATAAAACAAAATAAAAACAATACTTTATTCCACTGAAACAAATGGAATGATGGCTTTCGGCCGGCTGCCTCTCAGGAAGTATGGTCTACTGTGACAGTAATCTCCGAAGTATGTCCGCAAGCAGTGATCTCCCTTCCCTTTTTTTTAAGTGCTCCAGCAGATTAAAAACAGTGGGATGGAGAGGAGAGAAGTTGCTGAGTACTTAATGGCACTAGAACTAGGAGATGGCATGCGGCGATGAACATTGCTGCAGTTCGCGACCTTGCCTGGCGCACACAGTGCTGATTATACCAAAGAATCAAGTAGTTGTGGAGGAAAATTGAGCTGCATCTCTTCACAACTCCTCTTTGGTAAATGAAGGATTATGATACTTCAAGAGGAAGGGGGCGGGGGAATAATGTATATGTCTGTGTGAAGTTGCAATAATGGTGGATTTTTATTATTATTATTCCAAGCGAGGAAAACATGACTGATTGCAGCTGGATGCAGCCTATAAAGAATACTTAGGTTAATTGGAGCCAAGGGGGCATAAATACTTAGGAAGGCTATTTTGCAGTGTGTGTTTGCATGTGTGGCGTGCTCCTGTTCTGCTGCTTATTTCCCTATTTGTTCAAGTCTCAAAAACAGGCTATTTTTATTTTTTTAAAAAACCAAGAAGTGAGGAAGGGTGCAATTATGCAGCTCAAGAGACAGAGATGTGCTTGGATGAGGAGGAATTGCATTCTTCAAGTGCATAGGAGCATTACACGAACACCCTCAGGGCAAACGCTGGATGTCCGAGAACAGGGAATGGCACTTGAAATTGCCCTTTGTAGCTTTGCAAAAGTCACCCTCTTCAAATGATCTCTTTTAAGCTTTATGACATGGCATGATGGGTTCAGGCCTTAAGGAGACACCTTGTGGAATAGGCCAAGAGTCCATCTTGCCTGCTATTCCATTTCCAACAGTGGCCAACCACCAACTAATAGACCTTTCCTCCATGAATCTTCCTTTCTACACCACCTAAGCTGGTGGCAATCATGACATCTTGCGGGTAGTGAATCCACTGTGTAACAGTTCCTTTTGACTGTCAACAAGGTTCTCTGGGCTCAGACAACTATTTCAATCACTAAGATCATGGCCACTGGTCCCATCACCTCCTGGCAAATAGAAGGGGAAGAAATGGAGGCAGTGAGAGATTTTACTTTCTTGGGCTCCATGATCACTGCAGATCATGACAGAGGTCACAAAATTAAAAGATGCCTGCTTCTTGGGAGAAAAGCAATGACAAACCTAGACAGCATCTTAAAAAGGAGAGACATCACCTTGCTGACAAAGGCCCGCATAGTTAAAGCTGTGTTTCTCCCAGTAGTGATGTATGGAAGTGAGAGCTGGACCATAAAGAAGGCTGATTGCCAAAGAATTGATCCTTTGAATTATAGTGCTGGAGGAGACTCTTGAGAATCCCATGGACTGCAAGAAGATCAAACCTATCCATTCTTAAGGAAATCAGCCCTGAGTGCTCACTGGAAGGACAGATCCTGAAGCTGAGGCTCCAATACTTTGGCTGCCGCATGAGAAGAGAAGACTCCCTGGAAAAGAACCTGATGTTGGGAAAGATGGAGGGCACAAGAAGAAGGGGACAACAGAGGATGAGATGGTTGGACAGTGTTCTCGAGGCTACCAACATGAGTCTGACCAAACTGCAAGAGGCAGTGGAAGACAGGAGTGCCTGGCGTGCTCTGGTCCATGGGGTCACGAAGAGATGGACATGACTAAATGACTAAACAACAACAACACAGTAGAAGTAGCTTGATCTGGTCATTAATGCTGGATGCTCTATCTATGACCTACCCAAAGAGGCCCTGGACTAAGAAATTGCAGAACTGAAATTTGGTGGTGGGCATTTAATGTTTCTTAATGATGGGGGGGTGTCTGTATTTTCAGTGGGAATAATAAAAACAACAACAACAACAACAACAACAACAACAACAATAATAATAATAAGGCAAAAAGCAGGTTATAAATAAATGTATAATAATAACAAACAATACTTCCTTTCCTCTAGCTAAATGGCTGCCATTCCCTTCCTTTTAGAAAAAAAAGTCAATTTGCTGCACTTTGAGACATTCACTAGAGAGCACGCTTAAACACTGTAAAGAATGCATGTATTTTACTGTAATAATGATTTAGGTATTAAAAACTTGTGTTCTCTCACTGTATGAACTTGCAAGAAAGCCCCAGTTACACTTTGGTAAATGTCTCCCGGTCAACCAAAATGAGGAGCTAATAGTCACTTAGTAATGTTGCGCTAAAGCATGGATTATGCAACATAATTTGGCACAGAATATAGAACATTATGTAAGTGTTCTACCCAGGCATATTAGTTCATCAGTTATGTATTCTCCCTAGGTTTATGGAGTGGCATTTGTTTAGAGCAAGCCTACTCAATGAAGCCCCTGCCCTGACTATGTACTGAAATTTCAAATGCCCAGTTTGGGTCCTTTCCTACTCTTTCATAAGATTGTCTAAGACCTTCTTCTTGTGTTAAGCTGGGGAGTGAGCCACTGAGGTGTAGCACTTAGGCTATGTCTGCTTTAGGTTAGCTGAGACTGAGATGCTTTTAATGTGTCCACATCACCCTTTCCAGAAATCAGGGAATTCCTGATACGGATAGGAGAGACTCCAGGTAGGGAAACAGAAAAGGGGAACTGACCTGTTGACCTTCTGTCTGACCAGCATCTTACTACTTGTGTGTGGTCCTGCATTTTTTTTGGGGGGGAGGGGTCCTTCACCTGCACTTCCAAAAGAAGTTATAAGTTTGTGCATGATTACATCTGTGTGTCTTTTGCAAATGTGTGTCTTTTGCACATGCAGCAGAGGGCCAAATCCGCATACCGTGTACTGAGCTCAGTTGGTACCCCTGCTAAGCAAGAGAAGGCACTCTTGGGGGGAGGGTTAACAAAGAGAGGTCCAGAAAGACTTGAAGACACACAAAGCAAAACAAGATTGCATATACAGTCATACAGGTACAGGTACCCCTGACCATTTGGTCCAGTTGTGGCCGACTCTGGGGTTGCAGTGCTCATCTCGCTTTATTGCCCGAGGGAGCCGGTGTACAGCTTCCGGGTCATGTGGCCAGCATGACTAAGCCACTTCTGGCGAACCAGAGCAGCACATGGAAACACCGTTTACCTTCCTGCCGGAGCGGTACCTATTTATATACTTGCACTTTGACATGTTTTCGAACTGCTAGGTTGGCAGGAGCAGGGACCGAGCAATGGGAGCTCACCCCGTTGCAGGGATTCGAACCGCTGACCTTCTGATCGGCAAGCCCTAGGCTCTGTGGTTTAACCCACAGCACTACCCACGTCCCTCTATACAGTCATACCTTGGGTTAAAGTTGATTCAGGTTGAGCGTTTTCAGGTTGCGCTCCGTGGCAACCCGGAAGTAATGGAACGCATTACTTCCGGGTTTTGCCGCTCATGCATGTGCAGATGCTCAAAATGACCTCACACGCATGTGCAGAAGCAGCGAATCGTGACCCGCGCAGATGCGGGTTGCGTTCGCTTCAGGATGCGAATGGGGCTCCGGAACGGATCCCGTTCGCATCCAGAGGTACCACTATAATAGGACACCAACAGAAAAAGAAGCCACCAGGGAATGGGTTAAAAAGAAAACACTGAGAAGGGGTGGGGCAAAGCTTTTCTTTGACTAATGCAGCTTTGTGGCTTCCTTGAGTTAAAAACAATGGAAAAGGGGTCCGGAAGAGTGATTTGAGCTGTACGATCCCGATTTCTAGTCGATACATTTAGTTCCACAAAGGCAGCTACACATCTGCTGTCAAGGAGATGTGTAGAAAAGAAAACTGACCATGAGTTTTGTGGAAGTTTGACCTTTTGGCTTCACACACAAACACACACACTTTTATGTCACCTGTACAATGTTCACAATTTTGCAAAAGTACACCCTAGCATGAAGGGGCGGGAAGTAAAAGGGAGTAAAGGCTCCAGCTAGCATTACTGCCATCTACATCTAAGTAGAACAGAAGCAATTCTCAGTTGAGGACAAAGTACATCATTTTAAGTTATCTGTGGAAGAAGCTCCCAAACACATTCCACTTCTGGACTTCCAGGTTAGTGCCATCGGCTAATGGCGGATTCCCTCCGAGCTCCGGAGGGAATGGGCTCCGCAGGATTGGGTCTTGACCGATGCGGCGACGCGGGGACCCTCAAAAATCACAGGCGGTGAAGCCTGTGAACCTGGTGACTCGGCGGGCACCATTTGCGCCCCCCGACCTGCGAAGGAGCCTTTTTAAAGGCTTCGGAACGGGGGATGGGGTGAGCGGCGCGGTGCTGAGAGTCGACTGCTTCTCCTGCGGAGTGAAGCCACATTGCCATGGTCGGAGAGCGCTGACTTCTTCTTGTGAGCAATTGGATTTTAAAGCAACAACCTGTGAGTAGTACGGAAATTGGAATTGTAAAGAATTTTTTTTTTTTTTAATTAGGCACAATCGGGGAAGGCGCAAACAGGAAGTCCGTCTCCCCGTCTTGTAAATAATCTAAAGCAAGGACCTGCTAACTAAGGTCGAGAGAACCCCTTCTTTTTTACTTGGTAAGACATTAATTTCACGATTTGGCAGTATAAGAAATCTTACTGGAGGATAAAGAGCTAATCTTGGGAGCTGAAGTGCCACCCCCCCGGACCCGGGAGTGCTCCGCGAGAGAGCCTGTTGATGAGGTATTGAAGAGTTTGACAGCTGTCAAATTAGCTGTCAAGACGGGAAAAGAGAACTTTGTTTTTGTTGCTTCTGCTGGCTATATTTGTTACAATTTGGTTACAATTTGTTGAAAACAAGGAAGAACTGTTACAAACTAACTTGACTTTTGGATTTGAACTGGAAGGAATATTAAGTTACCAAAATCCCTCTAGAGGGGGATTTGGGACATTACAAGAATGGCTGGAGAAGGGAAAATCAAGCTCAATTGGACAGAGTTTTTGTTCTCTTGGGAAAGTTACAAGGCCAAATTGATGTTTTGGCCACAAATGTTGCAACTCTGAACTTAACAGTAAATAACATCACTGAATTTGATAAGGATTTGATTCAGGAAGTCCATGCAGCTGGACAAAAAGAGAAACTTGAGAGCTTTGAGAGTGTGGAGAAGGAGATATATGTTGTTCCTGAGGAAAAGGAAGGAGGAGCTGTAATTTTGCAGATGATAAAGGAGAGCCAGAGGCCTGACATGATGGCTACAAAGGAAAATAAGAACTTGATGTTGAAAATCTGGTCTGAATTGGAGAATGAAGAATGGAGAGATCTCCTTATGTGGGAGCTTCTTCCACAGAAATGAAAATAGAGACATCCTAAGGCGGGGGGGGGGGGAGAGAATTTTGCTGAATCGGCAAAATGTCAGGGAAAAGACGGGTGCATGGCAACATGATGGGGAAAGCAGCAGAAACAGCTCCAAAAACAGAAGCTGTTTTGCGGATGTCAGGAATTTTACTGTCAGGAATTTTACTTTTTGAAATATGGCAATCCTAGCTTTAGGCAACTGTCTGGGATGTCAAATGTCTCAAGGCTCCTGCCTCAGCTATGTAAATATCTTGGAGAAAGCACTACTGCTTGGCCCTTTGCAGAGGAAGTAAACAGAGACAGCTTAACAGCTCATTGACTGGATTAATACCTTCCACTTCCAGGGGATATGATAAAGATGGATCTTCATCAACTCTGCAGCGCATAGACCCAGTTTTAAAGGGGAGAAAGTAAAGTGATTTATATTAAAAATGAAAGTAAGACAATGCAAGCAGTACTCTAATCAACTGCTCTTGTTAATGCTGTTTATGCCTAGCATAAGACACAAGAGGGGATGGCAACTTAATCAGGGCAGCAAAAGCACACGGACCAATCCTAACGGAAACTTCACATGCCAAGGAGCAGCTCAGATACATTTCCTTACAAAGTGTGGTGCTTACACTATTTGAATGCAATATCTGTTTTTACAGTAGGCAAAATACAGTATTAGCACAGCGAGCAATAGCATTAAAAGGTAGGACCCCTGGACAGTTAAGTCCAGTCAAAGGCGACTATGCGGTTGCAGCGCTCATCTCGCTTTCAGGCCGAGGGAGTTGGGGTTTGTCCACAGACAGCTTTCCGGGT
This sequence comes from Podarcis raffonei, assembly GCF_027172205.1. Classification (NCBI taxonomy): domain Eukaryota; kingdom Metazoa; phylum Chordata; class Lepidosauria; order Squamata; family Lacertidae; genus Podarcis; species Podarcis raffonei. Next base: position 69,071,306 of record NC_070608.1, read on the forward strand.
CATGTGTCCAGCAGGACCAAGCCGCTTCTGGCAAACCGGAGCAGCGCACGGAAACGCCGTTTACCTTCCCACCGGAGCGGTACCTATTTATCTACTTGCACTTTGACGTGCTTTCGAACTGCTAGGTTGGCAGGAGCTGGGACCAAGCAACGGGAGCTCACCCCATCATGGGGATTCGAACCGCCAACCTTCTGATCGGCAAGCCCTAGGCTCTGTGGTTTAACCCACAGCGCCACCCGCATCCCGTTCACTTTTCCTTAGGATGCCCTTATTTCCATTGCAGAAATGTTGGAGGGTATGGATGCATAGCAGACTGCACAGAACTATGGGAATCAAGTGAATAAAAATACCTAAACCTCAACTACAGAGGGGTGGTTGCTTTCTTCAAAAGAAAGAGCATAAAGGAAACATGGTAATGCTTCAACTTACAGGAAAAAATGGATTTGAAATGGTGCCAGCAGGATATCAAGGAATCAACCACACCTACTCTATGAGCAGCCAAGAAGAAATTACTTTTGTTATTAAGTGAGGGAGAACAGACTGCCTGCAACATAGCAAGGTTGGTGCCAACAAAGATTCTCCATGCAATTTCCTACAGATGCTCATGATTCTATGATTCTGTGTGCCTCTTACAATGCTTTCCTTTCTGGACTACAGCCAGTGAGACCATCTCTGTCCACTTAGTCACAGTGTAAGGGGCAATTGTCAGCTGAATTATGTCTACAATGCAAGAAGAATCACACTTGTCCAGGGTGCCAGTTGGTTTTATAGCTTTAAATCAATAAACCTGATTTGAGGGAACCTTAGAGCATGCCCTGCAGTTTACACACACAGAGGTTCTACACAGTTTTGCTATCATTAAGGTCAGCAAGATTGGCAGGCAGGTTCTGAAAAATCAGTAAATGTGTTCTTAATTAAAAAGGTATAAAGCTATATTAGGGTTCAAATACAGATCCATAAAAAAATTCAGCTCCTGGAATAAAGGAACAGCACAGCAATTGCAAAGGGAAAATATGCTGCAGTTTTAATATTTGCATCAGTTAATTATCCAGAGAAGAAGGAGATTGAATGATTAAATTTCCATCTCTCCTATCCTCTCTAAGGATCCCAGCATGTGATAGAAAAATACAAACATTTTTAAAACAATTCCAATACAGATGCAGACTGGGAAAAAACTTGCTGCTGATGAGATGATGAAGATCCTAAACTTGCTTATCTGGGAGTAAATCCTGTTGTACTCAGTGGGGCTTACTGTTGAGTAGGCATGTACAAGAATGTACCGTGAACAATATTTCCATGTGTTACACTGCCTGAACTATCTTCATAACACCTTCAGGAACAAACAGTTTTCCTTTAGGCACTTAATAAAATTGGGAGTTAAGGAACATGAAATCCTTAGGTCCTTATGTTTCAAAGGACACTTAATTTTTAAAATCAAAGAATGTGCTGCCCTCTTAGTGGGGAGTACAATCCCATTGAAACACGTTTGGTTCCATTAGGCTGGGACTCTGACACTGCATTCGGCCATTAGAAGTTTTCTTGGCTGCAAGTCATTCTTTGGTGAATACAGTCCCTGGCCACAGAGTTCTATTATTTAGAAAAGTGCTCCCCTAGTGAAGGTGCTGTCTAATTCACCATGGGAGAGAGGGCTTGCCCCTGATGCTCATCTCTCATATTCAGTAGGTAGCACTAGCCTTCACAGAATCACAGAACTGTAGAGTTGGAATGGACCACAAGCTGGGGAGCCAACTCCTAGGCAGATGAGGTCCCTTCGCCCACCCAATAAAAAAACTGAGTTGACGGGCATTGCCATTCAAATGGTGTGCACACATTGCATTTTGTGGTCGATGATGCAGGGCAGGCTTACCTAAACACCCCAAATATTTCATTCAACTTGGCACCCCTGAAAGTCCAACCCCCTGCAATGCAGGAAACATTTAGCCCAATGTGGGACCCCAACCCATGACCTTGAGATTAAGCATCTCTTGCTCTACCAGCTGAGCTATTCCCTATCATCACCACCTTGGTAACATGGCACCCTGTGTGAGGAAAATTCCCTCCCTCGCTCCCGCCCAATATTTCTTCTTTCACAATAATTCCTTTTGGTGAAGTTGCTTTTTATGGATCTTCTCAGCAGGTACCCATACAAATATGGGATGATGATGGTGGTGGTGATGATGGTGATTCACACCTTCAGCTTAGCACCCTTTGCAGAGGAACCACCCACACAGCCCTAAAACCAGCGCTACTATCACAGACTCCTATTAGCTTACAGTCTCTGTGAGCTGTAAGTTCAGTTAGGCTGAGAGTTAGTGACTGGCTGAAAGCCATTCACTGAGTTTTATGGCAAATTGAGTTGGAATGTGAACCCAAGTCTCCCCTGTCCTAGTTAACACCACCACACTGGGTACCTTAAACCTGAGGAACTAACTACATGACACAATAATATGCCTTTACGCACTAGGTGGGCAGGGTAAATTTCCTTTTTTAAAAAATAATTTTTTAAAATTAGTTTTTACACATATTTTTCAGCATAACATCCTTTTAAACATCATTTTGAAATTTTTGGCTATCACAGCCTAGGACTTCCTTTAACCTCGACTGATGGTTTTCTAAAGTCTTTCTAATTATGCGCTTTGTTACTATTATTGCTATAAACTCAAATTTCCAGTACATCTATTCTTAATTCTTTTCACAATAATTTATAAATTACTCCTTACAAAACTTATTTTAACCCTACAAGTGATGTCAATTGATTGCTATTGCTTTCCAGATATATCGAAAACTTCTTCCATTCCTTTAGGAAAGTCTGGTCCTGCTGGTTCCGAATTTTGCCTGTTAGTCTTGCCATCTCAGCATAGTTCATCAGTTTCTGGGCAGGGTGAATTTCCATTAGGTCTGGGAGAGGAGCTTTAACACTTTCTTTCCCAGTCCCCATGGGACTCAGGTGGCGCTGTGGTCTAAACCACAGAGCCTAGGGCTTGCCGATCGGAAGGTTGGCGGTTCAAATCTCCATGACGTGGTGAGCTCCCAGCTCCTGCCCACCTAGCAGTTCAAAAGCAAGCCCAAAAGTGCAAGTAGATAAATAGGTACCCCTCCAGAGGGAAGGCAAATGGCATTTCCGTGTGCTGCTCTGGTTTCGCCAGAAGCAGCTTAGTCATGCTGGCCACATGACCCGGAAGCTGTCTGTGGACAAACGCCGGCTCCCTCGGCCTATAGAGTGAGATGAGCCTCACAACCCCAGAGTTGTCCGAGACTGGACCTTACGGTCAGGGGTACCTTGACCTTTACTTTATTAGACATAAAAGCCGTTAGACACGAAAGATGTAAAAATCAACAGTAAACAACTGTTTAACATTCAAGGGCATTCCACAGGCAAAGGAAACAGTTCCTAGGTGAGGATAAGGTCGGTAGAAGACAGAGAACATGAGAAAACACCCAGAAGTTGCATTAAATAAATGCTTAATAGACACTGCAAAGTCATAGGATAAATGTATCCCCTTTGTTTCATATTAAAGTTATTGTGCATACAAAAGGGAGGATGATAAGAGGCATCTTCTATATCTGAGAAGCTGCCTTGTGACTCTGGCTGTGTTAGGTTTTTGTTCTGTTCTCTTTCAAATTTTAGGAGCTTTAGGTCACCGCGGGAAATAGACCAGAAGATTTACAGCCAACAACAGAAAATACTTCTTTAATACAGCACATAATTGGCATGCAGTTCATTGCCACACAAGGTGGCAATTGAAATTGGCTCTGGAAATGATTGAAATTCATTCAAAATAGGTCTCTCCATGGTTATCAATGACTGCCATTGGAAACTCGTATCTTGGTTTTAAAAGCCAAGATATGTGGAAGCCTTTGGGGCAGCCTTTTTTCCTATTTTGAAATGAAAAGTATTCTTTTGACATTTGTTTGTTTGTTTTGTTTAACATCCAAGGCTCACAGGGTGGTTTACAATATAAAGACACAAAATTTTATAATAATAATAATAATAATTTATTATTTATACCCTGTGCATCCGGCTGGGCTTCCCCAGCCGCTCTGGGCAGCTCCTAACAGATTAAAAACAGAATAAAACATCAAACATTAAAAATTTCCCTATAACATAACAACAAACAAAACAATACCCTCACCCCAGTTTAAAAAAGCCATAGATGGTTTAATTAGCCAAAGGCTTGGGAGAAGAAGAATGTTTTCACCTAATAGCTTCATCCAAACCAGGAAAAACCAGGATATTAAATAATCATTCGAAGTAGGGTTAATATTCTGCCTTGCTCTTCTAAATTTGTTAATCTGCTATAGTTTCCCAGTTAGTTGGATCTCACGCATGAGGGTTGCATGTATAGGGCCAAAAAGCTTGTTCATATCTGAGGATGCTCAGTGGGCACGGGATGCTGAATGACTGTGCACTCCACTCTGCGACATTTTGTTGCAGGATAGACCTATCTGTATCCCTAATTATCAGTGGGGGCAAAATAAGATGGTCCGACCACATCATCCTTCTTTGCTTATGAGTTTTTTTTGGCTACTGTGGGATTGAGCACACAGGACATCTGAAAATGAGATGATCTGAAAGCATTTTTTAAGTCCAGACTTGCTATCTTCCTTCTAGTTTTCTCCTAGTCATTTCCGCACCGGTTTTGCTTCATTCAACCAAAAACAGCATGCAAATGTCGAGGAAGAGGGAAATGAAGGTGCTTTATATCATAGGATACTTTAAAAAATAAAGTGATAGTGCAGGTTTTTAAGCTATATGCCATAGTTCTCCAAGTCTTCTACGCTGCGGATTTACTTGCAGAGTAAATAAGTGACTCGACTTACAGTAAAGGGGATACATGTCACTTTCCACTAGCAGGGAAAAGTATCCACTTGAGGGAGCTCCAGACTTTCCTAGCTGTTTTATATACTTAAGATAAACCGCCGGCAATCTGTCTATTGGCTTTTCAAAATCCAGGGACTAAAAGATACACTTTGGTTTCACAAATAATTTCACGGTGAAAGTGAAACAAGAGCCAGCCTTAACAGTCAGGAATCCCATTTGATTATTGTTGTTTGGTTTTTATTTGTTGGCAGCGCCCCCCTCCCACGTGCCCCCACAAACTGTGACATCTAATGCAAATGGATAGCACTTTTGTGGCTTCTGATTAGATATTTAATGGCATACGAAAGTGCTTTTTTAATTATTATTTTTAAAAAACTTCAGACAACTCGGCTGGAAGCATGAAAATTAGCATGGAAGGGAATATTTATGGAGTTTCATTCCGCTTAAGTTTGCGTCATTTTCCTGCCATAGGACACCAAGGCCAATTAACCATTTCCAATTAAACAAGCTCAAAACCAATCTCACGCATCTAGAAATAGCTGTTGAATCATAATGTCTGCTTTCTGAATGCAGAAAGGTTAGCCTTTCGTAAAGAGTCAGATGATTTCAAGAGAAAAACGCGACTAATGCTACCGTGCCCTCAAAAGGCACATGCTAACCAGAGAGTGCTGAAATTGTCAGTTTCAGTTATAAGACGCAATTGGTAAACAGGGAAATCAAAAGCAGTCTGTTTTGCAGTTTGGCAATGTTCATAAGATTTTACAGTGCAGTCGTAAGACTGGATTAATACAGTTCCATGTTTGCTTAGTCTTGGTTTTGTCTCTGTTTTGGTTTTTTAAATAAAAAGCTTTGAATTTGACACCTTTTTGTGATAGTTGGATAAGGGAGAAATTGGAGTTTGCACTTCTCGCAGGAGAAAGGGGGACTAATTCAAATGTCCTTGAAAGATGGAAATTTCTCCAGGTTTTAGGAAAGTCTCCGTGTATATATTTATGTAACAGAGTATATTGCATTATGTTGTGTTGTTGTGTTGTGATAAACTTTCTTTTGGCATCGTGGACTTTGAAGATGCTCGAACTCAGGACGAAAGGAAGAAACGTGCTAAGAGGAAGGCACATTTGGCAAATCCTCACCATGATCAGCTCTCACCCAGAAACCTATGTTCCCACTGTGGAAGGACATGTGGATCCAGAATTGGCCTCCACACTCACGGACTCACTGTTAAGACCGTGTTCATGGAAGGTAATCTTACTTGGCTACGAGTGATCACCAAAGAAGATGAAGAAGAAGAAGAAGAAGAGTTTGGATTTGATATCCCGCTTTATCACTACCTGAAGAAGTCTCAAAGCGGCTAACATTCTCCTTTCCCTTCCTCCCCCACAACACACACTCTGTGAGGTGAGTGGGGCTGAGAGACTTCAGAGAAGTGTGACTAGCCCAAGGTCACCCAGCAGATGCATCTGGAGGAGCGGAGACACGAACCCGGTTCACCAGATTACGAGTCTACCGCTCTTAACCACTACACCATACTTTCCACCAACTTCAACCTTATCTGGACAGGGCTAGGCTTTCATTCTGTTGTCTATAGGTCGAATTGACTTCTTGGGTGGATTGCTGCAATGTTTTTTCCCCGCTGAGGGCTGTCTTTGAAGGCAGAAACTTCAGTTAGCACAGAGCACAGCAGCCAGACTGTTAATGACAACAGGTGTCAAAATACAACACCAGATGTGGCACGGCTGCACTGAGGTTGGATGGTCACCTGTCATGGATGCTCTGGTTGGCATTGCAGGGTGTTGAAGTAGATGATCCCATAGAACAGTTCTGTGATTCTATGAACTCCTTTTGTTTGGGCTCAAGGTTTTTCCAGATAATAATAACAAACAAGCAAGCACAAAATGGGTTCCAACGCTTGTAATGGAAGGGTCTAGTCTTTGTTTAGAGGGATATCCTTGATGAAGGAGCCATCAACTTCCTGGAGTGGAGTAGGGTGGGGAGCTTTGCCCCACAGAGGAATTAAGAGATTTGACTGAAGTGGGGAGTTGGTGAGGGAATATGAATTTATTTTATAGGGGGAAGCTTGTCCTGTCTCTGCATCAGGAGAATGCACATTCCCCACTTCAACAACCCATCCATTTCGTGAAGTGGAAAGCGAAGTGAGAATATCTCATATTTCCTCTCTCACCATCGCTATGTAACATGCAAAGCCATGGCTGCATCTCCCAGAATAAATAAGCAGCAATTGCACATTTATTGCATGGAAGAAGAAAAAAAGAATCAATCAGCCAGAAAAGCCCTTGGTTATATTTAGGCTTGAATGGTTTTGATCTTTGCTCTTTAACTTACAGAGGCTGCATGCCTCTTAGTTTAAGAACTTTGGGTTTAATTGGACACACAGGTCAATAATAATGATATGGTTTAACATCATTACTGACTCCAGAACTCAATTGGGTTGTCCTCTTGTGTTCCTCTGTTATGAAATGTTGACCTGTAAACTCTAACTCGAGTTGATTATATTTGCCGGAAATCCTACGAGCACAATCCATTTATATAAATGGTGTGCAGCAGATGCCTTCTCTGCTGCACATTTCCCTCCTGTTTTAGATATAGCCCCAGGGAATGGCCAAGGTTCAGTGTTAGAGAATACGCTTTGTGAGCAGAAGGCCTCAAGGTTCATTCCTCAACATCACCGGTTAAAGGAGATTTCAGGTAGCAGGGCTAGAAGGGATCTTTGCTTGAGACCCTGGAAAGCTGCTAGCAGTTAGAGGAGACAGTAGTGGACAAGGTGGATCAGTGGCTGCATATGTTTATTTCACGCTCTGGAAACACATCTGTTAACAAACGAGCCTGCAATATCGCAGCCTGATCAGACTTAAGGTCATGCAAAATACAACACAGCTGTATTAGCTGTACCTGACTTAGCTTTCTCACCAGGTGTTCAGCGTTAAGGACCAATGGGCAAGTTTGAATAAATCTCTAGGCACATATACCCAGTCCATTCTGAAGATGGGATAAATACACCCTTGAACATTTTTCACAAGAAAGCAGGTGTTTTGCAGCTTTTCATTATGGGGTGGGAGCTCCCAAGGTGTGACTAATAAGCCACATTTCATAGAAGAGAAGAAGAGTTTGGATTTGATATCCCGCTTTATCACTACCCTAAGGAGTCTCAAAGTGGCTAACATTCTCCTTTCCCTTCCTCCCCCAGAACACACACTCTGTGAGGTGAGTGGGGCTGAGAGGCTTCAGAGAAGTGTGACTAGTTCAAGGTCACCCAGCAGCTGCATGTGGAGGAGCGGGGACGCGAACCCGGTTCACCAGATTACGAGTCTACCACTCTTAACCACTACACCACACTAGCTCACCACAGGGTGCAGTAGTCAGAAAAGTTTCACAAAGGATTTCCGAAGCCTTGCTATCATAGAATTGTAGCATTGGAAGGGATCCTGGAGGTCATCTACCCTACCCTCCTGCAAAGTAGGAATCTCAACACATGGTTCCCCCATCCAATGTGAAAGCATACCCTGCTTAGCTTTGCAAATGTGCTACCACAGGTCCTTTCCTCAGAGGTCAAAAATGGTGCATTCGCTGAATCCCCATTAAAATAATAATTGCCAGAATGGCAATCACCTGTCTCAACTGATCAAACAACTCTCAAGTCAAGCTGGAGAAAATAAAGTGCTTTCCGGTACAGTGGTCCCTCTGGTTAAGAACTTAATTCATTCAGAGGTCCTTTCTTAACCTGAAACTGTTCTTAACCTGAGGTACCACTTTAGCTAATGGGGCCTCCCGCTGCTGCTGCACGATTTCTGTTCTCATCCTGGGGCAAAGTTCTTAACCCGAGGTACTACTTCCGGGTTAGCAGAGTCTGTAACCCGAAGTGTTTGTAACCCGAGGTATTTGTAACCCGAGTTACCACTGTATTGACTTCATGACTAACAGTATCCAAATCATTTGCATAAGACTTTCAACAGTAGCTCTGGAAGCTCTAAAGTCAACATATTCCTCAGGAATGTGGACATTTCAGTAGTTAACATATATATCTTTTTTTTTTTATAATATTTTTATTGAACAATTTTTTATATAACAAAAACAAAACATACATGAACAAACATTCAACAATAATAAAACATAAAACAAGTACCATTTCATAACCCAATTTCTAAACCTTACTTCCTCGACCTCCTCTTACTTCCCGTTTCTGCATTCCAAATTCTTACAGTTATTCAGCGAAATCTTGCCTTATTTTATTATAAATTTATGCTAATCACCCTTATTCTCTTTGTCATAACCATTACTGATAGTAACCATTTGTTTTAATCCAACATCATTCTAACTGTCTCCAATTTTATAATATTTCTTTAAGTAGTCCTTGAACTTTTTCCATTCTTCTTCCGCCGCTTCTCTTCCCTGGTCTCGGATTCTGCTCGTCATCTCTGCCAGTTAACATATATATCAACATAACTTCTGACATCAATGTAGCTGCATAAGTAAACTCTGGAAAAGGATCAGTGGATTATTATTCATTATTCAATTTTTTAAAAACCCTGAAATTTAGATATGAAATTTCTCTATATTCTGGAAAAGCAGCTACAGCTAACCCACAACTGCATGCTGTCTAGAAGAAATTATTATTATTTGAAGGCAGCCCTGTTTAGGGAAGCTTTTCATGTTTGATGCATTACTATATTTTAATATTTTGTTGGAAGCCGCCCAGAGTGGCTGGGGAAGCCCAGCCAGATGGGCGGGGTACAAATAAATAAATAAATAAATTATTATTATTATTATTATTATTATTATTATTATTATTATTATTATACCATATGCATGTCACAGATCACACATGGATAGGCTCATTGATATGGTTCCTTTACGCATGACCCTTCCAAATAATCGGTTATACCGATGTGGTTTCTTCACAGCACATTACTGGTGCTGTGTAAAAAGAGGTATGGAAAAAATGGTTCTCACACGGTTGCTGGAATGTCTGTACCATTCCTTTTTTTTTTTTTTTTTATAATATTTTTTATTACGTTTCTTTCCAAATTTTATACATTACAAACAAATAAGGAGTTTACAAGAAACCATTTTTTTTTTTTTTAACAAAAATCCCAACTTGGACTTCCCCACCCCTTCCGATTCTGCGTTCTTTATATTAACAATGTCAGCAATTTGTTACCTTATGTCATACCTTATTGTAACTTTTACATGTTATGTATCTATATTCAATGTATTATGTCACAATTTTTATACCTTTAAAATAAACGTAACATGTTCAATTTCATATTATCTCCTTTTCTCTTTTATCACTTAGTTTACTATTTACTTAATCATAATTGCTAAAGCGTATCATTTCCAAATCATGCACCGTCTTAAGATTCATACAGTTTGTAATACTTTTGCAAGTAGTCTTTAAACTTTTTCCAGTCCACCTCAATTGTTTCTACATCCAAATCTCGGATTCTGCCGGTCAGTTCAGCTATCTCCATGTAGTCCATCAACTGCATCTGCCATTCCTCCAGCGTGGGTAAATCTTGTGTCTTCCAGTTCTTTGCGATGAGTATTCTTGCTGCTGTACTAGCATACATAAACAAAGTTCTGTCCTTCTTTAACACTTTCTGGTCTACCATGCCCAACAGGAAGGCCTCTGGTTTCTTGGGAAAGGTATACCTAAATACCTTTTTCAACTCATTGTAAATCATTTCCCAGAAAGCCTTAACCTTTGGGCATGTCCACCAGAGGTGAAAGAAAGTCCCCTCTGCTTCCTTACACTTCCAACATTTATTGTCAGACAGGTGATGTATCTTAGCTAACTTGACTGGGGTCATGTACCACCGGTATATCATTTTCATAATGTTTTCCTTCAAGGCCGTACTGGCCGTGAATTTCATTCCGGTGTTCCATAACCTTTCCCAGTCTTCAAACATAATGTTGTGTCCAACATCCTGTGCCCATTTAATCATAGCAGATTTAACTGTCTCATCCTGTAAATTCCACATAAGCAGCAAGTTATACATTCTAGATAACAGCTTTGTCTTTGGTTCTAACAATTCTGTCTCTAGTTTCGACTTTTCCACCTGGAAACCAACTTTTTTGTCCATTTTGAAAACCTCTTGAATTTGAGCATAATGTAGCCAATCTCGCACCTTATTTTTTAGTTTGTCCTGGCTCTGCAACTTCCAATTGTCTCCAATTTTTTCAGTCAATTCCCAATATTTCGGCCAATAGGCCTCCATATTGGGTCTTTTTCGGGCCTTGGCCTCCACTGGTGATAGCCACCTCGGAGTTTTACTCTCTAGTAAGTCTTTATATTTCATCCAGACTGCAAAAATTGCTTTTCTGACAATGTGGCTTTTAAACAATTTATGTGCTTTAACCTTGTCGTACCATAGGTATGCGTGCCATCCAAAAGCATTATTAAAACCTTCCAGATCTAGGACATCGGTGTTTTCCAACAAAAACCAATCTTTCAGCCAGCAGAAGGCTGCAACTTCATAATACAACCTCAAGTCCGGCAGGGCAAACCCCCCTCTTTCTTTCGAATCTGTTAATATTCGACTTCCGGAGGCGGCGCAAAACCGTGATGGCGGACCTCTTCGAGCTCTGAAGAGGGGCACCGCAGAAAAGGGTTGCTCGCGACGGCGCAGCGGCAACCCATCAAGATAAACCACGGGCAGAGTGAGTCCGTGGCCGTGGGACCCGGCGGGCACCTGGAGCGACCCCGAAATCACAAAAGGAACCCCGTAAGGGGCTCCGGAGTGAAGGAGGGGGAGCGGTGCTGTGGGTTCATCGCTCTTTCTGCGGAGGCGAAGCCGCGCGGCTGTCACGGATGAGCGCTGACCTTTCTTCCAAGAAACATCGGGCTGAAACATCAAACCCGTGAGTAAGGACCTAAGATTCTACAAATCAAATCGGAAAATTTGGCTAAAAACGGGAGACGAGAAAGAGGAAGTCCGTCTTCCGACACTGCTTTCAAGATCAAAGCAGACGGTCTAAAGAGCGGAAAGCGCTGTGAACAGGGAAGCTTTGAAGCTTTAAATCGGGACTTTCGTGCACATTTGAATTTTACTTTTAAAGAATAAATACAGCATAAAATTGACCTGGAGCGGACACCCCAAGGGCAAGGGAAGACTCTAACCCCAAATTCCCGGGTGGCCGGGTAAAGTTGTTTAAACTGCGGAACTGTTGCAAGCTTCCAGATACTTTTGTAACTGGATAGTGTAATTTTGAGCTCACCTAGCTGAAGTGGATACAATTGCAGGCACCTTGCTGGAACTTTGTTATATGTTTAAAAGGGCTCTGCAGGACCTTTCTTTTAGCGTGCTGGAACTAATTTGCTTTTAAAATTGTTTTTAAAGTTGGAACAAAGAGACTTTAATTGCGGAAAGTTACCTTCTTCTTACTAAAACTTTGGTGGCACTCCCCCTAGAGGACATTGGGAATATAGAGGCCTGGGAAAGTTTCTCTGTTTACCTTCTCTCAATAGACTGTTTTTAATTCTGGACTTGCCTTTCCCATGGGATTACAACACTTGACCTTGAACGTTGACTGATGAGTGGCACAGGAAAGACAAGAGCAGCCAAAGCTAAGGAAGCTAAGGAGAAAGAGAAAGCAAAAAAGCAAGCACAGCTTTTGCAAACAACTTTAACTCAGGGACGTAGATTATCAGTTCCAGCTGTGCTTGCGACACAAAAAGTAGAAACCGAAAAGCCTGAAAAATCTGAAGAGGAAGATATGGCAGCAGGAGGAGCTGAGGCAGTACTGAAACAAGTTTTGGAACAATTGTCAGCAATAAATCAAAAAATTGATAACCAATCAACAAAAATTGACCAAGCAACATCCTCGATCCAGAAATTGACAGATCAGGTTTCCCAACATACCCAAGCAATTGAAAAATTGCAAGGAGCAACAGAAGAGAATCGTAAACTGGCAGGGGAAGCCGTTCAAATTGCAACATCAGCTAAAAAAGAAGTCGAGGAAGTTAAAGCGGAAGTCAAGCCTCTTCATAAACAGATAGGGGACCAACAAACCTATCTCTCGTTGGTGGAATTGAAAAATCGTGAGACCAACCTCAGACTAAGGGCAGTCCCAGAAATTGAACAAGAAGATTTGAAAGGACTTTTGACAACAGAGTTTACAAAGTTCTGGGACTTAAAAGAAGAAATTGATTTCAAAATTGTATCGGCTTTTCGGTTGGGAAGATTAGTAAGAAAAGATAGATCCAGAGACTGCTTAATAGCTTTGAGATCAAGGGAGGAGAGAGACAAAATACTAGGCCTACACTTCAAAAACTCAATTGTGATACAAGAGAAAAGGGTGGAAATTTACCGAGATATTCCTAAACAGTTATTGGACTTGAGAGCCACCTACTCAGATTTGGCTAAGTTGCTGAGACTCAACACAATTCCTTACAGGTGGGAGTTCCCACAAGGGCTATCATTCACTTACAAACAGAAGAAGGTTAAAATAAGATCACCAGAGGACTTACAAAAGTTCCAGCACGATCACGGAGAAGACCTCCAAAAAGAAGCAGCAGCTAATTGGCCTATACCCAACCCAGGTGGAGCAATACCTGCACCTTCGGAACCAGAGGAGAAAGAAGATACACCGCTCTAGGTGTAGCAGAATAGTTCAGGATGTCTCTGCGGCTACTCAGTTGGAATATAAATGGCGGAAATTCCCCGGAGAAAAGAAGGAGGTTATTTCACATATTGAAGAAAGAACAATTGGACATTATTTGCCTACAAGAAACCCATGTGACCAGGCTCCACAGGAAGGTTTTGGTAAATAAAAGATTAGGCCAAGAATTTATTTCGTCTGATAAAGTAAAGAAAAGAGGAGTGGTGATCTACGCTAAGGAGAGCCTGATACCCAAATTTCTATTTAAGGATGAACAAGGAAGAATTTTGGCAATTGAAATTCAAACCCAAGGAGAAAAAATATTGATATTAGGAATTTATGCCCCAAATGACGGGAAATCAGAATTTTTCAAGAAGCTGCATGAGACGTTGCTGGACTATCTGGATTATGCTAACATCATAATGATGGGAGATATGAATGGAGTGGTGTCTACACATATGGATAAGTCTTACAACCAAAACTTAACATCAGACGGCAGACTGCCCAAAACTTTTTTCGAACTGACTGACAATCTGGATTTGATCGACATATGGAGGACAAAGAATCCCCTAGGTAAAGAAGGAACTTTTTTCTCTGAGGCCCACCTGTCTTGGTCAAGGATCGACCAAATCTGGACCTCCAGGGGGCTGGCACCCAAGACTAAAAAGGTGGAAATCTGCCCAAAAACATGCTCCGACCACAACGCCTTGAAAATAGAACTTAGATTAACTCAACCCGGTTCCTTCAGATGGAGAATGAATGACACACTACTAAGAGATCAAGAGATTGTGAAAAAGGCCCAAAAAACATTAAAGGACTATTTTGAGATAAATCTGAATACTACAGTTGAAAAAAGAACGATCTGGGACGCAAGCAAAGCTCTTATGAGAGGGTTTCTGATACAACAGAATTCAATCAAGAAAAAACTCTGGAACGGAAAGAAGGATAAAATATTGGAGAAAATACACCAAGGAGAAAAAAAACTGAGAACCAAACCAAAGTCCAAGGAGGTGCTGAGAGAAATTAAATTCTACCAAGCAGAATACTCAAAATTGATTAATCAGGAGATTGAATGGAAAATAAAACAGATGAAGCAAAGATCTTTTGAATCAGCAAATAAATGTGGAAAGCTGCTAGCTTGGCAGCTGAAAAAAAGACAAAAGCTAAACACGATAACAAATCTAGAGATTGATGGAAGGATCGTACAGAAACCAGAAGAAATTAGGAGGTGCTTCCACAGATACTTCAAAGAACTGTATGCACAGGGGCCCCAGAAAGAATCAGAGATAGATCAATTTTTAAAGATAAATGGACTATCAAAAATAACTCAAGATAAAAGATCAATCTTGAACTCTACAATAACCTTACAGGAAATTGAAGGTGCCATTCAGAATATGCAACTAGGCAAATCTCCAGGCCCGGATGGACTTACCTCCAAATATTACAAGGTTCTGAAGGACTATTTGATACAACCTTTGTTGGAGGTAACCAGATTATGGATGGGAAGAGGGCACCAGAAACGTGGAAAGAAGCCTTCATCACATTGATACCTAAGTCAGAATCTGAAAAGACTCAGCTTAAAAACTACCGTCCCATCTCACTCCTAAATGTGGATTACAAAATATTTGCAGACATTTTGGCAAATAGACTTAAAAAAGTCTTAAATGAAGTAATTCATAAAGACCAAGCTGGCTTTCTCCCTGGTAGACATTTATATGAGAACACTAGAAACATCATTGACATTTTAGAACTTTTGCAGACTAACAGGAACACAAGGGCGGTGTTAATCTTTATTGATGCGGAGAAAGCATTTGACAACATATCTTGGATGTTTATGAAGAAGAACTTGGAAGGGATGGGAGTGGGACGGGGGTTTGAGAATGGATTACATGCAATCTATTCAGAACAAAAAGCTAAATTAATAGTGAACAATGTGGTGACGGAGGAATTTAAAATTGAAAAAGGGACACGACAAGGGTGCCCTCTATCCCCTCTGTTATTTATTTCAGTCCTGGAGGTGCTATTGAATATGATCAGAGAGGACCGGTTGGTACAAGGGATAGAGGTCGGAGTGAAACAATATAAACTGAAAGCTTTTGCAGATGACCTAGTTTTGACACTGCAGGAGCCAGAATCCAGTACAAAAAGAGCTCTCGAACTTATATCTGAATTTGGTCGGGTGGCGGGATTTAGGTTGAATAAACAAAAAACTAAGGTTCTGACCAAAAATTTAACAATTACAGAAACAGAGGGGTTTCAGAGAGAAACAGAACTGAATGTGGTTAAAAAAGTGAAATACCTTGGGATCTATTTGTCCTCCAAGAATTTGAATTTATTTAAGGATAATTATGAGAAATGTTGGTTGGAAGTTAAAAAGGATTTAGAAATTTGGTCAAGATTGAAACTTTCCTTGTTGGGAAGAATTGCAGCTATAAAAATGAATGTGTTGCCGAAAATGTTATTTTTGTTTCAAACCTTACAGATCGTGGACAGAGTGGATTGCTTTGGAAAATGGCAGAAGGATATATCTAGATTTATCTGGCAGGGCAAAAAGCCCCGAATAAAGTTTAAAATATTAACAGATTCGATGGAATGTCTGTACCATTCCTAAGGCTGCAGGAGCAACAAGGACGGACTGCTATAACACCTTAGAAATCAAGCGTGTGCCATGAGCTCACTTCATCATAAAGTGCATGAAGTAACTGTGAGATTATATATCACATATACACAGGAACTAACAAGGTGAGAATGAAAGGGCAACAACAAAAACACGTCCTTTTTCGCTGGGCTGCAAAACAGGAACCCAGTATGTGTCACTGAAATCCAACATTATCCCTTGTTACACTGCTATACAGTACCAAGAAATCGGTTCCCTGGACAGCCATGTCCAACTCTAGGCCTGGGAGGTATGTGAGTGGCTTGAGCTAGAGCCTGAAGTCTTGTCCCCAATGCTGTTTAATGTCTTGGTCTTTTGGAATTTGGGGAAAGGATGCTGATGACATGTAGCTCTCTCCACAACATCTGAGTCAGGAGAGGCTGGATTTAGGTTTGATGTGGCCCTAAGCCACTGATGGTAATAGGACCCTTTATATGTCCAGCTGTCCTCTGTCAGCAACAAATTGTCACTGTTTTTTTGTGTTGAATATATGTTATATGGTAATTTATGGACCTTAGGTATCTGAAGCCATTTGCACATGCAGAACGTAGGCACTCTGAAATATTTTCAGAGTTGAGAGTGGATTTCATGCTCTTTATTCAGCTCATAGTGGTGAGGAGGAATGGTTCCCCCACAATATCTGCTTTATATACATTATTTACACAATGGGCTGCACGTGATTGGCTAATTCTCCTGTAGGCCAATCAGGTTGTGGATTCACTTCCACCTGGAGCTGGATTGGGTGGCTCCTGCGGACCAATCAGACTGCTGCATTGTTCTAGGACCAATCAGACTGCTGCATTCTGAATCCTATTCAACTCAGTACATTACACCCCCTATATATAGAAATGAGCAAACCAGTGATATTTTAGGGAGCAGGCTAGCAGGCGGGGTCCATTACTTACATCATAGGAGCCTACACAACACAAAACACTGTTGTTATATGTAGGTTTTATTTTATTAGTTTTTATCTTATATTCTGGAAATGTACATTCATGTTTGTTTCTTTAATTTTTTTGGGTGGGGCCCCCAGCTATAGCTTGTTTAGCTTATACGTAAATCCAGCACTGAGGCTGTGCATGATAGGAACTGCTGCCTGGGTGCACAGGTGGTGTGGATGAGGGCTAATAAGCTGCGCTTGCACATTTAGAAAAGAAAAAAGGTACTTTGGATTGGTGGTTCTTGTGCCTGGGAGAAAGGCCAGTTCCCTGTGTTCTGGAGGGAGTTGAATTCCTTCTGAAAGAACAGGCTCAGAGTATGTGGGTTATGCTGGATCCATCTTTGCCGCTCTGGCAGCCTCAGTGGCTAGGAGTGCCTTTTTACCAGCTGCAACTGGTACATCAACTACAGCTGTCCTTCAACAAGGATAGTCTGGCCATGGTGATTCCTGCATTGGTAACCTCAAGTCTTGATTATTGCCATGAACTTGATGTAGAGCTTCCAGAAATTCAGCTTGTGCTAAGCACTGTGGTTACACTATTGATGGGGACAGGGACATGTTTCAGGTGCTCAAAAACTTTCAGAGGCTGCTCATGCACTATTCGGCCAGATCCAAGGTTCTTGAATTAATTTGCAAGTCCCTTAGCAACTTGGGTCCATTATACATCAGGGACCACCCTTATATGACTGAGGTCGATGGGGGAGTCACTGTTAGTGGTCCGCCTTGCTCAGATGCATGACTCATATCCACAAGGAACCATGAGTTCAGTACTACAGGTCCAATTTTACAGAACTCCCTGCCAGTTGATGCAGTCTCTGCCAGTTAGACAGAACCCCTTCCTGTTGAACTATATATAAACCTCCAGTGGGCTTCTTAACTCAGTTTACAGTTTTAAGTCATGTATCGTCTTATAGCATTGGGTCTCCTTAGAGGCAACTGTAATTGAGGGGTAGACAAATTGCTGAAATAAAAAAAAAATTAAAATGCATAGGAAGCTGGAGGCATTACTCTGTTGACCAGGAGAAAGCAAACAGCAAGTCTCTTAATGTTTATATGAGATCTGGCCAATCCAGAGGAGTCATGATGCTTGCCAGCTACTGAGTCCCTCTTCCCTTCTATGCCTGAAGAGGGCTAAAGCATGGTTTGGATGGGCAAGAACTTAACTACACAGGTCTGCATGCACCCAGGATTAATCTACACCGGTGAGTTATAACATTAAAAAAGCATTATAAAAATGTGACATCAGAGGGCACTGTAGAGCGGCAATGGGAAATTGCATTGGGAGCTATATATATATATATATATATAAAGAGAGAGAGAGAGAGAGAGAGAGAGAGAGATTTTTAAATTAAAAAATAGTGTTTTCCAGATCAGTGTAGATCCAGCCCCAATATTTCGTTTAACTTTGTCCCTCAGCTGCTACTATGCGCACCATGTTAGTACACTAGTGCTAAGATCTATGTAAACTGCTCTGAGCTTCTTTTCTTTTCTTTTCTTTTTTTATAATCAAGCAAATGTTTTTATTTATTTTATGAAATAAATAAATACAGTAGTACAATGTCTGTCCACGCTAATGATTCTTGACGTGCTGAAAAGTGTAGCGTGCAGAGTGCTTGAGGATGCAATTTAAGCAAGACACCAAGTACCGGTAAATGCATCTTGAATGTCTGAATCCCATTTAAATTGAGTCTGAGGCCTAAGCCCACACAGTGCATGGTGGATCACAAAGCTAGCCTGCAATCCTCGTGAGTCCCTTGTGCCAGTAGTCTACTGACATCCAAGAGTAAAGGTCTAACACAATTGAAAAGGTTGGGAAAAGAAGCCACGCGTGTGTTCCCTGCTACCTTACACCCCCATTATATTGTCAGAACTTTAACAGTTTATCTGCTTGTTAAAAGGCAGGTTAAAATATTTGGCTTGATTTGGTATACGTCCCAATTATAGTAGTCACACTGCTGAATATATACTTCCAGTGTTGTGAAGAAAAGCACGTCAGTCCAATCTGTTCCTTACTCATTTCTAACTTGTCAGTGTTTTTCTGCTCGTAATTATTTTGGTTCTCAGCTTGTGTTTTCTTTTCAGCACAGGTTTCCACCCTCTCCTTCCCTTCCCTTCCCTTACACTTGTTCTACTTGAAAATGTTCATATTAGCATGCAGATGGTTTTTTGATCACAGATTTTTTTTTTCATCCTTCCCATGTCGAACAGCATATTTTGTTCTTCCGTTTCCTTTATCTTTGGGTTTTCTATTTTGGATTCAGTGTATTGCCACAGTTCTGCATTGTGGACGTAAACACCTCCTGCTTCTTCTCATTTTTCTAGTGTTGCAGAAGAGGGAGGGGAAGAGGGAGAGAGAGGGAGAGAGAGAGAGAGGAGAACACATGCTACAAAGGAGGTGCTCAAACACTTTTCATTGCACATCTTTCCAGGGCTAGAACAATACAACCTCCAAACCTCCCAAGGTCAAAAAGACAAGGATCAGCTGATGACCCTTGCCCCTCTCTTTGCATTTTGTGCTAACAAATTAATTGTTATGATTAATGTTGCTGATGCTTTGTTATTTTTTATTATTCACTATTCATATTGTCCTATCGTATGCATGACAATTGCACACATCACTACTGTGATCCCAGGCCGTTGACAAAGGAGGGACGTTCCCCCTGCGCCTTGCTCACTGCATCCAGTTTTGCTCATCTCCAGGTCCTCAGCTCACAAGTACTTCATTTTCCTGTTGTAAGCAGTCCATGCAGCGACTTACAAATGAGTGGCCCACTAGCTGTAGTGTCCCACTAGGCGGGAAGAGTTCTTAAAGGTAAAGGTAAAGGTACCCCTGCCCGTACGGGCCAGTCTTGACAGACTCTGGGGTTGTGCGCCCATCTCACTTAAGAGGCCGGGGGCCAGCGCTGTCCGGAGACACTTCCGGGTCACGTGGCCAGCGTGACAAGCTGCATCTGGCGAGCCAGCGCAGCACACGGAAATGCCGTTTACCTTCCCGCCAATAAGCGGTCCCTATTTATCTACTTGCACCTGGGGGTGCTTTCGAACTGCTAGGTTGGCAGGCGCTGGGACCGAGCAACGGGAGCGCACCCCGCTGCGGGGATTCGAACCGCTGACCTTTCGATCGGCAAGCCCTAGGCGCTGAGGCTTTTACCCACAGCGCCACCCGCGTCCCTGTTCTTGGCACATGGCAAATCACCTGGCAGTACAGCGAGCCACGAACACCTAGGTGGCTTGGCAGGGAAGGTGTTCTAATGCACAGTTACAGGATGTCCCACTAGCAGGATGGAAGGGGAAGAATCATACCCTTTGTTTTTTAAATGTCCACCACCAGTTTAAACATGAAACAGAAAGAACTTGTCTTTCTTCTTTAATCCTATTGGGACAATGCACTGGTGGCAATGAGAATTCTTTAAGCTAGGGCAGTAATGCAAAAGATCTTGCTCCTAACCCTCACCAAATGACCCCATCACTTTAACAGAGGGTTTTCCTTTCTGCTCTTAACAGAGCAGATCATGTGGCATCCTATGTATTCTAATACTTTCAAAACAAAATAATTTTAAAAGGAATCCAAACACAGAAGGCTCTTAAGTATTTGTGGATGCCACCCTGAGCACTTTCAAAAGTAGTAGAGTCAGCTCAGAAGAAGGTCCTTTCAACACTGATCCCAAAGAAGGAAGGAAGGAAGGAAGGAAGGAAGGAAGGAAGGAAGGAAGGGTGTCATCCTGCTTTTAGTATCAAAAAACCAATATCCCGCTTGTAACACTCAGTCTATTCACCCATAACTGGAAGATGTTAATTAATGTTATGTCACTTTGCTCTGTGAATTACAACTACATATATTTCGCACAATATTAAGTGCAGTCTGACCCTCAAAATGCCATCGTTTATATGTGAATGAGGACTCTTGCCAGCACACCAGACTGAACGTTAAAAACAGATTAAAGAAGGATTGGCCCATGAAGGTCTATTAAGTTACTTGGTCTGTAAATGCATTCTTGTTTATCAAGGTGTCCCTAACCTGTGATTGCCAGACGTTGGCAGGGAGTAACTTCACCGAATGATTGGGTGAACTGCCAGCTTTGCTCTGGCTGTGTCCTGCGATCAGAGACTTGGCTGGATACAATATCAGTCACACCTCCGCTTTTCTTCTTTGGCTATCAAGTCGGATATTGGGATCACAGCCTAAATTGCTTTTATGAATTTAGATACAACCAGAGCTGCTTCTGGTGTCAAAGAAGAGTCAGGCGGCTAGCAAAAGATCACAGACACAGGGGACAGAAATATAATACAGTGGTACCTCGGGTTACACACGCTTCAGGTTACATACGCTTCAGGTTACAGACTCTGCTAACCCAGAAATAGTACCTCGGGTTAAGAACTTTGCTTCAGGGAGAGAACAGAAATCGTGCTCCGGCGGCATGGCAGCAGCAGGAGGTCCCATTAGCTAAAGTGGTGCTTCAGGTTAAGAACAGTTTCAGGTTAAGAACGGACCTCCGGAACGAGTTAAGTACTTAACCCGAGGTACCACTGTAAAGAAATGCTCCCGGAACCAGGCAGAGGGACTTCTCGGTAGTGGCGCCCTCCCTGAGGAACACCCTCCCTTCAGATGTCAAGGCAATAAAGAACTACCGTATTTTTCGCTCTATAAGATACACCAGACCACAAGACTAGTTTTTGGAGGAGGAAAACAAGGAAAAAAATATTCTGAATCTCAGAAGCCAGAACAGCAAGAGGGATCACTACGCAGTGAAAGCAGCAATCCCTCTTGCTGTTCTGGCTACTGGGATAGCTGTGCAGCCTGCATTCGCTCCATAAGACGCACACACATTTCCCCTTACTTTTTAGGATGGAGAAAGTGATTCTTATAGAGCAAAAAATACGGTATATAATGTTTAGAAGTCATCTGAAGGCAGCCCTGTATCGGGAGGTTTTAAAACACTTGATGTTTTTATTATGTTTCTAGATATGCTGTAAGCTGCCCAGAGTGGCAAGGTAAAAATGATCATCATCATGATCATCATTATTGGTACACCTTGTAGAACTGAGGTAAGACAACGGATATGATGACATTCTCAGAACTCAGGACAAACAATATGTTTTAGTATCAAGATTTTGCTTTGATTCCCTCGGAGTCTCCTTTCTTCCTGCTATGAATCATACACCAGAGGAAGACTCTGTGTGCCTAGTGAAGATTTCAAAGAGGTGGTTGATGTAACCTTTCTACCTTCTTCCCCCTGGAACTATCCTCGAGAGAATTCTCTGCATTTGATCCCAGAGAGGTGTCTCGTTCAGCATCCTCAGAGACAGCTCCACACAGCCAAGTCACAAAATCAAAGAACTGTAGCGTTGGAAGGGACCCTGAGGATGATCTTAGTCCAACCCCCTGCAATGCAGGAATATGCAGCTGTCCCATACAGGGACCGAACCTGCAACCTTGGTATTATCAGCACCATGCTCTAACTGAGCGACCCAGTTGCGCAGAAACTGGACTTGCAACAGCCTGCCACTCCTGCTGCAACTGTGGAAGAATCATATATACACCGTATTTTTTGCTCTATAAGACTCACTTTTTCCCTCCTAAAAAGTAAGGGGAAATATGTGTGCGTCTTATGGAGCGAATGCAGGCTGCGCAGGTATCTCAGAAGCCAGAACAGCAAGAGGGATTGCTGCTTTCGCTGCGCAGCAATCCCTCTTGTTGTTCTGGCTTCTGATATTCAGAATATTTTTTTTCTTGTTTTCCTCCTCCAAAAACTAGGTGAGTCTTGTGGTCTGGTGCATCTTATAGAGCGAAAAATACGGTTATATGATTAAATCATGCAATGTGGTTTCACACCTAGCCTGGAGCACTCACATAATTAGCAGGCCTTCATTTCCCAGCAGTAACAAAATGATGCTATGTAAAAATCCAAGACCGTTTCAGCTTGGCGTGAACCCAGTGGTCTGTGTTTCCATGAAAATACTGTGGCATTTTAGAAACAAAGCAAAGCAAAGCTGGCTCTACACCAGTGGATGGAAACACTCACTTGAAAGTGGAGGGGGGGATAAATAAATAAAACTGGGTATGCTGCAACCAGCCCCTTTAGCTACACAAGCCAAGGTGGCCTCAGTTGCTTTTAATGTTGTAAATGCCAGCCAACTTAGCAGGTGTTTTCAGCTGCAGAAGGGTACAAAAAGGTGGGGAGGGGGAGGGGCGATGGAGATGGGCACAGTTGCATATGTGAGCGAGGAGAACAGTATGGGGTAAGCCCCCCAAGAAACACTATTTAAACAGCATTTTAAAAAACGCTGCTGTAATTCTTAACAGCGTTGTTAAAGAGACTTTTAAAAAGTAATAGTCCTTCTTTCCCTCTCCCAGAGGCAGCTTCCAACTGACAGCTCTGTGGGGAATGCAGGAGGCGCTTTCTAAAAACCTTTCAAAAGAAGATTTTAGAGGCTATTAAAAAAGATATATAACATTCTTCATAAACCATCTTAAACAGTTTACTCCTTGGCTGAGCAGTTTACTCCTCAGCTAGCCTCCGCCTAGCCTATAAAGTTAAGAGGAATAGCATTTTTACCTTGACATATTTGCCTCCCACCTTTCCCTCAAAGGGCTCAGAATGATGTAGGGTTGATTGGGGATTTGACATGTCAACTGACCAAATTGTCTTTTTGTGGGGGTGACTGGTTAAATACTGGTCAAATTGAAGTCACGTTTTAATATATATATATATGTATTTTAAAAAGCATTAAAATTATTGGAAAAACAGAAAGGCTATCTTAAAGTGCCAACCTAAACACTAAGCTTATTTGCAGGATTGCAGCCTAGCCAATCAAACTTAAATGTGTGCATGGGTTATATAGGTGGTATATAACTCCCAGCAAATTATCTAAAATGTATAAATTGAGATCTAACACTTGCTGGAGGTGTAAACAGGCAGAAAGGACAGTGTTTCACATGTGGTGGGGTTGCAAAAAAAATTAAGAATTTTTGGGATATTATATACGAGGAGTTGAAGAAAATGTTTACGCAAACCTTTATTAAAAATACCCAAAAACCCAGAAGCTTTATTGTTGGGATCTTAGACTCGGATATACCAAATGGAAAAGTGCATATTTTAATACACCCCAACGGCAGCTAGAATATGAATAGCTAAGAAGTGGGAAAGTGAAATAGTACCAACAAAAAAGGAATAGCAGGATAAGCTATTTGAATATCTTGAGTTGGCAAAAATGACAGATGCATTTAGGAGACAACCTAACCAAAAATTCCAAAAGGAATGGGGAATCCCTATTTTCATCTGAGAAATGCTGGCGGGGACGCAGGTGGCGCTGTGGTCTAAAGCACTGAGCCTCTTGGGCTTGCCGATCGAAAGGTCGGTTGTTCAAATCCCTGCGATGGGGTGAGCTCCCGTTGCTCAGTCCCAGCTCCTGCCAACCTAGCAGTTTGAAAGCACGCCAATGCAAGTAGATAAATAGGTACTGCTGTGGCGGGAAGGTAAATGGAGTTTCCGTGTGCTGCTCTGGTGTCTGTGTTCCATTGCACAAGAAGCGGCTTAGTCATGCTGGCCACATTACCTGGAAAAACTGTCTGCGGAGTAGACAAACGCTCAGCCTGTAAAGCGAGATGAGCGCCGCAACCCGAATCGTTCGCGGCTGGACTTAACTGTCAGGGGTCCTTTACCTTTACCTTTTATGCATGTGGGGAATTCTAAGATTCCTTGAATGCATTATTTCACTTAAAACTGGATTTAAAATGGCACATACCTTGTTTGGGACGTGGGTGGCGCTGTGGGTTAAACCACAGAGCCTAGGGCTTGCTGATCAGAAGGTCGGCGGTTCGAATCCCTGCGGCGGGGTGAGCTCCCGTTGGTCGGTCCCTACTCCTACCAACCTAGCAGTTCAAAAGCACGTCAAAGTGCAAGTAGATAAATAGGTACCGCTCCTGCGGGAAGGTAAACGGTGTTTCCGTGCACTGCTCTGGTTTGCCAGAAGCGGCTTAGTCATGCTGGCCACATGACCCGGAAGCTGGCCACATGACCCTTTACCTTTATACCTTGTTTATAAAACCATGGCTAGAGAATTTGGACAGATTCAGTCGTGTGGTATATTTTAAAGCCCAGGGCATAAAAGGTCTGACAAAAGCAAAACTCTTCTCATTTCTCAAACTAGCTGGTTTTGATTCTGCAAGGGAGAGATGATGGGACTCAACTGTGGCGGGGCGGGAGTGTCAAATGAAGGGCGGGGGGGGGAAATGGTCCCCAAATTGTCTTTAGCCTTGCTGCAGACTGTACGGCGAGAGTGGTGGAATGCCAAGGGAGCTGAATTTGTGCAGCTTACTGTCCAGTTCAGAATGTACTGCAGTGAGAGAAACATGCAGCGCAGCTCCAAACGCTCTGGAGCCTTGTGGATTTGGAGACAACGACCCAGTTTCTGCCCTCTGTTCCATCCATGCAATCCTATGAAGAAAATGGGATCGTACATGTGCAGCTGAGGGCAGAATTTAGCCCGAAGACACCTTCAGGCACAATTCTTGACCTCCACACTCTTCCCCCAAGGCTCTTTTTATGTGGCTGCTTTGCTCTTGCTCTCTCTAATTCCGTTTGCTTCTCTTTGCAAATTCGGGCTTTGGCTTTCCTTCCACGAGCCAAACTGGGATGCATTTTTGTGAGACGGAAATGGCAGGAAACTGCCTTTCTTCCTTGGGCTATCAGTACAGCCCTTGGGTGGGCACAAAAGAAAAGTGGACTGTGCCCTTAGAGCAGCCATGTGGGGAGCAACCCTCTTTTCTTTGAAAAGGGTATCCCGTTTAAGTTTGGCTTAAAGATAAATATAGTAACTCTAAGGGAGAGCAGGGGGGATCTTGGTTGCAGCAGGAACCTGCTTACAGTCTTATCCTCCATTGTGGTGAGGTTATACAGTGTTTCTCTTTAAATTATTGCTACTATTTCTAAATCTGCATCTATACATGTAAATTACTAATAAATAACTACTATTTCTAAATTTAGATATAGTAGCATATGTATATTCTATGCAACTCTTCTGTTCACTTTTCTGATGATGCCTTTCCTTTTTTCAACTATGAGTGATAATAATAATAACAACAACAACAACAATAATTATTGTATTACCCGCCCATCTGTCTGGGTTTCCCCAGCCACTCTGGGCGGCTTCCAACAGAATATTAAAAACACAGTAAAACATCAAACATTAAAAACTTCCCTAAACAGGGCTGCCTTCAGATGTCTTCTAAAAGTCAGATAGTTATTTATTTCCTTGACATCTGATCCAGGGAGGGTGTTCCACAGGGCGGGAGCCACTACCGAAAAGGCCCTCTGCCTGGTTCCCTATAACCTCACTTCTCACAGTGAGGGAACCGCCAGAAGGCCCTCAGAGCTGGACCTCAGTGTCCTGGCAGAACGATGGGGGTGGAGACACTCCTTCAGGTATAACATTAAAGACACACACACAAACCATCACTATACCCAAGTCAGCACCAGTCATATGTTTACCCAGAAGGACATGCAAAGAGTTGGTCCTAGGTTTGAACAAGTCCTCAGCAAAGTCCTGCCTGATACCCGCCTGCCTCCATATGCCAGTGGCCCTCTTGGCTTCAGCTGGGGAAATTCCCCTTAGATTTTCCCACAGTCCTCCAGGAATGCTATGCCAGGGCTCTGCTACTGACACAGGAGGCCTTTGGCAGACTTCAGCATTGGCAGGCTATGCAAGCACATTGGGATCCTGACCCCTGCCCTAGGGTGTTGTGGGTACCTGAGACAGCAAAATACTGCATGGTTTGGGGCGACTAAATTCAGCCCTCCCTTACTCAGTCCCACCCAACTTCCATGCAGAGCTCCATAAAAGTTCAGCATTAAACTGGTAAAAAGGGTAAGCATTTTGGGAGCTATTTAGTGATATTCCCCCCCTTTCCCCCTCCTCTCTGTACCCTTTTCGCACACTGGAAATGCTTGCTGGAGAATATTTAACTCTAGCATAGTGCCATTCAGAAAACAACAATGTATTGGTCCTCCATCTGTTCCTGTATTGGCCATCCTGTAAAACTGGTTACTAAAAAGGGGCAGAGGTAATTCTGATAACCTCTTCAGGTGAGGGAAGAGGCTAACCCCAAAGCAGGAGAAGGAGCTAAAACATGCCCAACTTTAAATTATGCGATTCTCTCTCACTCACTCACTTCTAGATGTGTGTTTCTTCCTTCCTGCTTTGAAGACAGCTCAGACACTCATAGGGCATGGATCTAGCGTTTAAAATGTAAAGCCCTCAAGCTCATGACAATGGTAAGCTGTTGATTAAAAGGGAAGCCACGGAGTGAAATCAAAAAGTTAAGAGTTCAAGCAGGGCCACAGAAAGAAATGCCAGCACTTAAATATCGGCATATCCTTTGATATATTTTTTCAACGTGTGTGTTTTACTTACTAAAGATAGTGAGACCCCAGAGGACAAAAAGGAAAAGAAAGAACTATTTTGAACTGAAAACCAACCCTAACTATAAAGCACGTCCCCTTACCACTTTAGGGTATAGCCATCCATTGTAACCCTTAAAATAAACACTGGATCCTCTGAATATTATATTAAAACGTGAGAAAAGTGCAGGATGCATATATCGGCTGATATTTAACAAGTAATTTCATATCTGGGGAAAGAATTGCCTTTTGCAATGAATGCAAACCTGGAAATATCTTTGAAAGTTTGAACTAGTTTCCCGTGTTGATCGCCATGGGCTGGTAGCCTCCAAAGTGGACTACAGTGGTACCTCGGGTTACAGATGGTTCAGGTTACAGACGCTTCAGGTTACTGACATAGTACCTCGGGTTACGAACTTTGCTTCAGAATGAGAACAGAAATCGTGCGGCGGCAGCAGGAGGCCCCATTAGCTAAAGTGATACCTCAGGTTAAGAACAGTTTCAGGTTAAGAACAGACCTCCAGAAGGAATTAAGTTCTTAACCCAAGGTACCACTGTATTGCAATGCACCGGGGCTACCTTTCAAGATTGTTTGGAAAGTTCTGTTCTGTGCCACAGCCTGTTTATTGGGGGTTGAAGCGATGGGACTACATACCACACCATTGTATATAGCATATATTTTAAAAATCTTACAGCAGACCCCACTTCATTCCCATGCACAATTCAAAGTTTTGTTCTCAAAGCCCTAAAATGCATTTGGCCCTGGAGGCATTATGGAGCATTTCCTCCCACATGGCCCCTTGCCAGGACTCCCATACATGGAGATCGTTTTCTGAGTCCTGTTTCTTCTTCATCTAAAGTCACATTGGTGAGTAAGAGGCGCAGTGGTGTGATGGACATAAATCCTTATTGATGGGCTAGCTTGAATCATAGAATCATAGAGTTGGAAGAGACCACAAGGGCCATCGAGTCCAACCCCCTGCCAAGCAGGAAACACCATCAGAGCACTCCTGACATATGGTTGTCAAGCCTCTGCTTAAAGACCTCCAAAGAAGGAGACTCCACCACACTCCTTGGCAGCAAATTCCACTGTCGAACAGCTCTTACTGTCAGGAAGTTCTTCCTAATGTTTAGGTGGAATCTTCTTTCCTGCAGTTTGGATCCATTGCTCCGTGTCCGCTTCTCTGGAGCAGCAGAAAACAACCTTTCTCCCTCCTCTATGTGACATCCTTTTATATATTTGAACATGGCTATCATATCACCCCTTAACCTCCTTTTCTCCAGGCTAAACATGCCCAGCTCCCTTAGCCGTTCCTCATAAGGCATCGTTTCCAGGCCTTTGACCATTTTGGTTGCCCTCCTCTGGACACGTTCCAGTTTGTCAGTGTCCTTCTTGAACTGTGGCACCCAGAACTGGACACAGTACTCCAGGTGAGGTCTGACCAGAGCAGAATACAGTGGCACTATTACTTCCCTTGATCTAGATGCTATACTCTATACTCTAGCTTGCTCATGGTTGCTGCCAGACTGCTGACTGGGAGTGGCCACCAGGACCCAGGGGCGGAGCTACCTGCCCCGGCACCCGGAGCGGGGGTGGGGGTAGCCTCCCGTGTGGCGAGCGTGCCTAGCTGCCCGCTGCCCGCACAGCGAGCGTTGGGAGAGGTGCCGCTAGCCACCCGCGTGACGAGTGTTGGGGGGTGTTGCTAGCTGCCCATGGCAGCATTATCCCTAGCGGCCCGCTGCCAGTGCAGCCAGTGTCTGGGGGCGCCACCCATGCGAGCGGGGGGCTGGCATGGTGATGTCACCCACCCTCACGGCTGACACACATTGCACATGGCACCCCCCGCACCTGCCTTCCTCTGCCAGTGACAGGACCATATAACACTAAAGGATCTACACTGACTCCCAGTGTGTTTCAAAGTTTTGGTGTTGACCTTTAAAGCCCTAAACAGCTTTGGACCTGCATACCTGAAAGAGCATCTCCACTCCCATTATTCAGTCCGGACACTGATATTCAGCTCTGAGGGCCTTCTGGCAGCTCCCTCACTGCGAGGTTACAGGGAACCAGGCAGAGGGCCTTCTTGGTAGTGGCGCCCGCCCTGTGCAATGCCCTCCCATCAGATGTCAAGGAAATAAAGAATTATCTGACTTTTAGAAGACATCTGAAGACAGCTCTGTATAGGAAAGTTTTTAATGCTTGATGTCTTCCTCTTTTAATGTTTTGGAAGCCACCCAGAGCGGCTGGGGCCACCTAGTCAGATGGGTGGCATATAAATAATAATAAATTACTACTACTACTACTACTACTAAAAAGGGGCAGGTGACACCATCGTCTAAACCACTGAGCCTCTTGGGCTTGCTGATTGGAAGGCGATTTAAATCCACTTGACGGGGTGCATTCCCGTTGCTCTGTCCCAGCTTCTGTCAACCTAGCAGTTAGAAAGCACACCAGTGCAAGTAGGTAAACAGGTACCACTGCAGCAGGAAGGTAAACTGTGTTTCGGTGTGCTCTAGCACTCATCACGGTGTTTTGTTGCACCAGAAGCGGTTTAGTCATTCTGGCCACATGACCTGGAAAGCTGTCTGTGGACAAACACCGGCTCCCTTGGCCTGAAAGCGAGATGAGCACTACACCACATAGTTGCCTTTGCCTGGACTTAACCATCCAGGGGTCTTTTACCCTTTACTGAATAATACTACCACAGGAAACATTAAAACCTATTGGTTCCAATGGGCATTGCAGGAAGTAGAAACAAGGTTAATTCATTCCAGTTTTATTAGCCTCATTCAAATAAGGGGGGGAAAGGAAAATAGCAAAACCTAAAGGCTCACTTTAATGAAGAGATGCTGGGCCACATCAGTCGCTGGCCCTGATTTACACCCCAAGTGGCTTTGCCTCACTGAAATGTGTCCTTGAACTCTGATCATCACCTCTGGATGAAAGAAGGAGAGTTGTCAGCAGGGTATGTTCATGTGCAGAAACCAGCCTACTGTACAAAGGTAAAAATTTACATTCATTGGCTCCGCCCAGTTTTGCCACTGTGGCCGTGTGGCCCTTGGGAGGTTGTGCAGACAGGAATGTCACACTGGGATGTAAAAGCTCTCCACCTCCAGGGCTTTTTTCAGCCAGAACTCACTGGAACTCAATTTGGGCACCTCTCAGGTGGGCGCCATTCCAAGAGAATGAGGGCAGCTTTCATGGTGGGTTCCGACATCTCTTTTTCTAGAAAGATAGCACTGCCTACCACTGTGTGGGAATGTTAAGTATAGTAGGAAAGGATATACAGTGGTACCTCGGGTTAAGTACTTAATTCGTTCTGGAGGTCTGTTCTTAACCTGAAACTGTTCTTAACCTGAAGCACCACTTTACCTAATGGGGCGTCCTGCTGCTGCTGTGCCATCGGAGCACGATTTCTGTTCTCATCCTGAAGCAAAGTTATTAACCTGAGGTACTATTTCTGGGTTAGCGGAGTCTGTAACCTGAAGCGTATGTAACCCAAGGTACCACTGTGTTGAGTAAGTATTATCCTTCCTTCACCCATGCTAGCAAGTGATGTAGCAGAGCAGATTTCCTTAGAAGCTAGTTTGCAGATTTGTCTGAATCTCTTAGTTAAGATTATTTCCTGGTGTCCCCTTTAATCCCTCTTAAATGAAGAATAAAGACACAAGAGTCTTTCTAAGTAACAAAAAGTTTACTCACATTTCAGTTCACAATATGATCCCTGAAAGGCAGACTTTGCTTGGTAGTTACATAAACAAAGTGTGAGTTAATCTCACATGGAGACTGAACTCCTGTGCTGCTGGCTGAGAGCCAGCAGACAGCAAAATTACATTAATAGAACAAAATGGCTGCAGGAGAGCAGCATGGCAGCAAAAGAACAACAAGACAAGACAACAAGAAGACAAAACTAGACTGAGAAAATGGCTGCAAGACTCGGCTCTTTTATGGAGTCAGCCAGAGCCACGCCCATCTCCCAGGTCACATGCAGGGACAGGAAGCTCCAGACCCGTGGAACAGGAAGTTACACTGACTGGATGGCCCCCTGCCTGTGTCCACTCTAGGGAAATAAGGAATGTTGCATTTGAGTGCTCCAGTGGGTTACATCCCAAACCCTGATATCAAGAAAATGTTATTTAAACAATAGGACTAACAATAACGAACATAATAAACTATCAAAAATGAAAAGCCAGCTACCTATTTTACAGTCTACTGTGTATCCAAGTATCTTCGACGGGGATTAATGTTTAATTGCTCTTGCTTGTGTTTTGCCATGCTGCTCTGAACTTGAAAGGTCTATCCCCTGTTGATTTTCCCCAACACCTGGTAAACAGAGATATAGTGCTTCACAGGATGGAGGTTTCATTTGGCTGCCATGGCCTTTGTTTGACCTGTGCTTGAAATATCTGTACAGATCACTATTTCTAAAAGCCCTCCCCTAAAAAAATAAAACAACGATAATCTTTGATTAAGATCTCGGGTTTCTTTTAAGAGCACCCTCCCAAATGCAAATTAAGATTTGAATATCAAAATGATAGACTTCTGCTAATCTTCCTTCTTATGCAGGCATAAATTGTTAATCACATCCCATGCGCTGTGGTTTAATACCAACTTTAATAAAAATTGTTGCCTAGAGCCAAAAGACAGTTGGGATTCTGTCTCTTAAAAGTTTGGTTGCCCCATTCACATTTTCATAGCCGGGGGGCTCTTGGGCTGCCATTGATATCCACCCCTTTGAAATGTGCTCATTTTGAAGCTATTCTTAAATTATTAAACACCTTATTAGGGAAAAGATTAGCTTGGGGGAGTAGAGAGAGAGAGAGAGAGAAAGAGAGAGATTGAGTTGTATTTAGACAAAGGAAAAGAAATGATTGGAACAATAAGGGGGAGAACGGAAGGGAAATTATTGATATGAAATGCTACAACTGCACTGTTGATATAAAAGTGGTAATCCATAATCCATAATTCATTTTAAGAAATGAACCCACTGTATTACATCACAATGTGTGACAAATTGCTACTGTCGAACTATCCAGCAATAAATTACACAGAATCATTCCTGTCATCGTTGAAACTTCAAAAAGCAATGCCACTACAAGGTTACCCTCCCATTGTTGCATGTGACTCCCCTATCATGCAAACACACTCTCTCAGTTCTATCAGATATTTCAGTGGGGACAAAAGGGAAGTTTTGTCATGTGACAAAAATCATGTGCATTATTTATGGAGGGGTGGGGAGAAGAGAGCTCTTCTGAATATTGAAGGGGGGTAGGGTGTCACTTCTCTTTTATTCCTTAATAATACTTGTCAGTCAGGTGATCTTTGTATTATTATTATTCTTATTATTCTTATTTTAAAAAACACACTGAAGAGATACAATTTCTCTCAAGTACAATGTCTATAAGCTGTCTGCCTAGAACGGCTAGTTAGCGTGTTAATTGTGCAGTTTAATATGCAAGACAAAGCCTGCTCATTTGCTTTGAAGTACTTATTCATGATGTCATGGGTATTAGCATATTTTCCTTAATTCTAAAACAGAACAATCTCCTTTTTCCCCACCCCTCCACCAGCTCTTCTTACAGTGGCTGTTATGGGGCTTTCTCAAGTCAGTCAAGATAATCATTTTGCCGCACAGCAGATAAGCTTTTTAAAAAAAGAAGGGGGGAAGGGGGGGGAGAGAATGGACATTTTAAAGGTTTTTTGTTTTACATTTAATAACAAATGGGAGCTCCAATTTGTGTTAAAATAGCAAGGCAAGTCAGTGTGAGGCCAAGCTATTTTGCTTCCGCCTAATTAATCAGTCATGTTTCCCGTGAAAACGGGGAAAAAGTTTTCAATCACTCGCTTATCTCCTGTAATATCTCGCCACAAGCTCCGCACCGAGTTAATCTAGCTTGCTTCGGAAACTGATGTCGGGCTGGGGCTCTGCTGTTTGTTATAACTCATCGAGCCCTGGCTTTGGAGTCGAGTCATGACTCATTCATTCATTCACTTGGGCTACCTTCCAGATGAGCATATGTTGGCAGGCACGGTTGTCGCTAAGTTATTACGAGGAGTCCAGACAGTTTAAATAAGAGTGCCTCTGTTCTTGCAAAGGGATTGTTTTTGCAGGCAGAAAGCTGCAGTATTTAGTCGCTTGGGAAATGCGACTTTCTCCCTGCAGTTGTGCTTATGTTTCAGGCAGGGCAGATTCTGCCTTCTTCAGTAAGAGCAAGGGCATCTTTTAAGCTGATCCTTACAGTGTCACTGGGACATGGGTGGCGCTGTGGGTTAAATCACAGAGCCTAGGGCTTGCCGATCAGAACGTCGGCGGTTCAAATCCCGCGATGGGGTGAGCTCCCATTGCTTGGTCCCTGCTCCTGCCCACCTAGCAGTTTGAAAGCACGTCAAAATGCAAGTAGATAAATAGGTACCGCTCCGGCGGGAAGGTAAACGGCGTTTCCGTGCGCTGCTCTGGTTCGCCATAAGCGGCTTAGTCGTGCTGGCCACATGACCCGGAAGCTGCACGCCAGCTCCCTCGACCACTAAAGTGAGATGAGTGCCGCAACCTCAGAGTTGGCCACGACTGGACCTAATGGTCAGGGGTCCCTTTACTTTTACAATGTTACTAATGATGAGCTGCATATCCATCACCGCAACGCCCCTAGTTTTATGTTGTTTTCCTTTGAAATATAATACAGATACTGTTCTTTCACCTTGCTTCAGTGCAGAAACATGTGCCCTTTTTTTGTGGTGGTGGGGAGGAGAATCTGCCTTTAGCTACAAGGGGCAAGCAAGCTAACAAGGGGCAAGGGGCAAGCAAGCTAGAAATATTCTGCCCCATTGCTTTGGGGCTCTTGCATGGACAGAGGCAGCATCAGCATCTATTCCCCCCTCCCCGATTGTATGCTATCCATGTGTGCAAATCAGGGTTAGCAAGAGTCTAACATTGTCAGAAACGCTTTCCATTTGTGTTGCTGTCTGGGAGCAGCAGCGCCTTCAGTCAATTGACCTACAGTGATGGAAGCCTTCCTTCTTTGACCTGCTA
Source organism: Podarcis raffonei (assembly GCF_027172205.1). Lineage (NCBI taxonomy): Eukaryota > Metazoa > Chordata > Lepidosauria > Squamata > Lacertidae > Podarcis > Podarcis raffonei. The sequence continues at coordinate 69,105,765 of NC_070608.1, forward strand.
TTCAGTGATTATGAGAAAGCTTGCATGAGGTCACTTTGATATAGTAAGAGTATTTTATATTCTGCTCGTTTCATTGGTTTTCTCTTTCTCTCCTTCCCCCTCCCCCTCTTTTAGTGGTCGGGAAGAAGGAGCCCATGGTAACGGCCACAAACCTCGGGGATATGTGGATTAGCAAACAACTAAATAGGTTTAACCAGTGCTGGTTTTTTCCTGGAGTGGCGCAGAGGTACGTATACCCCCTAAACATTTTGTGAATCTAAGTTTGGCCTCACTGAGGGGCAGTATTTCAATATGAGTAGGGAAATGAGAGTAACCCTAAACATTATTTTTAGGCGGGGGGGGGAGAGCACTTGATTTAAATATTAATAGGCGACAGAAACTGACCCATTGCACTTTTGTGGTGGGGAGCAGAGAGGAAGGGGGGTAATTTATATAGCCATTTCCTAGGACTTAAAGTTGAACCTGAAATGTCTTCTCATAGGCTGGATTGCAGAAATCTATGGGTGAAGTTCTTGCTCTTAGCTTTTGCAAACAGACTGGTGGGTTGCAAACAGATTTGGAGGGTGCAACAGTGTGGGAGGTGGTATGGCGAGCTCCGGGGGCGGGGGGAAAGCTGGTATAGGGAGAAATCTCTCAATTGAAAGACTGCTGGATCAAAATCACCTTTCATGAATGGGAGGACCCTTTCTGTTCACTGAAGGACACCTTTGGAACCAAGCCAAGGTTTCCAGGGGGAAATGTAAAATTTTAGGGTGAGGAGCTAGGATCAAAGGGAGAATTTTTGCTTAGCTAAAGAGGTTACATCCCTTATTTTCCTGTTCTTTCTCCCTCATATCTTGCATATTCCCTGCTTCTTATTGCTTCTCTCCCCAGGCCTACTCTAGTGCTCTACTTTCACTATATCATATGGAAATCTCTACAAACAGTCTATAAACTCCAGCAGAGTCCTGGCCTTTTATATTCTGTTAAGTGCCATGCACACTGATAACGCTATTATTGTTACCATCAACAACAACAACAACAACATGCATGCACCTCCACACTCAGTTATTAGGGGCATCATAATATGTATGCCGGGGAGGCGGGTGGCGCTGTGGGTTAAACCATAGAGCCTAGGGCTTGCCGATCAGCAGGTTGGCAGTTCAAATCCCTGCCACGGGGTGAGCTCCCGTTGCTCGGTCCCTGCTTCAACATAGCAGTTCGAAAGCACGTCAAAGTGCAAGTAGATAAATAGGTACCGCTCTGGCGGGAAGGTAAACAGTGTGCTTAGTCATGCTGGCCACATGACCTGGAAGCTGTACGCCGGCTCCCTCAGCCAATAAAGCGAGATGAGCGCCACAACCCCAGAGTTGGTCATGACTGGACCTAATGGTCAGGGGTCCCTTTACCTTTATATATATATATATATATATATATATATATATATATATATATATACACTGTGACTTAGTGAAACATGAATGAGCATAGCCACCTTCTTAGCTCACATGCTCCCCCCCCCCAACAGCCACAAGGAATGTGGAGACATTTGGTTAACCACGGTTTGTCGTGTCATCTGCACCAACCAACTGTGGTTTATATTAACCATGGTAAGTTTAAAGCAAGCAAACTTCAAAAATGTATTTTCTGAAGCTGGTTTGCTTAAACTAGACATCGCAAATGTCAACCACAGATCCAGATGACACAGAAAACTGTGGTCAAATAAAAGCAAAAAGCTTCTTAACTCCTCACAACCATGCGGGAGGAAGGAAGAGGAGACCGGAACATGTGAGCCCAGAAGGAATAATAGAATTATAGAATTTTACAGTTGGAAGGCACCACAGAGGTCATCTAGTCCCAACAACCTGTAATGTAGGGATCACAGCAAAAGAATTCCTGACCTCTGATTAAAAACCTCCATTGAAGGAGAGTCCGCCATCTTCCAAAGTAACCAAGTCCGCTGCCAAACAGTTGTTACCATCAGAAAGTTCTTCCTGGTGTTTAGTTGGAATCTCCTTTCTTGTAATTTTGAGTCCTGCCTTCTGGAGGCTAGGCTCCTGCCCATGTGGCTAAACCATAGCTTAGTCCTAACATCTGAACACAGCCAAAAGGTGTGCCTAGCAGAGAGGAATTTGCTGAGTATGGTGCCTTCAGTCATAGGGCAAAAGTGAGGAGAGCAGAACCTCTTCCTGTATTTTTCTATGCGCCAAACTTGAAGATACCAAAAGGCACAGAAGCACCTTCTGGGGCAAGCATAAAGAACCTCTAACTTACACAAGGAAGATATGCATGAAGGTGAAGCTACCAAGGCAGTATATGAAGAAATACAGTCACTGAAAATCTAGGAAGAAGCCTGAAACACTGCTCTCTGAGTTAGTAGCCTGCGTTTCTTTTTATACCTCCTTCGTTAGCTCAGGAGAAATGCTGTGCTCCATTCAGAGACGCCCGAGATGTAAAAGTCCCACTAGGTCTTTTTTTCCAAATTCCAATTTGGAATTAGGTCATCAATTCCAAATAGTCTGTTGAACCATAATGGCCAGGCTCCCAGCTACGCCGTGTTTCCTGCTGCCCTTTTTGAAGCAGCGGCTCCTGACAGGGATGTACATTAAGTGCTCTACATTTATGAGCTGAAACTCAGGGGAGGCTGTTTTGAAATAATATTGCGGCACAGAAATCCCTTCATGCAACCTGCAGCCTGTTAGCTGTCTCTGCTCCCTAGGTGGCACCACAGATTAAGTGGACCATTTCTGTTCTGGCCAAAAAGGAGGTGCCCTAAAGCCTTTGCAGGTGGGGTTGGAGATGAGGGTAGGAAAGATGACGTGTAGCTTGAAATACCGAACGCGCCAAAGTTTGCCTTGCTAAATCTGAATACTCCCCCAGCAGTCCTGTTAAATATAAATTCGCTACAACCTACACGCTTCCCTGAGTTGTCAACAATAAATGAGCTGTCATTATGAATAACACCCGTTGTGTATTAAATGCGTTTGGTGAAAAGTTCAGGGTAATAGATCACCAGGAAATTAGGGTGAAGGCTGTACTTTAACTCTACGTGCTTGTGACAGTCGGCACACCAACAGCGACCTCGTGGTAACCAGACTGATGAAATTACAACCAGGGGGAGGCAGGCAGGGTGTGTGTGAGAATCTTTGATATCCTTAAAGTGTATGCAACATGGCAAACATTTTTAACAAATTTGGCAGCGCCAGCTCAAGCTTTTGTGGAGCTCTTGGGCAGGGGTGAAGGTGAGACCCTCTCGATCACTGCTTGCCAGTTGACTCAACCTCTCCCTCTGGGCCCAATCCACAAGAGGATAAGTTGAGCAGAGACTGCTGTTCCTATTCTTTGCTTTTGTCACTGCTTACATTGCATGCAGATGGTATGCCCTTGTGATGTATAAGCTAGGTTTTTGTATAACAACAACAACAACTTTTATATACCCCACCCATCTGCTTGGATTGCTTCCAACACATACAAAAACATAATACAGTGGTACCTCAGGTTACATACGCTTCAGGTTACAGATTCCGCTAACCCAGAAATAGTGCTTCAGGTTAAGAACTTTGCTTCAGGATGAGAACAGAAATCGTGCTCCGGCGGCACGGCGGCAGCAGGAGGCCCCATTAGCTAAAGTGGTGCTTCAGGTTAAGAACAGTTTCAGGTTAAGTACGGACCTCCAGAACAAATTAAGTACTTAACCCGAGGTACCACTGCATAACATCAAACAATAAAAACTTCCCAATACTGGGCGCCTTCAGATGTCTTTGAAAAGTTGTGTTTCTCTCCTTGACATCTGATGGGAGGACGTTCCACAGGGAGGGTGCCACTACCAAGAAGGCCATCTGGCTTGTTCCCTGTAACTTCACTTCTCGTAGTGAGGGAAGCACCTGAAGTTCCTTCGGAAACTACAGACTATTGCATTTGCTCACATTCCATCCCTTGTTACCCACACCTCACTTTTACTCAGTTGTCTCTCTTGCTGGAGAGCCAGTATAGCAGTTAGACTGCTAGACTAATAACTGGGAGATAGGGGGGTTCTTGTTCCCAACTGACCACAAAGCTCACTGGGTGATCTCCCTAACCTACCTCACAAGGTTCTTGTGAGGATAAAATGGAGGGAGGGAGAGAAATATGTGTTCCTCCCTTTGGATAAAAGGAGGAATATAAATTTAATAATAATTAAAAAATGATAAAATTCAAATTGCATTATTATTAATTGTTGCTCTTTTATTTTATTTTTTTGGTGTGGTTTTTCAGTGTCGTTCCAAATGTTGGGTGAGTGTGTGGTAATGGGTGGTTACGGCATGTACAGGGAGCAGCTGAGAATCTCATCACCACATAGGACTTTTTATATAATACAGGTCACTTCCAGGAATCAAAAGCAAGTGTTTTACTTTCTGATCAAAGAACGGCACAGTGATGGGAGGTGAGAGTCGTTTGCAAAATGGTGCTTCTGCTTGTGAAACATTAATTAAGCGTACACTGGAACCATATCGTGCAACCTCAGATAAGAGATCCTGTGGAAAATTAAGTGCACTACCAATTTCATGGGGCTTAGGGGAGACATGCTTATCTCTACATGAAAACGGGCTGGAATTCTGAAAATATGATGTGGGATACAGCAGGCAAGGGCTTCTGAGCCTGTGGCTACCAAGCAAGGTTATGCTCCAGCATCTTTCTAGCTTTTCGGGTTTTTTACAAATTAAGCACCAGAGAAAAGCAAGTTGCTTGCAAGGAGAAGCATTACAGGGGAACACAGCACAACACGACTGGAAATGTATTCCTCTGGGCAGCGGAAAGGAGAGACTGTCACGATGCAAAATGAGAAAGGCCACGAAAGAGCGGGTAAAAAGATATCTTTCAAGGGATCAGCTAGGGTTGCTTACAATCTGCTGCAAGCCTTATTGTATTTTGCTCCTGCGCTGTAGGCCTCGTGAAGTTTGGAAACTTGCAATAAATGTTCCCCCCGCTGGAGCAGATTAATAAACGATAGTGCATTTATCTATTCAGCACACCTCACATTACGCGGCCAGCATAAAAAAAATATGCTTCCAGTCCTGTGGGGCAGGGTTGCATTTCAGATTTCAGTAAGGGGAAGGAGGAAGAGATTTCTGGGAAAGGAGGAGAGAGAGAGAGAGAGAGAGAGAGAGATTTTCAGCAAGTTTTGAAGGCCTGTTCTTGAACAAATGGATGCTGGGTTTGGAAGCAAATGCAGTGGTACCTTGGGTTACATACGCTTCAGGTTACATACGCTTCAGGTTGCAGACTCCGCTAACCCAGAAATAGTACCTCGGGTTAAGAACTTTGCTTCAGGATGAGAACAGAAATTGCGCAGCAGCGGCGTGGCAGCAGCAGGAGGCTCCATTAGCTAAAGTGGTGCTTCAGGTTAAGAACAGTTTCAGGTTAAGAACGGACCTCCAGAACAAATTAAGTTCTTAACCCGAGGTACCACTGTAGTAAAATCCAGAGTTTCAAAAGATGGTTGCAGAACTTCAGTGCTACTGCAGTTAAAATCCCAAGGTCACACAGTTTAGGTTAACTACTCTTGCTGCTTGATAGAAAGTCAGCTCAAAGGCTGTGGTATGGAAAAACAGCTGGCAGCTGGTGTTCAAAAAGCAGTACCTGATGCCAGCCGCATTTCTGATTCTTGTTTCCTCGCAAAACGTAACATGCTAAATATGCCTCCTTGCCTGGACTCCTGCCCCTGTTATGTCTTCCAGAAGCCTGGTTTTCTATGTTGCAATTCTCTTCAAGGCATGCCTAATTAATACAATTACAAACTAAAAAGCAAAAATATTTAACATTATTGTAATCATAAATAAATATAGCATTTGCCGCCCATTTTGCACTTGCGTCTTGGTTGTGCCTGAAGCTGGTACACTTTCACCCTATTTATACTATGGGACTTAAATGGCTTGATCCTGTGCATGGTCACTAAGAAAATGAGAAGTGCACAGGACTGTAGCCTCAAACTACCCATAAAAACAACCATTCATTCTTCCCTTTTGAATGGCTCTATGGGAAAGAAGTTCACAAAGACGTTTCTGCTGCCCTGCATGCATCTATACTTTGAATTAGGAATCTCCAAAAATCTAATTCACATCTGCTGAATTGTACAGTTGGAAAGGACCACAAGGGTCATCTAGACCAACCCCCTGCAGTGCAGGAATATTTTGCTCAATGTGGGGCTCGTACCCACGACGCTGAGGTTAAGCGTTTCATGCTCTACCAACTGAGCTCTCCCATGTATTCCCTTCTGCATTTAGTGAACAGTTTCAGCAAAGGGCTGCCTCTTATTTCTGAAAACTTTTTGTTAATGCTTCAGTTGAATACGACTTTCACACCACAAGTGAAGTTTCTTCTCTTAAAAAAGCAGAGTACTGGTAGGAAGACATCCACACAGCTTGTTAACCATTATCTGCAGCCTTGCAGTTTGTTCCTGACCTGGTTAATTGGAAGCATTATAAAGTGTTATTTCTTCTTCACTGGGTCTTCTTCTGCAATGCTGTCGGAAACAAGAGCACGATCAACTCTGCAAGAGAGCTGAGCTGTGCCATCAAAGACGATCTCCCCACAAGTTAATTGTAATCAGCTAAGATTTGCAAGAGCTCAACCAGGATTAGGATTGATAAGCGAGGTAAAAAATTGCCTTCCCCAAGTCATCACCCAATTCAGCATTCAAATAGGGAGGTAAGCCTTGAGTGTCAAAAAAAATTTCCCACTCTGAGTTTGTGCACATTACAGATGCTAGCTAGATGATCGGGATCTACCAATTAACATCAAACAGTGGATTGCAGTGATTTACCTTCTTATTCCAGATGGAGATTTCTGTCTTAATTCTGGTAGTTAAGGCTGCAAGCTCAAGTGCATTTGCTTTAGAGTGAATCCCATTGAACTGTGTACCATTTACTTCTGAGTAAGCAAAGCTGTTGGCATGTTTCAGATGAAAACAGGGGCACTGTTGTGTACTTTGTACCACCACCACTTCTCCCATCAAGGATCGGGACCTGATTACAGTGGGATGCGGGTGGCACTGTGGGTAAAAGCCTCAGCGCCTAGGGCTTGCCGATCGAAAGATCGGCGGTTCGAATCCCCGCGACAGGGTGCGCTCCCGTTGCTCGGTCCCAGCGCCTGCCAACCTAGCAGTTCGAAAGCACCCCCGGGTGCAAGTAGATAAATAGGGACTGCTTACTGGCGGGAAGGTAAACGGCGTTTCCGTGTGCTGCGCTGGCTCGCCAGATGCAGCTTTGTCATGCTGGCCACGTGACCCGGAAGTGTCTCCGGACAGCGCTGGCCCCCGGCCTCTTGAGTGAGATGGGCACACAACCCTAGAGTCTGTCAAGACTGGCCCGTACGGGCAGGGGTACCTTACCTTTACCTTTTAAGCATGCATAACACGTGCTATATGTTTTGCTGTACTTTAGTTTTCTCTAGATTGGACATTTACAATTGGAGGTTACAATTTGTGCTGCTTGATGATTCTGGGCTGTTGTTTCTTGAAATATATAAAAATGTATAGAGGGTTTTTTAATTAAAAACAAAACAAAACCTTAGTGGGGGAAATTAAGTTACAAAAGAAACACTACTATTTTCACCTTTAGGAAACATGCAAAGTTGTGATTTAATTGCATGTAAACATGAAAATATCCAGCCTAGCTGTTTTGTTTTCATTTTCAGCTTGGATCAAGGGTAACAAGTACGATGGCAGTTTGCAAAAAAATAACTTCTTGAAGCCTAAACATACGCATGTTTATTCAAAAAATAAGTCCCACTGAGTTCAGTGGTGTCTGTTTCCCAGTAAGGGTGCTTCGAATTACAGGCTCAGTACGACTTTCTTCCACTGCTTTGGCTAGAACTGCAAATTGCCTTCCTCGTTCCATCATAGAAGACATTGAGACATGATGGAAAGATGCCCTGATTCTTTTGAAGAGCTAAGCAAGAACAGAATATCCTTCTCTGGGTATTGCTGCTCTGTGGTGCAGGGCGATCATCTATGAATCCCAGCTGGCATCATCTTGATCAGAGCGCAGCATGCGGAACATAACCACCACCAACTTTTTGCTTTAATACCGAGCAGATTTTTATTCCGGGCTGTGCTTGGAATTGCCAAGTGAAAGACAGTGCTTTTGTTGTCGTTTGTCAATAGCAAATCTGTATCCTGGAGTTTCCCTTCCCAAACCACTATACCAGGCTTCCTCAACCTCAGCCCTCCTCCAGATGTTTTGAGACTACAGTTCCCATCACCCTTGACCACTGGTCCTGCTAGCTAGGGGTGATGGGAGTTGTAGGCCAAAAACACCTGGAGGGCCAGGCTTGGCCTCTCACTTGGCCTCTCACACAGGTGGGATGGAGAAGGGTGGGATGATTGTATCCAATGATGGCTTTAGCTTAGTGGAAAGAATGTGTTTTTTACTCATTCTCCTTTCTGCTTCATAGCATATCCCGTTCTGTTCCCCCAAGGGAGCAGCTTTTAAGGAGAAAGAGGAGGAGCTTAAGAGGTGAAAGAGCTTGAAAGGAATGGGGGGGGGCAGATTCCACAACTTGCAGGTGCCACAGGTAAGCAAGTGGATAGGGTTGGCATACGTCCGGAATTTCCCAGACATGTCCAGGATTCAAATGACAAAATCGGCAAAATGTCTGGGTTTTTGTCAACAGGACCAGGAAGCTGAACAACTTTCAGGTTCATTCCCCCCCAAAGCTCAACAACTTTGAGGTTCATCTCCCCTACAAGTCCTTTCCAAAAGCTACCACTGGACACAACTCATTCTATAGCACCTATTAAAAAAAGTGGGTGGAGAGTTTTAATTTGCAGCCTCCAATGCAAGGAGTCAGTTTTAACAGAGAGAAATTTAAGGTATCAAAACAGGTGCAGTGATAGCTTATTCAGAAAGTCTGAATGTGTGTGTGTGTGCACTACACGGCATAAAGGAACATTGGAAAAGATACAGCACATATTTTATATTGCAAATGAAATCTAATAGCCACTTTCTGACTATAATTAAATATTTCTTCATCTATCTCTCTCTCTCTCGCACACACACATTCTGGCAATGAAGTCTAATTAATCCACAAAATTCCTCCCCGCATTGCCAAGGCAAAGGCATTATGAAATGGATTGTTTTGAAACATAGCAAGGCTGGCAAACTTCTGAGCTTGAACAGATGGAAGATGTATATGCTATCAGTGTTTTTGGGGATCGGACAGCAGTCTGCATGAGGCAGTCAGTGTGGTATTGTTGCATCTTTCACACTGATGTTTGGGGTAGCATTCTCATTTATGAACAGCTGGAGTCAGACAACAGTTCTCAAACAGATTCTCTGATTCCCCATCATGTACACACTTATTTCTCTTGTTCTGTGCTTATTGTTTGATTTTTAAATGGTTTTTTTCTCTATTGCAAATTTATTAGAGAAAAGGAAAAAGAAAAAGAAAAAAAAAGCAACAAACCTATCGGCTCACATTAACAATACAATCAACACCGAAACATCCATTTAATTTACGCATACAGATTCATATATGCCATCCAAATGTCCAAAGAGATATCCAAATTAATTTGGTGTTTATAAAGGGACACGGGTGGCGCTGTAGGTAAAACCTCAGCGCCTAGGACTTGCCGATCGCATGGTCGGTGGTTCGAATCCCCGCGGCAGGGTGCGCTCCCGTCGTTCGGTCCCAGCGCCTGCCAACCTAGCAGTTCGAAAGCACCCCCGGGTGCAAGTAGATAAATAGGGACTGCTTACCAGCGGGAAGGTAAACGGCGTTCCGTGTGCTGCGCTGGCTCACCAGATGCAGCTTTGTCATGCTGGCCACGTGACCCGGAAGTGTCTGCGGACAGCGCTGGCCCCCGGCCTCTTGAGTGATATGGGCGCACAACCCTAGAGTCTGTCAAGACTGGCCCGTACGGGCAGGGGTACCTTTAAAGTATGCTCAAATGTAATAACAGATGTGTACTAGATGCTGAGTATTTGTCCTTCCAGGCTCCAAGTGTAAGTCTCTAAGCGACCACAAGTGCTTGTAAAATCCATGTGTGTTGTCCCATGGGCACCTTAGTCAAACAAGTTTGGCAGAGGTTTAAAAGGCTACCAGTTACAGGTTAAATTCCCCACTCTGATTCGTAACTGGATCATCCTTTCCAAGCTTCCTTGAAGAACTTTTAGAGAACATTTGTGATTTCTCCTAAACTTAGAAAGACCCAGCTAGGCCTCCTGGGAACACTGCGGGTGTATTTCCACATCCTTGCAACTTGGTACATTTGGGAAAGTGGAGGGAGGAAATTGTCAGCAGAAAAGACTCATGAGAGCTGAGGTCTCATCTTAAATTCCCACCGTTCATATCAGCAACGGAGGCTTTAATCATTCAGAGGAATCCTCCCAAGGACTTTGATTTAAATATGGTAATTGGCAAGACCGCAAGGAGAAAATTTCTTGGAAGAAATAAAGCTCTGGGACTCCCTTTGACATTGCAGGTTCTGAGCTGGTGCAGAAGTCTTCATTGCAGATAAGAACCCTGGGCTTTCAGAGGTCATCTCTGATGCTTGCTCTCTCCCACCTGTTCCCAGTCTTACCAGCTAGTTTGGGGGCTTGAGAAGGGAACTTTTAAAGCAGGCTGGGCTGACAGTGCAGAGGGCTGACACTGAGCCATTATGAGCCAAGATCAGGAGGTTTGATGGATGCTTAGCTTAATGCTTCAGAGGGTAGGGGTTCCAGATTGGGAAGTTCATATCCTGAACAAATCATTCTCCAAACAAATCATTTGTGTGCTACAAAGCCTGTGGGAAAAATCAGAGGTGATAATGGGATGAGAGTGCACACCATGTGGACCATTATGGTACACCATGCCTCTTTCAAATCAACCTTCAACTCTCAGAAAATCCAACTATTCCGTAGAAGGAACATTGGGGTGTTTGCAGTGAAGGCCCCGATACACCACACACTCATACCTTTCATTTTATTCTTAAGAGATCATCTGTTATGTACTGAAGTTCTCACCCTGGGCCAGCAGGGGGATACTGTAGATAGTTCAGATCCACATATGCAAATAAGGGATCGAACGTGACGTTCAGTGATTGGATAGTTACAGAAAGTTGTTACAGTTACGTTGTACTGGAGCTCTATATAAGCAGGCTGGCTAAACCCCTCAGTTCAGTTCTGGTCTGCCCTGTCCATCGTGTCTTGGAGCACCATCAAAAGACTGGTACCCAGAGTGTCTAAAAGACAACTCGACTCTCACCGCGTACACCTGAGAGTCTACCAGGGAAACGACATTCCCGTGGTAGGCTGAACCCTTCAGTTCAGTTCAGTTCTGACCTGTGAATAAACAAGAGCTGTTTGGAGAATCGCTGTGTCGTCTGATATGTTCACCCACAACTTAACATCATCCCTATAGTATGCCATGCTCCAAAGTTGGGGGAAGTTGTGACTAGAGAAGTACTGGTCAAATTGTACTTCATGGTAATTCCTTCTTGCTCCTGCGGGCCTGAGGATCTCCTGAAAGAGAAGAAGGAAACGATTCCTTCTTCAGGCAGGAAACAAAAATAGTTTCCAAGGGAAGCTCTCTGGAGGAGGAGAAAATCAGTTGTGTAGGATGATCTTAGGGACAAAAAGGAATCTGCAGCAAAGCACACTGAGATGCAGTCAGCCAGTATGGCTATATGAAAGAACACCTGCATTAATCTATTTGCCATGAAGCAAAAATGCTATCTAAAATAGCATTTGGGCAGGTGTTTTTTGTTTGTTTTTAATACCTACTGCTTAGAAAGGTCAAAGCAATGCATTACTGGACATAGGTGACTTTAATAACCAGTAGTCAAGTGAGCAGGAAGTGCCTGTCTTTTGTGTTATGTCACTCTATGTTAAGATTCCGTCACCTGAACTCAAAGAGTTTTCTGCAGTGGGAATTGATAGGGTCACAATGGAAGGGCTGCTATATGGAAGCTCAAAAACATGGAACAATCTGACTGTGCCGTGTACTACCTTAGATTGCTACCTCTTCATAATTTTTATTCATATTTCAGGTAGAGGAATTATGAACTGAGTTTGTCCATATATATATTTGTAAAAATAAAATTGTCCAGACCAACTTTTATCAACCCAGTTTGTTTGTTTTTAAGTGCACTATCCAGCTACTTTTAACTCCTAGTGTTTTTACTCTGATGTGTTTGCTTACTTTCCCTGCTGAAACCCCTGGGTCAGAGAAAAGCTCCGTAATTTGTATTTTACAAATGTATGGACTGCTTAATCACAAGACTCTCTAAGGCGTATATGAAATAAAATCACCAATAAAACACAGCTCAAATCCACAAAACTGTTAAAATATACCTGCATAATTATCAATGCAGATAAAAATCAGTAAAACTTTGTTTTTAAAACAAATATTGGATAACTGAATTATGCAGCCTGGTAAGCTTGCTGAAAATAAATAATAAAGCAGTTTAATTTTGGCTGAATCTTTTCCTATTATGCTCGATGAAGAAAAAACACTTCTGGGATCAACAAGCAGTAATGCTTATTTTATTTATTTATTTATTTAAAATTTCTGCAGCACTTGATTGCAAAAACAATCAAACCAACAAACCCCTGACAGTGGCTTATTACTGTGTTTTGGAAGTCTTCTTCTGCAAACAAGTATACTTTATATTAAAACTGCATTTCCATACTTAGTCAATTAATTGGTTAGATCAATCAATTTTTTAAAAAACCCTTTTATTTGACATTCAAGTTGCCCCTGATTAATTCGGCAACATTATAAAATAATAGTAATTATTATTTTTAATAGCAACACTTATGAACATTACAGAAGGCAAGCAACACCCATAGGAGGATGTGTTTCCTCTAAGCTGGTTGTCGATGCACAACATGAAACATCGTTTTTTGTTTTAAAAAGCACCTTACTCGTCAGAAAATTTGTGCAAATTTGATCAACTAAAAATGCATATAATCGGAAAGCTACGAATTCTTTAACCATGTGTCAACGCCAAACAAGAGAGACAGAGGGAAAACTCTTTATCCTAATAATAATAATAATAATAATAATAATAATAATAATAATAATATCTTTATTGTCATTGCCCCCTCTCAGGGACAACGAAATTACTTGACTGCTCCATAAAAACACTAATTAATACAGTATAGTACAGCAAGGAAGATTAGATGACTTTCAAAGTCCAGGCTTCCCATTCAGGGCCGAGATCGCTCTGGAGAAGAAGCTGTTCTTAAGATGGCTCATTCTTGTCTTCATCGTCCTGTATCTCCGTCCCGACGGCAGGAGCTCGAAGAGACAGTGACCAGGATGCGATGGATCTTTTACTATGTCCAGTGCCTTCCTATGGCACCTTGTGGCATAAATCTGCTCTAAGGTGGAGAGTGGGCAGCCAACAATGCTCTCTGCTGCCTTAACAACTCTGCACAACCCCATCCTGTCCTGGGTAGTACAGCTTCCGTACCACACACATAAGCCATAAGTGAGCACGCTCTCAATGGCACAGTGATAGAAGGCAAGCAGCAGTTTCTGCGGAAGATGGTTTTTCCTTAGAATTCTCAAAAAGTACAGTCTCTGCTGCGCCTTCTTCACAAGCCCCCTTGTGTTGACACTCCAGGACAGATCCTCTTGTAATTCAATGCCCAAAAATCTGAACGTTGTTACCCTCTCCACACAGACCCCATCAATCAAAAGTGGCTGGATATTGCTCTTCTGTCTCCTGAAGTCCACCACAAGCTCCTTTGTCTTCCTTGTATTTATGAGCAAGTTGTTAGCTCTGCACCACTCTGTCAGCCGCTCCACCTCATCTCTATAATCCGTTTCACCCTCCCTTTCAGGGATGAGCCCAATCACGGTTGTGTCATCTGCAAATTTGACAACCCTATTACTAGGGTGAGCAGCGACACAATCGTACGTGTAGAGAATATAAAGGAGCGGACTGAGTACGCATCCCTGTGGTGTTCCTATGTTAGTCTTAAGCATATTAGAGGTATAAGGGCCCAACCGAACCCTCTGGGGGCGGTCTGACAAAAAGTCCAGTATCCACCCACAAAGTGATAACGGAAGCCCCAGATCTTCTAGTTTAGACATCAGACGTTGTGGTAGAATGGTATTAAATGCCGAGCTGAAATCTAAAAAAAGCAGTCTGGCATAACCCCCCCGCTGCTCCAAATGTGCAAGGACGGCATGGAGGGCAATCGCCACAGCGTCCTCTGTCAATCTTTTCATTTTATAAGCAAATTGGAATGTGTCCAGTCCCTCTGGTAGGCAGGCAATGACATGATTTCGTACCAGCTTTTCAAAGCACTTCATGATTATAGGTGTGAGTGCTACTGGACAAAAGTCATTCAGATCTTCCGGGTTAGGTTTTTTTGCTATTGGAATGATAATAGAGGACTTTAGGCAGGATGGAACAATACCCTGGGCTAGGGATCGATTTAAAATCCCAGTGAAAACTCCTGCTAGTTGATCTGCACAGTCTCTCAATACCCTTCCAGCTACCCCATCTGGCCCTGTGGCCTTCCTTGGGTTGATTCCCTTCAACACCTTCCTCATCTCTTCTTTTTCCACAGAGACTACTACATTCCTTTGTACTGATGATGGTGATGGTGGTGATGATGGCAAAGCCTTCCCAGGGAGTGGTGGTGGTGGTGGTGGTAAAGCCTCAGCAGGTGTTGCTGCAGATGTTACTTCAAAACGGGCAAAAAAGGCATTCAAATCCTCTGCGAGGGATGCCCCTCCCTCGTCTGCCAGGGAATCCTTGGATTTATACCCTGTTAATTCTTGTACACCTTGCCACACCTTATTAGGGAAGCGAAGCTAATAAGGATAAGTTGTTTTGTGGAAATGCAATGCATTATGTTATACGCACTCCTGAAGACTGAAATTGCTGCGTAGACAAATAATAATTTCTGAATAACTAAAATTGCTGTGTAGGGAAACGATGAGCTGACTAATCTTCCAAACCTGCACTGAACAACTAGGATGATGTGACTATGTAGCTGCCACAAGTCATGATAAATGTCCTTTTGGTGTCCTCATCGTTTTGCTCTACTGCTGCAAGGAAGACCCAGGATGTCCTCAATTTGCCAGGTGGAGCGATAGCAACACAGTATCACTATCTATGGAGTGTTAAGAAACTGCTGGAATAGTTTTTGCTACTTTCCAGGAGTTGTGATGCTATAGATTCAATGTTCCCTTATTCTAGGGAACCGAATAAATATAAAAGAATCTGTGAATGCTGTCATTGTCTACAGCAAGGCATGGTGCCTGAGGAGTAGGTGGGACGGCTATGTTGAAAGCGAAGTTTTATCAACCTCATGGTCGCACCATTCAATATTGCCTATCAATGCACAACATTTCCCCCTACATTCTCTGTGTGTCTCAATAAAGAAAAGTAGACTGGCAAACAAAATTGATTTCAGTTTGGCTAATATGTAGTATTTCAGTCAAAAATTCGTGGGGGTGTTATTGGGGGGAGGGGGTTGCCAGAAAGACGTAGACTAGAAAAAAGGCCATGATTCAGCAGAATTCAAACCATCTTTAAGTCTCACCAATCTTTCCATTGAACACTATATTCTTAACATTTGCTGAACTGTGCTTGATTAAATCAACAACAAATCAAAATGACCAATGCTTACAATTTTATTGCAGCCTTTTTAGGAGTTATGAAACTTGCTGTCCTATACGATCAAATGTGATGTTACAGGAGCTGACCTGATAAACATTTTCTCTCTGAAGAATACCCGTGTGTGTGTGATGGGGATGGGGGAGGTCCGAATGGTTTTTAGGGAAGCGAAGCTAAATCCCTTGGACAGGGCCATATAGGAAGACTACACCAAGAGCAAATGATTGCCACCCAGATATCCAGTTTCAAATTAAAAGTCCAACTTTTACTTCCCTTCTTGACAGGTACAAAAACACACACACACACATATACGGTACTTCTCAATGAGAGTGAGGGAATGCCTTGATAAAAAAGCTTTTAAAAACCAAACATTACTGTAATTTACCAAATAACAATGCACATTTCTTTCCCTCCAGTCTGCTTATTTGAATCACAATTACGATACTTTCCAGTGTATCATTCAGTATTCAAAGGGGAAGGGGTTTCTAAAATGCACTGGTAATCTGCTTAAACCTATTTGTTAGGTAAATGAGGTAGACAGCCGCTGAGTTAAAAACTGTATTTTTGAAACAACCATACATTTCAGAGTGAGTCACTTCTCTGTCCTTCGGGACCATACCCCGACTTCATTCAGATTGGGATACCAGGGCCAAAACCAATGATGCAAGGAACATTGCTTATGCCAATTTTCCTTCTCCCCCCCCGCCCCCACCCCCCAAAAAATACCATCCAAAGTTGATAACCAATGTCTATAAAGCGAAAGACAACTACCACACTCACTCAGCAGAAAAGACTGATTTGCTAGGACATGGTTTATGAAATGAGTCGGGTGAATTGATATGCACACTCAACGTATACACAGTGACGGATAAGCGATAGGAATGGTAGCTACAGCAAAAGGAATTACAATCCCATCCAAAACTGTATGTCCAATTCTGGAGCATTCTGACCAAATGATTATTGAAACCAAAATCGTTTAGAAACATCAGGAGAAGCACAGCAGTTTAAAAAGGCACATGGAGAAAACTTCTGTAAACTAACAGGAACCATAAGACAACATGCAAAGGAAATCAGCATTTTTCTTCCTTGCACAATTTCAGAGCAGGCCAAGGAGTAAACTGCATTACTGACGCAAACATAAATTAAGCAACTGAACCCATAGTTTGGATGAATTCATAAATTTATCTGAAGAAGTGTGCATGCACACGAAAGCTCATACCAAGAACTAACTTAGTTGGTCTTTAAGGTGCTACTGGAAAGAAATTTGTTTGTTTGTTTGTTTTGAGTATGGCAGACCAACACGGCTACCTTTCTGTAACTATTCATAAATTTATGCTTTCATCTTGGAGGTACTCCTTCTTGACCTGTGTTTATTGAGTGCTTCCCTCTGGTTGTACTATATATAATTTCAGGAGATCAATATAGGAATTACAGCAATCCTTATGCAATGTGAAGAAGATCCATAGCTGGGCCTGATACCATTTCTCTATATAGCACCAACTTGATTTATACTGCCCCTCTCTAAAGACTTACTGGAAGGTAAAATGAAAGTGCATGAGATTTGTGTATTACAAATGGGCTTGAAGTGTTAACATGATGCCATAGGCATTGGGAATGTTTTCAGTTTTGTTAATTTCTCACATTTCTAGCTGAAATGCAGAAATAATGCTGTACTCATAATAATCTTTAATTTGGGAGTTGGGTTCCCCCCCCAAAAGCACAACGTATCAATGTCAGACAGTCATTCAAATAGCAAAAGAGTAAAATATTCCAGCAAAGGATGAATCACAATAGTGAAATGTAACAACTGTACAAGTTCTCCACGCATAAAAGCGGCCCATTTATCATGTCACATAGAGAGCTGGACTTTATTATCTTTTCAAATCCCAGATCAAACAAGTTGACTGGAGTGCGGGTGGCGAGGAAGAGAATCTTCCCTGAAAAGAGTTTCCACTCCAAAAATATATATAAAAAGAATATGATGAAGCAAAACACATGTCTCAAAAGAAGGAAACACTTTAGGGGGGGGAATCACTAATCTCACTGAGACATTATGAGAAGAAGAAATACAATCTGGTTAACAGAACTTGTCTGTGAAAAGCTTCCAGCAAGTTTTAAAAAGTAGAGGGAGATGGAGAGAGAGATCCATTTTATTCAGTGCAAGTTACCAAATGCATTATTCTTTATTTTCAAAGCCTGCAGAAATACTAAACATCTTTTTCACTGGTGATGACTTTCACTGGGAATCTGACATAGGAGTGAGGAGGTGGATGCTGAGAAGTGCAGATTTTTAACAGAGAACGATGCTGGTTTAAACTTCTCCATTGCTCTCACTTTTTAATGGCAAGCTATAGATATAATCTTTGATGGCTAGCCTTGAGATACGAGATAACAGGAAACTGGTGTGAAAACCGCTATAACGAAAAAAACTAGCAAGTCCCTAGAGGGGGCACCAGCTTTCAAGAGCCTCGAATGGCTGCACAGGATAACTGCAGGGAGCCACCATCAGACTGAATCATTTCCACTTGCCTTTAAGACATTCTTTCCCCACTGCCTCTGACTGTTATTTCTGAGTAACCAGTTAGTTTTGGGTCGCAAATCACTTGAAATTTGGGCCAAAGGACTCTCAGTGCAATTTAAAACCAAGAAGCAGATAAGTGCTAGAGCCTGCCTGATGATATCAGAATAAAGAGACTTGGTCCTGCAGTTATTTATTAGGACACTGGACTGGAGTTGCTTATACGAGCCAATTCAATCAGATGCTCTCACTGTGGCAGCCCGATGGAAATCTATGTTTGTATGAGGGGTGAAGGAATCTGTTTGATCTCATCCCACCAGACGCACCCTCCTTCCCAACTGAACGTTATCGACTCATTCAACCCCCTCCCCCCTTAAGAAAGGGGGGGGGAGAGAAAGAGTGATCTGTAAAACATCACTCTTTAGGGAGGGGCTGCTAATCGAATGTATGAAGCCCTTAAAGTTCCATGCAAACACTTTCTGGCAGAAACCATGTACGCTGTTGAAATTCTATCCCACGAATCAAGCCTTTGTCATGACCGGAGGAAGAATATGCATATATGTCTCTGGTGAACCCAGAAATGTACATTCCAGCCAATCCTTTCCCGGTACACATTGTGTCATATGCCTCTAAGAAAAAAAAGCAGAAGCAATGCCAAGACTCCGTATGTACACACACACACACACACACACACAGAGCGCATAAATACTTAACTATGAGAGTATCCGTAATGTGGTCCTGCATCAACATCTGGCATCCCTTGTGCGCACACAAGATCTCCGTATAAAAGCTGAGCACAAAGCTCTGCACACAACTTCCAAAGCAGTAATCATGAACGGCATAGTTACTCATGTGCACAGTTTCGTCTGAGTACGCAGTGAATGGAGCACACACGCATAGCAGTTTCTGTTAAGGGTGCGCTATTCGCACAAGAACTGCACTAAGACTTTCCCCCATCAAACAAATGAATTGCGCTTACTCTCTTGGATCAGGCTGAAGAGCACGTCGTCGTCCCCTCGCCCCGTGCTCCGTTAAGATCTTGTGATAAGAAAACTTTAAATCATAGGTGTCATAAAGAGACATCTCCTGTTCCCTTTCTGGTTAAAGGTAACAGATGTGCTGCTGGGATGAGTGCAATTTAAGCCATTAAACTTCTTGATCCCTGAATGTCACCAGGGGGGACCATATAGATGAACATCCAGTTGCACTTACAAAGCACTGCATTTAACTCTCCATAAAATATGGATTTTATTGCAGCACTGTCAAGACCTCATTCCACAACCGCTGACCTCTATGCCCAGATGCAAACCTTTAAATCAAAAACGCTACACGCGGGAATGCTTGGGGGGTGAGGTTATGCACACACACACACATGCACAATGCATACATGCAACGTGTTTCAATACATAAAGTTTTGCCAGAAACGTGTTTCACCCTGTGATTGAATTTTCTATAGCTGCTCAACTTCAGCATCCCACGTTCATTCACCTTGCACACTGCCTCTTCTTCAGGCGCAAAGCATTCCATGCTTTACCAGGTTTCTGTGCCATCTCCAGCAACTCTCCCTGCTCTCCCGACTTTTCCTCAAGGAAAGACCTCGTTTCAACTGTGTACCTTCTCTAGATCAGTATTCCGACCCCACTCCTCGAGGCTATCCTTCTGCCTTATGAGGTCCATATCAAATCCAAAGAGAAGGCTATCATTATTATTCTTAGGATTTCTCTGCTTCGCGTGTGATTTTGTGTGTGTCGGTGGGGGGGAGGTGTTTCAGGGTGTCCAAAGGGCTTCCTAGTGGCATCAACAGAAGGCGCCCCACTCTTTACCTTGCCTAAACGAGCAGCAAAGATGCTGCTCCTATCAAGCACTTCAATTGCTCGCATCCACTTAGCATCCCATCCATGCGCAAAAAAGGAGGAAGTGAAATGACAAGAACTCCCATCCCCAGCTTAAAAGAGCGCATCGCCGTCCATGTGCCGCCACACTGGCATGGTGCTCCCATAGTAACGGACCTGCCAACTTTTCGCGTGTGTGTGTGTGCGTGCAAATAACAGGGTTTCATTAGCATTTGCAGCAGACCAAACAAGAAGAGAGGTGGGGGGTATTTTTTTTTGGGGGGGAGAGAGAAGCGGCAAACCAACCGACCCACCGATCCAAGAAAAACACGGGAAGTGTAGAAGCCAACTCCTAGGAGCCGAGGTCCCTTCAGTAAAATATTTGACCCCCCAACCCCCCCCAAAGTTGATGGGCAAAAAGATGGGTGCCCCATCTTGTGATCGATTATGCAGTAAGGGCTTACCTCCCCCCCGCCCCCCGCGATGTTTTATGCAAGTTGGCACCGCTTGCCTAGAACGTAGAGTCGGAAGGATCATCTAGTCTAACCCTCTCCGCAATGCAGGGACCTTTGGCCCCCGCGCGGGATTCGAACCCTCGACCCTGAAGAGTCTCACGCTCTGAGCTCTCCCGAACCGGCGACGGAAGAAGAGGAAGAAAAAGGCAAAAGAAGAAGAAGAAACCATCGGTTCCTTACCGGCTCAGAAGAGAAGGCGAAAGGGATGCGCCAAGTTGCTCGCCGGCGCCGAGTCGAGTCGGGAAGCGACGCAGCGGGCGGCTTCGGGGGCCACGGCGCCGCTTCTCCGTCCGCCTTCCGCCGCCGAAGCTACTTGCGCGGCACCGAAGCTCCCTCTCATCACTTCCAAACTCCGGCGTGGAGGAAGGCGAGGCAGCCGGAGGGCAGCTCTCCCTCGGCGGACTCGGTCCCTAAGGCAGCGTCCCGGAGTCCTTGGAGGGAATGGAAACTCGCCAGGAAAGATGTAGAAACAGAAACACACACAACACAAAAACACACACACAGCCCTGCCGGCTTTTCTTTCTTTTAACCTCGCAGAACACACACGCGCGCACGCCAACGGTGCGCCCTGCTCTTAATGCGGCGCCTCGGGAGCCGGAGCCGCAGCTCTGCGGACGGGGAGGTGAAGGGCTGAGGAGCAGCGAAGGCGCCTCTTGCAGGCATCCAGCGATTCGCGAGTGAATGGGGTGGGAGGTGCGAGGAGGAGAAGGAGGAGGCCTTTCTGGAAGACGCCAGCCTCCCCTCCTTTGCCGCCGCCGCCGCCGCCGCCTCCTCGCGTGGCAGAGAAAGGCGCGCTCTTCTTGGGAAGTCTTGCGGCCAAGCCCTCAGGAGTTTGAGGAATGAAAGGCAACGAGCCGGTGAGGGGGTGAGACGGTGGGGTGAGGCAGTCTCATGACCTGTAAGGGGGGGTGAATCTCTAATGGGGGACCCCACTCTTGCAGAAGGTGGGGTCTCCAGGTGAAAGGGAGGGGGTGGACAAGGGCCCTGCCTGAGACCGTGGATAGCAGATGCTGCCCAGTCAGTGCTGGCTGTGCTGAAGCAGACGCACCAGTGGTGTGGCTTGGTAGAAGCCCATCAGATGAACCGAATGGTGTTGCTCTGTAGAAGCCCATCAGATGGACCAATGGCATGGCTCTGTAGAAGCCCATCAGATGGACCAAGGGTGTGGCTCTGTAGAAGCCCATCAGATGAACCGAATGGTGTGGCTCTGTAGAAGCCCATCAGATGGACCAATGGCATGGCTCTGTAGAAGCCCATCAGATGGACCAATGATGTGGCTCAGTAGAAGCCCATCAGATGGACCGATGGCATGGCTCTGTAGAAGCCCATCAGATGGACCAATGATGTGGCTCAGTAGAAGCCCATCAGATGGACCGATGGCATGGCTCTGTAGAAGCCCATCAGATGGGCCAATGGTGTGGCTCGGTAGAAGCCCATCAGATGGACCAATGATGTGGCTCGGTAGAAGCCCATCAGATGGATCGATGGCATGGCTCTGTAGAAGCCCATAAGATGGACCAATGGCGTGGCTCTGTAGAAGCCCATTAGATGAACCAAATGGTGTGGCTCTGTAGCAGCCCATCAGCATGGGAGATGGACTAATGGTGTGGCTCAGTATAAATAATAGGAGCCAACTCCTAGGGGCTGAGGGGGCTTTGACCGCCCCCATAAAATATTTGAGGGAGCTGCCCCTCCCATGTCGATGGGCATTGCCATTCTAATGGTGAGTGTGCATGGTGTCATGTGATCGATTGTGTGGGGCGAGGCTTACTTGTCCCTCCCCCCAAGAAATATTTTATTCAAGTTGGCACCCCTGGTATAAAGCAGCTCCCTCTGTTCTGCTCATCAACTGTGCTCGGCTTCAAAATGGTTCTGCTGGTCCAGATAAGGCCGGCCCTACCATTAGGTGGCATGATGCTGCTGCTTCGGGCAGGAGATTTTGGGTGTCAGGAAAAGGCAGCAGGTATTTATGGGGTTTTTTTGCTGTCAGGTAGGGAGCTGTTCCTCGGATTTTCTGCCTCGGGTGCCTAAAGAACTTGGCTGGCCTTGTATATCATGCACCTACTTAACTTGGAGGCTGAGAGCAGGGGGCCATTTGCTGCCCTGCTGCAGGAAGTAATGTGT